>NC_136504.1:37101833-37154333 GCF_053919585.1 Euprymna scolopes | reverse complement strand
TATATATATTAGCAGGGAGACGCGATGTTGATCGGAATTGAATTATGATCAAAACGTCAATCGCTTTATTGCCGATTAGTAAAATATCAGTATTTCACTAACTATACGTCACAAAAAATTAAAATTCTATCATCAAATGACGTTTTCAAGGTTTGTTATTTCCTAAAATTTTATTCAAAACCATGTGATATTCACGAAGTTATGACATTTTATTTATTATTAAGTAATTTATATTGTCCATCGCTTTATGCAAAAAAAGGGGCGATTAACGGTTATCGAAAACGAAAGGATTGTTACTGGACTCGCAGAAGGATTCTTCATAAAAGATTTTGCTATGGAGCTGGAAAGGGATTCAAGAACTTTGGATTCATTTGTTAACAACTCCAACGCCAAATCCAGAAAGAATAAGGGCACCAGGAGGAAACTTTCTCATCGTGATATTCGGAAAAATCGTAGGGAAATCAACCGAAACCCAAACAGCACTAGTGCTTCCATTTTTGCAAGAGCTGGAATCGCTCCAAGATCTAGGTAGCCCCGATGTAATGTAATGTGTTGAATGAGATGACAAGGAAAATCAAATTTAGTCTAACGCCTCCATTGAGCAAACAACATAGGGAAAAACGAAAGCTTGGGCACATACTTACATGAAAATGGATTTCCAACGTGTCTAATTTACAGATGAGACCCATGCTACTCTTGGCGGTCCGGATGGATGGGACAAAGTTTGGAACTTGAACGGAACTCAAACTCTTTACAGATTTCATCGCCAACAAGGAGGTGGAGGCATCCTGTTTTGGGCAGGAATCATTGGGGATAAGTTAGTTGGATCATTCCGAGTTCCAGAGGATGTAAAACTTAGCAGCAATGCGTACACGGGACTTTTGGATAAACATTTGTCACCATGGCTAGATGACCTACCGTTGTCACATCGCTTTCAGATGATTTTTGTGCATGACAATGCACCATCCCATCATGCTAGGGCGACTGCAGCCTTCCTTGAATCTATGGCCTTCTTTGGAGAAACCCTCATGATCTGACCACCGTGTTCTCCGGATCTGAACCCATTGAACATCTATGGTCAATATTGAAAAGAGGTGTTTATGAGAGAGGAGAGCAATTTACTTCAAAGGATGGCCTATGGTGGAAAGTAGTTGATGTCACCAGAACCATAACTCCTTTTCAGATCAAACAATTGACTTCTTCGGTGAACAAAAGCTTGTTTAAAGTTATTTAAAAAATGGTGGATATGGCGATAAATAATTCATTTATTTGAGGCTTAGCACCTAGAATATGCTTTTTTTAAAAAATATTTTTTAACAAGAAAAAAAATAATAAAAGTAAAGTTTTCATGATTAGACATTGTATTTTTGCCTTAATACAACATTTTAACAGACCTGCAATAAGGCGATGGACAGTGGGAATTCTTTGATAAAGAATATAATGTTATAGCTTCGTGAATATCGCATGAATTTGAACAAAATTCTGGGAAATAACTAATCTTAAAACTCTATTTGATTATACAATTTTTATTTTTTTGACATCTATTTAGTGAAATATTGATAGGTTACTAAACTACAATAAAGCGATTGGCGCATATATATATTGCAACATTAAGAATTGATTAAATAATGTTATAAAATGAATTTAAAAAAATGAATGCTTCAATATTTTAAGTTATAAATTTATCATATTTTTTACTAGAATATCTTGCTCTTTTTTTCCAGTTTTAACAATTAGTCCTTTACTTCTCCATGTTTAAGCTTAACCACATTACTTTTAATGCTCCCATTTTTCTATTGTAATCCATGATTTTCCAGGCTTGCAGTAAATTCACTTGTTCTTTGTTCAATTTCAGTCTTATTTTTTGCTTCCATAAACATAAGATACACATATGTAATAACAAGGTATGCCACTCGTCTGCTTTCAATAAAATCCCCCCAAATTATTTTGCTATGTAAACCAATCATAAAAACGTTACTCACCTCCTTACGTTTTTGTTTACGACTTTGAATATATAGCTTAGAAGGTGATCTATAAACTGTAAAAATTGTTTGAAATTTGGTCAAAAAATGAATGTGCGGTGAAGTTTTAAAGCAGTTGTAAATGACTAAAACTGCCACTTAACCATATATTCAAACATGGTATGTTTGAACGATATATATATATATATATATATATATATATATATATATATATATATATATATATATATATATATATAAAGGCTCGGCAAATGGAGCACAAAGTAGCTTCGTGGATAGGTTCGAATTTCAAAACTGGCAGGAATTGTTACCTTACACTGATGATTGCGTAAGCATGAAACACTAGTGTCCGGAGACAAAAATGAATAATTATTATTGAATTATTATTATCAATCCCTTTAAGAATACTGTAGAATGGGCACTGCCTGCGGAGTTATTAGGTTGGTGCAAAAATAATGTCGTTTTTTGACGTTCAACTTCAAAAGATCATGATTCATAATAAACTTTCTTAATCAAAATAAAATCATTAGAATCGGTACATTTTTGCAGACGAGAAACAAGTTCATTTATTCTATTAGAATAGAAATCTGGAGTTCTGGAAGCGATAAAGTCATTGAAGGCCAGTTCGGCATCATGTCGGCTTTTGAAGCATTTTTGGCGCTGGAAGTGGTCGAGATGCTTTAAAAAGTGATAATCGGTTGGCGAGAAGTCCGGTGAATATGGCGAATGAGGCAGAGTCTCATAGCCCAATTCGTTCAGTTTCTGCATGGTCAGTTGAACAACATCCGAGGAGAATTAGTCCCTTTATATTGACCAATCTCGGGCACACACGTTCAAGCTTCTGGTGCATTTCGTCAATTTGTCAATTGGGGTCAAAGTTTTAAAAAATTTACCTCTGCGGTCTCTACGAAATTACTCAGATAAATTTTGGTCTAAACATTTGAAATCTTACATAAAGTGTATACACATAGGGCAAGTTCTGAACAGTACATAAGGCCCGATCAATGCTGGGCTGAACTGCTAGTCATATGTAAAAGTAAAACATATGTGAGAAAACGATATTGTTTTCGAACCAACCTGATACAGCGAAGGCAATCAGTTAGCATCTCTGCAATATTCAGGATTTCTGCTCGTGTGAACACTCTAGATTATCTAATGTAATTCGGCGTTTAATACTTCTTAATTCCTTTCGTTCCCGTGACAATTATTTAGTGGCCCTAAGGTAGAGGCCTCGCAAATGAAGCCAAAGGTGGTTTCGTGGCTGATTTCGAATCTCATGACAGGCAAGAATTGTTACGTACACTGATGATTGCGTCAGCATGAAACACCAGCGTCTGCAGGTAAAAATGAATAAGTGTTGTAGCCATCTTAAGGCAGGTTTATGGAGCACACTTTAAAGCTATGCCGAAAAGTATACGACTTACGGTTAAGAATTTAGATGAATGAAATATTTCTGAAGTTTATACATTAAACGCTATTTAAATGAATTAATTTAGCACATTTTGAGAACCTGTTTATTCTTTTTACGTAATATTATCATGGTTTAGATAAAACGGGCATTATTTCTGACAAACCCGCTTAGCAATAAGATCTCACCCCTTCACTGTTGATGTCTCTAAATGCCAGAAAGCTTTCTATTCTAATTGTTTCTTTCCTCAAAAAGCTAGACTTTGGAATTCCCTTCCTGCTGCCTGCCTCCCTGGCTGTACTAATATGCAGAAGTATAAATGTAACATAGCAAATATCTTGTTAATCTTTCCTAGACTTGGCTCAAAATAGTAGCCCTTACGCCTAAGTGGCGATATGCTTTGTAAGGGGGGGAACGTAAGTATATATATATATATATATATATATATATATATATATATATATATATATATATATATATATATATATATATATATATGGCAGTGTTCTTAGATATGTTTTGTACAGAAATTCATACGATAAGTATCGAAAATTAAAAAAAATTCGGTCCTGAAAATAGTCTTTCTTTTTTATAGATAAAAAGAAATGTTACAGGATAATATTTTACATTGCACCGGCCAAGGGAGATAATGCTCAGCAAATCAGGGGAGCCTCACTTCTCAACAAATGATTTTTCTTAAAAAAAAACAAAAACAAACAGAACTCTTGGCATCTGGATATATAGATCAGTGGTAGAGTATTCGACTGCAGATCGAATGCCCCCCCCCTGTTCAAGTCCGGGTATATCTCACCATTTTATTTATTTTTTTAATCATTAATGAGTTCAATTTATGATATAAGAAGGGATACCATTTACAATTGCCACAAATAATTTCTTCGTTTGCATATTTTAAAATTAAAAATTAATCAGAAGTGACATTTCCAGGGAATTCATCGTAAAAAGGAAATATCAGCTGACGTGATATTGTAAACAAACACAGACGAATTTAATTAACGACATTATCATTATATATATATATATACACATATATATATACACACATATATATACACACACATTATATATATATATATATGTGTGTGTGTGTGTGTGTGTGTGTGTGTGTGTGTGTGTGTGTGTGTGTGAATTAGTCTACCCGGTAAGTTATTCCTCGTAATATATATTAATCAACAGAGGAGAATTGATTTTATATTAATATATACGCAATAAGCATGAATTAAAATATCATGTTTAAGCGTATTGTATTGACAAATAAAGTTTCATCCTGATATTTTTGTTTACATCCTCTGATTTGACAGTGACACACACATAAAAAAACTTTCATCTTTAATTTTCGTCTTGGTATGTACAGCCAAGTCTAAGTACTTTCTTTATTACTACTATTTCATCACAAAACAGACGCAACGCCACTTAGACGCAACGAACTACTATTTGTGGCCAAATCTAGAGACATTTTGTAGAGAGCAACGAGATGTCTGTTCATATTACATTTGAACTTCTACATGCCAGCATGTCAGGGAAAAAGGAACCCGGGCGGGAATTCCTAAGTGCAGCAGTTTTGAGTGGAAAAACTATTAGAGTAGAAAGTTTTCCGCTATCTGGAGACCTCTACGGTGAAAGGGTAGAGATTTTGCTTGTCGGATTAGTAGGGGGATATTTACATAAATAGAACGTAAAAGTTCTTTGAATTCGTCGGAGCACATTCCGTTAAAATAATTGTAAAACAGGCACAAGGATGCAGCACTCTTGCGATGGGACAGGAGTTTGAGTTTGGTTGATAGTTCGAGATCACTTTTCTTTATAAACGCTTGCCTTGAGAGGAACGCACGTTTAATTAATTGTTCGTTTATAGCTTGGTTAGAAACAGCTTCATTTGGGGTAGACTTCAAAGCAGATTTTAAACGCGGTCTTTTTTTTAATTTGTAGATTGTATATACATTTTGTAGATCCAGATTCACCTCACTTGTTAACCGTTTGCGAATGTATATGTTTCGAATGGGATGGTGAGCGCTGGATACGTGTGTGTTGGCGAGTGTTTGCGAATATATTCGCACGTGCGTCACCTTCTTCAGATAGGAGAAAACAATATGTCCCTTCTGGCCAGCAATAACCTTCAGGCGGATTTTGGGCGGGTGGTGAGGGCGAGAGCAAAGGCAAAGCACCCAGGGCGAGGGCTAAGAAATACTTGGTCTTATCTGGCCTGTATCGCCCTTTCCTACTACACATACACTTGTTTACCATGGCATCTTGAAATTCTCTGATGCTTTACTTTCGACGTATCTGAATCAGAGAATTGTGAATGAAAAAGAAAACGCCCCACTTCACGCACTTGAGGCTAGAGGCTCAGTGGTTACTGTTTGTTTTTGTTTTACGGCATATCAACCCTTTTCAGGTTCGTTAATGCCGAATCCAGTGATTTTGAAGAACAATTGTTTAATAGAGTATATTTCTTTTTTCCTTTCTTTTTTTTTAAGTCAGTTTCTATTTAAATCATAGTTGGGACCCTAACAGGTACTACCACTTCGGGTCAGAGTGGACCTGGGAGCAATGGCAATTAAAGGGTGGATCTACACTCCCCAAAGCCCGCAAGCTGGGGGCCTCACCATCGGATATAGTTTTAGGTCATATCCAGGACCACACAGTGGTTACAGCACAGAACAATGGAGACAAGGTTTACAAAATAAATGCTGAACTATTTTTTATGGAAACTGCTTCAGATAAGGCATGATGCCAGTTGATGTAACTATAATGTAGCTAGCAATATCGAAAGATGATGAAAAAAAAGATAAAAGTCTTTCAAAAAAAGACTACAGATAGGATGAAAACAGTCAGCAAGGACAGAAATGCCTCAGGTATGAGAAAGTGATGAAGCGATAGAGAGTAGCGACTTTACGAGAAGCCGAAAAATCAATAGATATAATGTATGAACCCTAACAGGGATTTTATTATAAAGAAAGACCAAGAAGTGCAAAGTCGATTTCTCTTCTAGTGCACAGCCATTCATGATTTTCTCAAGAGAAAAAGGAACACGCCTACGATTGAAAAAAAAACAAAAAAAAAAACACGAACCGATTCTTGATTGAATTAAAGGAAACAAGCCATTTAACACATGACACTATCCTTTGCCAGGGGAGAGTTCCTTGGTTGAGGAACGTCTTGGGAACGCAACCAGCTCCCCGGGGGAATAAACGATATGAAACGATAGGCATATGGAAACATAAACGAGTCGATATGTCGTCGGTTATAATCAGCTGGTATGGGTCGCTTCTTGAGTTTCCATTACCTGCGAGGTTTTACCATCATTTTTAATAACAGGAACCTTTTGATTGAAATTAAACGCTGCATAGAATAAAGCGAACAATATTTTTTTTTATATATAAAACTAAAATTATTTATTTTTTAACAATAACGGAACATATTTAGTTAAGACCTGTTGAGAGCCGACGCGTGCAGCCAAACTGCTATGTGCGTCCGTCGCACAAAAGATGCAAGTCTCAACTGTCTTTAAAACAATACAATTATAACTCCATTCTCTCTTTTTTTCATTGAAAGAGAGAGAAAGGGAGTAAAAAAAAGAAATAAAGAAAGAGTGTGTGTGAGAGAGAGAGAGAGACAGAGAGAGAAAGAGAGAAATATACGTTTTAACGCGATGTCCTATTTTTTCAAATTCAGTTATCGCATGCAAGGCTGACCTTTTAGTCACTTCGAGCCTCGGATCATTTTGACTTGGTTGAATATTATAAAAAACTGTCACTCTTGGCTCAAGTCATACATGATTGATATATTCTAACATTTCAAAATCACACAGCACTTGCATGACACGGGCGCACTTCCCCACAAATACAAAACTATTTGTGCATAAGGTTAGAAGCCGCCAACTCCCCAAAACATAGCAATCTACAGGCGAAACCAGATCAACTGCATCAACTAATTAATTGATTAATTGATGCAACTCAGAAGAGCGAAAAGTAAGACAATCTGCAAAAAGTAATCAAAATCGTTTAAAATCACCGGAATCTTTGAAAACTGCAAGGTTCATTTAAGAATTTATTTAGATGCGCTTTTCTGTTACGATGATTGATTTTAAACGGTCATAATCTGCGCAATCGATGCTCTCCCCGCGCTGTTTCTTTCAGCGCTGTTTATCGAGACATTGGTCACGCTGTCTTGGGCCATTTTGCACACACAGCTATCTTTTCGAAGTGCTGAAAGTAGCCATCAACGTTCGCCTCATTGAACGTTGGTACGAGTCGAACATGTTTATGGATGCCAAACTCTTCGTTTCTGTCCTTGTTGGGTTCAGGCATACATTCCGACAGAATCAGCAACACGACTTCGTCGACCATGCTCCGTCACTATTCGAACTAATTGGGCTCTCCGCATGCCTGGCCTAACGTCTAACTTATAATATCTTGCTATTGTAAGAATGCTATCTTTCCTCAATTTACATAGCTCTTCGGTCCTGGATATGACTTTAAACTATATCCGATGGTGAGGTCCCAGCTTGCGGGCTTTGAGGGAGTGTGGGGCCACTCCTTAATTGCCATTGCTCTCACGTCCACTCTGACCTGGAGTGGTAGTACCTGTTAGGGTCCCAACTATGGGTTAAATAGAAACCGACTTGAAAAAAACAAAAACAACCCCCCCCAAAAAAAAACAAATATATTCTATTAAAAAAGTTTTCTTCAAAACCACTTGATTCGGCATTTAATAACCTGAAAAGGGCTCATATACCGTAAAAAAAAAAACAACCAACCAACAAACAATATAGCTCCTCAGATGTTGGAGACTTTAGGAGCGTCTGTAGCCCAGACATTTTAAAACATATAGTCTTCAGTATTTCACAATGTTCATCCGTCCAAAGTGTCTTTGGAGAAGGGTATATCCCGAACTCGGAACCCCCAGATTGGTTACTCTTCGAAATCCACTGGGGACAAAAAAAAAAAAAAAAAAAAAACAGAAAAAAAAACGATGATGTTACAAAATGTATTAAAAAAATGAAAATGGAGGGGAAAAAAGAATAGAAAGGGATTCTTAAGACACCTGTTAAATATCTATGACGGCGGTGGTCATGGAAATAACAAGACGTAGACGAATGGAAAATCAACAATATTTTATTAATAAAAAAACTAGCAGGACCTGTGGAAAATCCACAGGGGATACATTCATAAGTAATATATTGATGTTGGCATTCCGTAGATGTTGGAGACGCTCTGATATTATTGTAGCTCTTTTGTTAAAACTGCAAAAAGTATTTATCTAAGCTTGCAGAGACACCCAGCGTAGCCCGGTCGTAAAATATGCTTAAATATTATATTTTAATTTTTCCAGATTTCGTATCTATTATTACAAGAAATGGAAAATCATAACAATTAAACGATAGTCACCCCGAAGAAAAAATATGTAAGCGTGACACAGAAAATAACACACGCGCTATCGTATTAATATATAGATATAAATTACCTAACAAAAAAATGGAAGAAAGAAAGTAAAAATATTATGCATGCAAATGAAAAATCTTATGCTAATTGATGATGTATGCTGAGCGGAGTGTGTATCAAAAAAAAACAGCTAAAAAATGAAAACGAAACAAAATATCAGTTTGTTGACATATAAGAAAATTGGTGGAAAAAAATGAGGGGTAAACTCACAGTCACATCTTGTTTTCTTTTTCTTTTTTATTGTATGGGATAATATTAGTCATATTTCTTCTGGTCGCACGATTTGTGTTTACAAGTTATCCAGCTTTCTTTTACCATTCAGGATATATTGAAAAATATTTTTTGTTTAATTCTTCTTATTGTTTCTTCTCTTTCCCTACTTCTTTATTCATATTGTTTTGTTTGTCTCATTTAAAATCATAGCAGAGAATTCGCCTTCTTCATTACTCAGCCTATCGTCTGATTTAGCATCGGATCATGGCGTATATTAGGGCTGACCCTTTCCATCAAATTTCTCAACCTCCACTTTTCTTTCACTCTTTTTTCTTTCATTCTTTCTTTTTTCTTTTTGTTTGTTTGTTTGTTTCTTCTTCTTCATCATGCTGCATGACTTTTCGCATGCGCGCTCAATTGTATCCCCATTTATTTCTCTTCATATAGATCCTCTCTCTAATTCTCTCTCTTTACATTTTTGTTTTCACGCGCGCTCGTCTTCGCGCATGCGTGCTGACCAACGTATATTTGGAAATATTTTCAGTTTTCAGACAATTAAAGGATTAAAGAAACCAAGAGAGAGCGAGAGAAAGAGAGTTAGATTAAATAGATAGATATATATAGAAAGAGAAAGAAAGAGGGATAGAGAGAGAGAGAGAGAGAGAAAGAGAGACATCTCTTGACTACGTATATATTCATCTTTATAGAGAGTCTCTTATATCGCTCTTCCAGGATCTACTTTACCTTAATACTAAACCTTTTTTCATCTATCTCATATAACTTTCTATTTACTTTTCTTTACTTTTATTTCTCGTTATGCTACAATGCATAAATCTCAATTTTAAACTCATAAAATTACTTTTCAATCGTTGAGCAATCATTAATTAGTTTTCACTACCGATTCCACTCAATAGTTAATACTAGTTAACGCACCCACATGATTCCACTACACTCAACATGTATTTTATTTCGAAATGAATAACATTTTTCTTTTTTAAATAAGTTCTCGCTTCTCTATCAAATTCTTTGTTCGTTGGTTGATCAGTCAGTTGGTCACGCATAATTTTGAAATAACATTTCTGCCACACAACACTTAGATTTAATAGACGTCCTATTTTAAATGTGTCCAGATCTATTTATATGAGACTATGTCCGTCTGTCGGTCTGTTTTGAATGACATACTGGAAACTTTAATTAGTAATTACACAACTGAATGCGTAGATTGAATGGACGTGTGTTAATAACCCGTTTTTACTTTTTATGTACATTACTTTCATGTGTGAGTTTATTCATAGGTAAATATAAACGAAAAGTTTAAGAGCTACGAAGATGTGAATGGTACAATTGAAACGAGAAAACTTTTCTGCTCCAGAATTTATTTTTCGACATAGTCGCCACCATTCTCAACGCACTTTTACCAGTGAAAACCGATGGCTGTGCATGGACGTTCGGAGCGCATTGTCACACGAGGATCGTTCCGAAACTAAAGCCACCTATTATTTTAAACTAAAAAAATTGAAGAACTACGAAGACGGGAATGGTACCGTTAAAACGAGCAGTTTTTTGTGCTCTAGATTTTATTTTTCTACATAGTCATCATTCTCAATGCACTTTTGCCAGGAATTCAATGACAAAATTTTGCTTCTCTTACGGGTTGTTTCTTTGAGTCCCGCACTGTCAATATCTGCAACGAGGAGCTGAAAATTTCAGATCGTTAATGTTTAAGTTTAGTCATCATAGCACTCCATCTTGGAAAGTACCGTCTGATCCATTCGGGTGGAATGAAACATAGAGCGCATTAATGTTGGAACGCCCATTCTGTAGACGTATATATCTGTGTGTGTCTTTACGAGATAACCATTGTGCTAACCACAAACGAATGCATTTAGCCGTTGCTGTAGAGAGTCCCACCCTTAAAATCCACTTAAAAGCAAAGTAAAATAATAGAGGGAAGAGTGTAAATGTTTTGGTATCGAAATTAATCAAAGGTGAGATACTGCTACCTCTGACATGAAAAATGGCGTCGAGCAGTGTGTTCTGAGAATTAATGGGGAGATTACTGCGGGGAATGTTGCACAGGCTAATTTGGAAATGTAGAAAGAGAGAGAGAGAGAGAGAGAGAGAGAGAGAGAGAGAGAGAGAGAGAGATAAAGAAATGAATAAAGACCGAAAGGTGGGAAGAATGGAGGAGTAGAATAAGATTGATGGAATGACGAAAGAATGAAAGAATGAAAGAATGAGGGAAAGAGTGGGGATATGAACAAATAGAAAGACGGAAGGAGAGAACACAAAACTAATGAACAGACGAATAAAATAATTAAAAGAGTGGAAGAGAGAAAGGGGAATGACAGAAAAGTTCGAATAAAATATGAACAAAAAAAAAAACAGAAGGAGAATAAGAACAAATGAAAGAAAGTAAAAAAAAAAAACGAAAGAAAGGAAGAATAAAGAGATAACGATGTCAAGAAACAAAGGAAGAAAGAAAGAAAAGAAAGAAGATATAAATAAAACAATAAGAAGGAAAAAAGATAAAACACAAAAAGACATGCGAAAACAAAGAGGATGAGACCAAACAAAAAGAAAGCGTGAATGAAGAGGCAGAGATGAAAAGGAGATGATGCTGATGATGCTGATGATGATGATGATGATGATGATGACAAAAGCACGAAGAAATGGGAATAAGACGAAAAATATGAAAAGGCTGGAAATATGTAGACTAAGTGTTGTGGGGACTCACCCTTGAACTAAAGATGAACTCTTCCGAAGTGTATAAATTAACTGCATAACTTACGGCATAATCACGTTGACACACCGGTTCTCGCTCGATCACCGAAGTTAAGCAATGTTGAACATGGTCAGCACTAAATGGGTGACCACTTGCGACTTCCAAGTGCTGTAGGTGCTCTCCGCTTATTTTGGCATTGTTTCCAGTTGTCCTGGACTTCTCCTTGCCACTGGACTCAAACAATTCAGGAGAAATGTGGTTGTTATTGCGCAAACCTTGTCTCACAATTACACGCACAGCTGCAACTACAGGGTTTATCATTTGTCTTTCGAAACTGAACAAAGGCATTTATAAATTAACCGAGAGTTACGACTCTCGAGGTGGTCAGTGTACTTTCGTTGTCCATCATCTTGGCGCTACTTACTACGACGGTTGCTCTTTGTATATGCTGTTTTTGTTTTTCAATATATTTTACTTTTTCTACCTCATCTCCGTGTCACTGTTTTCCCTAGTGACTCTTCCAGGGCAACACCACTTAGAAAAAAAGAAAGTAGCGTATTCTTAAGACAAAATGAAATAATTATAAAAGATCTAGAAATTATGAGAACGTAAAAAAAGTACAACTGACGTTCGATTTATGTGCATATTTCAGTGCTGAGTTTGTTACCTCCCTTGGCTTTGGAAGATCCTTTGAGGAAGAGGTTCGCCTGAAATAGGAAACGAGATTCCTCCTTGATGAAGTTATGCACTTTGCAAATTAGTGTTTGGGCGATTCCGATATTTTTCTCGATTCCAATACAATTATCGATTCCGTTCTAAATTCCCGATTCCGATACATTTACTGATTATGATTCTTAATACCTCTCTAAATGTTAAAATTTAAAATTATTATTTTATCAATTACCGTAAAACCACATTTGAAATATGCATAAACATAAAACACACACTTGTGGGAGGAGGTAATCTAGATTTTAATTTTACTGGTAGTTTAAAATCAATACATATTTATTATCTGATCGTTATAACCAGCTGTGGTGGATTTCGTTTTAAAGAAAATTAAATTAAAAAAAAAAAGAAGATAATTAAAGGAATCGTTTTAGACATCGGAAAATAGACACAAATTTTTACGATTCCGACACCGATTCCAATACCCAAAAAAGTTCCGATTTTTTGCGATTCTCGATTCTGATTAATCGTCCCAATCACTAGTTCAAGTACTCGGTTTTACTGAGATGTATTTATATCTTGAAAATACACACAAATGTTGAGGTTATTTTATTTACTTCCTCTTCAGAGACTTGAATACGAGGCGAGGTTTGTGTTTAATGGAATATATTTGTGTGGAACAAATGATTCGAACTTGGCACCCTCAGGTTTTTAGTTTGCGTCGGTAACCACTTAGCCACCATCACCATCATCTGATGGAGAGGTTTTATTTGTTTTTTACTTGATGTCATTTCGGCTTTTGTTGCGTTGTCATACGCTAAATCTACATTATATATTCTTAACTAATGGGCCATACATATATGTATCTATGTATGTTGTTCTTAGTATAACAGACTGTTGTCCTCGTGTCTCGAATGTTTGTCTTAACGATCTGTGACTCAACTAGTGTTGTGGGTGCGTGCGTTTCAAGCGTATAAGGCACGCAATGAAGACGATATAGGACGACATACCTGTCTGCTGCTGACCGGTTCTAGGGGATTCGCTAATCGTCATGAATCCAACACAATGTGTGTTTTTATTATATAGTTTATTCGCTCCATGGCATCCAGTCGGCAGAAATGGAGTGACCGGCGATCTTTAGCCTCTGGGTTCTCTATTTGAGACCGCCACCCTGCTCATGGGGGGACCTTCTTAACCCATCTTGCGTATTCAACGTCTCGGATCCAACTCAACTAAGCTTAATCCAGCTTATTCAACCCGGAGCACCTGACACGTCACGTCCGGTCCCCATTCACATACTTCCGGTGTGAACTGAGTGGTCACAGAATGTGACACTTGTTAACACATGCCACGCTTCAAATACTCTGTTGTTTACTCCGCAAGATAGGTAGATAGATAGATAGATAGATAGATAGCTGCTTCTACCCGGCTTTTATCTTTGAAGAAGGATAAAACATTTTTCAGTGAAATAATTGAATATATATTATAATACAGGGTGGAATAATAAAATTGTCGCCCTAGAAAAGATGATATGATTCCATTTCCGTATGATGAAAACCGTTTTTTTTTTTCTTGTTGCAGACCATTTACTCGTTGACTAGTTGTGCACAAATCCCGATAGGAGCCTTTTATCATGTTTGAAAGTGACACCATATTATACAAACGAGATCGGAGATGCGCCGCTGTACAACTCATGTTCTCAACCAATCCAAGTTATGACAACAGTACCATTGGCAGCACACTCAAAATACATCGCTAGATTGCTACGAATAATAGGCTGATGAAAACAAAGTTTCCGGACACGGTTATGGTCTCTAGTGTGGTTTCAAGTGAGGGCCACATCATGCCACCTCACATCTTCGAAATCAACTTGAAATTCGACACCATGTACCTGGACGTGCTGAATAGTGTGGTGATCCCATAGTGCAATCTCTTGGGCGCTGGCCGACCTTGGGTGTGGCAGCTGAACAAGGCACCGGCTCACAAGTCCAAAGTGAGCCAAGTTTGGTTTCAGAAGGAGTGCTACGACTTCGTACCCTTCTCTCACTGCCCCCCCCCCACACTCCTCCCTGAACTCACCTCTCTGGACTACTTCGTTTGCTCATACGTCAAAAACATTACCAACATGATCTGCCACAACACCAAAGCCAGCCTCATCACTGCCATCCGCCGAGTAATCGCTGAACTCAGTCGTCAGCGATTGTGGAAAAGGCAGTCTCCCAGTTCCGAACCCGTATCGAGGCGGTGATTGAGGCTGAAGACATCTACATTGAATGGATGTCAGCTCTACTACACAATTAAGTTACCGGAATTAATTTTGTTTTTTTTTTTCAATAAAAGATTTAAAATAAAGCTGTAGCGGTTTTTTTTTTTTTTTTAGGGCGACAAATTTATCGTTCCACACTATATATTGTTGCTTGACTTTATAGAACGTGAACATTCTAGTTGAAAGTTGAAAGGAAGGAAATAGGGAAAAAGAGAAATAAAGAGACAAATAAAGCGAAAAAGAAAGAAAAAGAAAATAAACAAAAAAGAAAATAAGGAAAGAGAAAAAGAAATAAAGAGAAAAATACTGAGAAAAAAAAAGAAAGAAATGAGAAAAAAAGAAAAAAAAAGAAACAAACTCATTTATGCCGTAAAAGAAAACGTGCCTAAATAATTAAGAGGTAATATTTCAGCTTTATGTGAATGTCTGTTTGGGATCTTTACAGCCAAAATTGTTTCTGCCCTAATTTCGCGTTGGTTTCAGATATTTATAGCAGAACAGGTGGAACGAAAACGAAGATTATATAATGTGAATACGTAGCGTACGAGAAAGTCGAATTAGAAAATTATTGACTAAACATCGAATAAGTCAAATGATTATGAATATTTTTTTTATTTATATATCATGAACTTAGCGTCTAAAAAATCCCCTGTTCGTTCTTTTGTCACATTTACGTTTGAATTGGTTTCTCACGCTTAGATTAACAAGAGAATTTCCGTTTGTCTGTCACACTTGCGTTTAAAATATAATGTTTGTAATCTGTCACGGTTATACTTAAAATAAAATTTTCGTAGGTCTATTATGCTTATGTTCAAAATTCAATTTTCGTTGGTCTGCTACGTTTACGTTTGAAATACGATTTTTGTTCGCTGTCACGCTTATATATATATATATATATATATATATATATATATATATACTTTTATTAACAGCCAGAGTCAAAACGGTTACAATAGCAGACATTATACTTCTTTTCTCGTCTTCAATTATGACTGGACCAGACAAGATTAAAAATCTTGACCCAACATAAGAGTCGTTCCAAATGTAAAGCCTCCTATTTTTTACTCAAAAAGCTGAAGAGCTACGAAGGCAGGACCTTTTTTTAACACGAGCGACCTTTTGTGCTTCATAACCTATTTTTTCCACATAGTCATTACCATTCTCAAGCACGTTTGCCAGCGTCTTTTAATGCCTTCGCCGGAAAAGTCCGGAGTGCGCTTTGTGACTCATATCTCTGTCGCAATTCTGAAATCGACGAACCCATCACGTAACTGTACTGACAATCAACTGAATCGGCTTCATAAACGATTAATGTTTAGTTCTTTCTGCATGGAGGAAGTCAATGACACACGTCCATGACAGGAGTTACTTTCTTAGAGTGTCGCGCAGTCAATATCTGCAACAGAGAGATGACACTTTTAGGTCATGAATGCATAAGTTCGGTTATGTAATTTGCAATACCCTCCAATCCATACGGGTTGAATAAAAATAGGAGGCGTTACATTTGGAGCAACCTTTATGTTTTGTATTTCTGTTGTCATAACTCTTTCTGGGTCGTTGTGTTGATAAAACCTTTTTAATGAAATTGAGTCGAACTGTAGATGGAGAAATTTGTTTTTATTACTTGATACGAGGGGCGTGCAATAAGTAATGCCCCTGACCCATTTCCAGTTGTCTGATCTAGCTGAAATTTTGCTGAAGATTTATATCTCTACGGGTTATGTGGCAAATTACAGCTTTGAACTAATTGTGGTTTCTGTTTTACAGGTGTTTGAACTGAGTCAGGTGTGAAATGGAGCCTGTTGAATGTCGAGCAGTGATCCGGTTTTTGTATTTTAAACGACGCACACCACAGGAGACTTTTGATGAAATGAAAGAAAATTATGGTGATAATGCCCCATTATATGACCTTGTAAAACGCTGGCATCGTGAATTTAAACATGGCCGGAAGTCTGTGGAAACAGCTCCCAGATCTGGTTTCCCCCCCTTCTGCCATTGATGAGGCATCTGTCCGTCAAGTTGAGGCTGCCATTTTGGAAGATCGGCGCATTACTATTCGCAAAATAGTCCAAGATATCAAGATTAGCACAGTGTCTATGGAAACTATCATTCATGACCATTTGCATATGCATAAGTTGTCTGCCAGATGGATTCCCAGGTTGCTCACACTATTCCAGAAGCGAGAACGCGTCGAGTGCTCGAGGATGAATTTGGAGATGTGCCAAGAAGATGAGAAAGTTTTTCAAAAGACTGATTCCACAGGATGAAACCTGGATCAATCACTATGATCCAGAGACCAAAGCCCAGTCAATGCAGTGGAAGCACTTGGACTCACCACCCCCAAAGAAGGCAAGGGTGCAGTCCTCTGCTGACAAGGTCATGTTCACAGTGTCCTGGGACCAGGACGGAGTAGTGATGACAGATTTCCTGGCAAAGGGTACCATAATTACAGGAGCCTAGAAGAAATGCATAACTCTGGGTGGTTGCTATGTAGAGAAAGAATAATAACTGTGCCAAGTTTCGTTGCTCTACTGCTATGGGAAGTGGGCATTACTTATTGCACACCCCTCGTAATCCATTTTTTTTTTCATATTCAGCAAGGCCAGAAGGGTGGAGATTTACTCCATACAACAAGCTCTAAGCCTAATCTACGAAATGTCGACCCGGAATCTATGGGATGATGTGACACAAGAGTCGGAAATTGTGATTTGAAAAGTAAGCGCCCTTGAGGATAGAGCACTCTGGCTAGCAGAAAAAAAAAACTCTGGGTAGCCCCGTCAGCTAGGGGATGCCCAGGCGACTAACAATAAATTAACCTATTATCAAAGGGAGAAGACAAAGCCTGGGAGGGTATACCTCTTAGCACTGCACAGGACTATACCCATACCTCAGTCACCAGGTAACCAGCCATTTCAACAATGACTTGAACTCTGATGACTTCGAATCCGATTTTCTTTCAACTCTATAAAGCTGTAAGAACAGAATAGTTTCCATCATTTACGGATCCTTACCTTTATGGGATAAAATGTGGCTTCTAGTTGAGTGTGTAACGTTACCCAACACGTTGTAGCTTCAGTCGCAAAGTAGGCAAAGATTAGAAAAAAGAACTTCAACTGTTTTTTTTATTATTGTAGTGCTCCGACATTTATTTCCTCATTCTCGCCCCCATGCATGACTTCTCATTATGGCTTCGCCCTCCCTTACATGATCATGTTATTGAACGGGCTCTCGAATGTCATCCACGTCTCTTAAGTGGTCGTCTTCTCGAACGTGCTCTCGCCTTTTTATATTATTTTTTCTTACCGTGACGTCATTTTGCTCAGGGTTCGGTATTTGCATATTAGCCGTCCGTGCTATGTTACAAATTGTTCAGGAGTATTTTCGTTGAAAGGGTAAACGTGCAATAATAATCACACTGTGGTGATGTGACAGAGACCGGAGCTCAACAGAGAACACGAGACTCATTAAGGTAGATATTGAGTAGGCCAAAAGTCTGTACAAATTATTATTTTTTTAAAGTTTGAAACAGTCTGTACTAATTAAAGCTGATACTCGTCAAACGTTATACATAAATCATCATCTGTAAAAAGTATACGTGATCGCGTATTAACAACCCTCTCTTGCGTAATT
This sequence comes from Euprymna scolopes, assembly GCF_053919585.1. Taxonomy (NCBI): domain Eukaryota; kingdom Metazoa; phylum Mollusca; class Cephalopoda; order Sepiida; family Sepiolidae; genus Euprymna; species Euprymna scolopes. The sequence goes on along the minus strand of NC_136504.1, from coordinate 37,135,981 downwards.
TGATATTTACGAAAAACAGCCTCGTTTCTGAACGAAATTATGACGTCATCATTAGGTGGTGACGTAATCGTTTCCTGATGATTTTTATGATGTCGCTGTTTGCAAATATTTCCATTCGGAAATTTTCGAAAGATATTTTTTCCTTTCAATTCTTAATCTTACGGTTAATTACTAATTGATTCTTTAATGCGTGGGAGAGATTATGGTAGAGTACAATGGGGGTTGATCTATTCACTACAAGGATACAGAAAATATCTTTATTATATAAAGTTGGGAAAGTTTATATGTCTATTAGTCCTAGCGCGAAAGAGCAGGACACAAAATGTTTTAAATAATAATAATAGAATAACAATGACAAAGACTTTCGCTGGCGAGGACTACTATTGACCGTAACCAGTTATTCAGTTCTTTTGAAATTTTCATCTCTATTTTTCTCGTTATGTACTGAATATTTGTTAATGAAACGTATATTAAATATGTTCCTTATTAAATTTAAAAGATTTTCTATTCTGAAAGAAGTTTAAAAAAATTTAATCTAAAAAAAGTCATTTTAAAATTTTTGTTTAAAAAAAAATTCAGATTTTCTCATTATTCAGACCTGTATTACAAAGAGGGGTTGCAAAAAATGAGTTGTGGTGTGATTAGAAATACAAACTGAAACAAAGAAAATATTCAGACCTGTAATAATACAAGGAGGGGGCTTCAAAAATTAGTTGTGGTGTGAGGAGAAATACAAACTGAAATAGAGAGAAGGAGAGTTTTAAAATATAATCTTAAAAAGATGAGACACAAGTTAGAAAATCATTTCATCCAAGGCACGAAAATTTTTAAACAAAATGTTTTTACTATGAGCTTTAAAAATAAAGGTACAAGATTCAATTTGAAATTTATTCATCTTCAAGTGCACTTTTATAAATTTTACAAAGTAAGGTATAAAAATTTAATTTAAATTGAATCAAAAAATTACCTTAGATTTATTTTATGTAATGTATATTTTGGTGCACTTTAAAAACATTATCTTTCATCTAGCAATTAATGATATAGATATAAAATTTTCAATGATTTTTTTTAAGTGCAACAGAATGTACATTAAATAAAATAAATCCAAGGTAATTTTTTGATCCAATGTAAATTAAATTTTTATACCTTACTTTGGAAAATTTATAAAAGTGCTTTTCTAACTTGTATATGCATGATGAAACGACTACATAGAATTCTGAAACACAACTACTAGGCGTAAGAGGTCGTAATATATGCCATAACTCCAATCTCGCCAATCTTTCACAAAAAACACCCGTCTAGCTGAATCTACTGTGAAAAATTTCCCCCACTCTTTATCTGTGCCTAAATACAAAACGTGGATTCCATGAACAAAGCTTCTTTCTTAGAACTGCACGCCTGTGGAACTCTGTTCCGTCTGCCTGCTTCCCACCGGACTACAACTTGGATGTCTTCAAGTCCAACGTTAACAAATTCCTAATGAACCGCCCCCTTAAGTAAACACTTCGTCAAATCTCCACACTAACGTAATGTACTTGCAATAACCCTTATCCCTGAGTGGCTTCTAGGCCTTGATAAGTAGTGATCACTGTGTAAAAAAAAATTAGTTTGATTTATTTTTATGCAAAGAGGTTAAAAAGGTTTAGTAGGCCTTAGTGAAGGTTCGGATATCTCTGATTTTTGTGACGTTTTAGACATTGATTGATTTTTTCCTAAAATTTCAGCCTCTTTAGAGTATTTTAAAAAGCATAGAACATTTAGTATGCACTGGTAGAGTGCCAGAATCGAAAAAAAGGTCGACCATGACGCAATCTGATGGACAACTTGATCGATTTGACAGGATTGTCATAAAAAATTGAGCTGTTTCGGGCTAGGGGTAACCTCCCGAATTGGAGATTCGTGGTCGCCTACACTGCAGAACGGCAAGACCACTGCTGCTGCTGCTGCTGCTGCTGCTGCTGCTGATGATGATGATGATTATAAAGGAGCATAAAAATCATAATATATTCAAAATTCAAGTGTTTCAGATTTGCATTGAATTTGATTCAGAGTCATTCGATATCAATCAAGACGGATTATATTTAAATTTCTTATTAAAACCCAGTGAGCTTAAACTTTACATTTTCGTCATTTTGTAGATAAACATATAATGGAGGTTGTTCAAAATTAGAAACAAAAAAACTTACAAACATTTAGTATCTTGTATTAAGTTTCCGAATCAGCATAGAAATAGGGCAAGATTATTTATGATAGCGCCTTGGAAAGTATATTATTCTAATAGCTATCTATCTATCTATCTATCTATCTATCTATCTATCTATCTCTCCTTCTATATACATAAATACACACACACACACACACACACACACACATATATATATATATGTAATAACAGTATAGCTATCTTCCAAATAATATTTATTTTTCTTACCAAATTCATCTAGCATTGTAAAATTTCGGCACATTTTTTATTTTAGAGATCTATTTCGTTACGCCAAAACAATTGATTTATTATGTCAATATCGAATATTTTCATGCGCATACTCTTCATTTTTTTTTGCTTAATAAGAATCATGCATGACAACCTAATGTCGAAAAAATGGAATTCCATAAAAAATTAAACATAGTGTGTTTACCTCGGCCGTCATCTTGAAATTAAATGTACATATGATATGTATACACATATATTAAGAGTATATATATATATATATATATATATATATATATATATATATATATACACACTACTCGTGATCAATTAATTGCAACTTCTATTACATATTGTTCAAGTTGGATTTCATTCATAATATGCGACAAATCTGTTCAAAAGTTCTTCTTGCGTTGCTTAATTCATCAATATAATGTCCTACTGGGGTAATACTATGATTCCAACCCTCCTTTTTATAGTAGGACAATTTGTTATTACCCTTAAAATATGCCTCGGTTTCTGTTTTTATTTTTGCATTAGTAAAACCTCTTTTCTTGAACCTTTATTTTCGAGTCTTCGAACAACCAGTCGTCGCTTTGTATATCAAATAATACGGAAGTCAAACCCTTGCCTGCTCATATTTATGTCTTGGTCACTTTTGATCATTTTTCACTTGCTATTTTCCATTCAGCTGAAATCCGATTTTAGAGTGGTGAATCCATGTTTCATCCATTGTCATATATGGATGGAAAAATATATGGATGAAAAACAGTTGCAAACAGTGCCCTGAATCGTCGACGCGTTTGTGTTTTTTTTTCAACGACCCTGAGCAAGCACAGCACTCACTTTGAAGATAACAATTTTTATTGGCAAATATTTATGAAAAATGATGAATACGTTACCTTCTGATATCTGTAACTCTTTTACTATTTTACGCAACTTTAATTTATTTAGGGCTTTTATGATTTCTAGGGCGACTTCTTTATCTTGGCGTCCTGGCCATTCAGTATTTATATGATTGCGTTTGAAGTCAGACATCACCTCCTAACAGTTGTTTCAGACGAAGCAGTCTGAATAACATTTATCAACCCATTATTTTGATTGAATAGTATTTTTTCTCATCATAATGTTATCTATCAACACACGAAATTTTTCTATTATTTCGAAAATTTGCAACTGTAGCTTTACTTAAATAATTGTAATTTGTTCTATATAATATTAGGTGTATATACTCGGTATTGCCTAGTCGAAACATATTACCGTGTGGAGACATTAATCGCAAACTATTTAAGATGCACCGAATATTCTTACTTGTTACGAAATGTGACCATATATTGGATTTATGAAGCATGAAGCACATCCATCTTGGTCTATGGAAATCAAACGCGCAATAACTTTTACAGTTTAAACGAGAAATAACTCTCATAGTTTTAAATCAGATTACTTCCGGTTTAAAACGCAACAGTTGTGAACTATTAATAAAGGAAAATGAATTAAATTAAACCAACTTTAAATAATATTTCTAAATAGAAAAATTAAAATGATTTTTTTTTTGCAACAAACAATTACTAACAACGAACTAGTGATGAAAATAGATTTTCTTTAATGTAGTATTCAAATGAATAATGCGGCGCTCACTGTTTGTTTATAAACAAGCGGTTAGAGCACTGTAAAAGTGGTGGACAAATGTTTGTTTAAATAGACATTCGGCGAGATAATTTACGGGCGCCGCTCCCGTGGGTCGATCGGTAGAACTGCTGACTATCAACGCAATGGTTAAATCCTCGGCTTGGGAGAGGTGCTAGTCTAGCGCACTGATGAGTTGTTATACAACGAAAGAGGACTGTATGCCGATGACTATATATATATATATATATATATATATATATATATATATAAAATGTGCTATAATAAATATGCACATATGTCCGTTTTCAGTATGAAAATTTATTTGGAAAGCAATGTGCGTTTTGTAAAAATTTATCAAATTGTGAACAAACGAACAGAAATACAACTTTATTAGAATACAAGGTTCAAGTAATCAAGAAAGGACGGCCGAACCGTCCTCAGAATTTTATAATCATATAGATTTTGCTTCTTTCTTCCTTAGTTAGTCAGTAAGTTACGTATTGAAAAAAATCAAAAATCAATTTTGGAATGCCAAATTGCTTCACAAATGCCAAATTCGCAAAATTTAAAAAGGTTCAATCTGACAACCCTGGATGAGAATAAGAGAGTTAACTCCCTTTGTAGTACTCTTGTTTTCAAGTATCATTCAAATAATATATGATCATTGTTTTAATAGTGTGAGAAAGGAACTCGTAGTTATTTTGACGTGCAGCAGTTCTTCACCGAATAAAACGTCAGCAAAACGTTATATGTCACAGGGAACATTTAAGAAAACATGGTAAAATACAGGAGAACTTTATCTGCCATGAGGTTCTGGACTGAAGAAGTAAATTTAAGATTGTCTCTTTCTATTATTTGTATTGAACTATGTAGCACAATATTACTTTCTGTGTATCTATTAGTACTTATTGATTTACTTTTATCTCATTTGGGTCAGTTTTATATTTCAAATACGTTGGGCACTATTTTCATAGAAATGCCAATAAACTTATATTGGCTACTAGTGTAAATACAAAGCTGAAAAAAGAAAATGATCCAACAAAACCAGGATTGGAACTCAGGCTGAAAATGTAGATAAAAAATCCAATTCGACAAACAGGATAAAAGAGAATAAAAAAGACGGAAAAGTAGGAGGTTAAACAAGAAACATAAAGAACTAAAGCAAACGAAAACAGAAAAAGGGGAACGATTAATACGATGCAAATACAAATCGGAAATGTACAAGCAAAACAGGATCTTTATAAAGCAATGAAAGACAATTTTATAAAAATATAAATGAAAGAAGAAAAACACGAACAACCAGACCCAAAACAAACGACAGAAACAAAACTCTGCTGGAGCAAGATAAGGGAAGCAGAAATCATGAATGGCTGAAAGACATGAAAGAAGAATTACAAAGCGAAGAAGAGGCAAAAAAAAAGAACTCGACAAGGAAACACTCGAGACAACTCTAAGAAAAAATGGCAAACTAAAGAGTACCAGGTCACGATGAAATACACGCATACTGGTTGGTTAAAAAATTCACGATACGACATGAAAGACTAATTCAAAACCTGAAAAGGCGTATCCACGAAGAGGATATACCAGAATGGATGACTAGCGGTATGGCCATACTGATGCAAAAAGACATTTAAAAGAGAAGAGTCTCCAGCAACTATAGGCCCATAACCTGCTTACTAACGATCTGGAAAATCTTAACAGCACAACCGAGAACACAAATTTACTACTACCTTAATAATCGATGACTACTTCCTGAGGAATAGAAAGGACACCGAAAAGAGAAACGTCTAATCTATTGTATAAACAAGAACATAGCCATGACATGGATTGACTACAAGAAAGCATACGAGAGGATCTCTGAGATATTGAAAATAAAATGCTTGAGGATGTATGAAATATCAGATAAGATTATTAATCTGATTGAAAAAGCAACAAGAACATCAGAGACTTGAACTGACAGCTGAAGGACAATACATAACTGAGATAAAAAGAGTTATCTTCCATGGAGATCCCCTATCACCACTATTTTCATGATAGTAATGATGCCGCTTATTTATATACAGGGAAAATGCCAATCCAGGTAGAAATTTAATAATGCAGACTAAAGAATAAACAACCTCATATATACGGACGACCTGAAACTTTTCGCAACAAACAAAAATGAATTATATACTTTAATAAACACGCTAAAATATTCAGCCAGGAGAAACGTATGGAAATCGGAATGGAAATGTGCGCAATGTTAGTCATAAGAAGGGGAAAACTGGAAGCAGTGGAAAGTATGGAACTACCCAACGAAGGTGGAATGAGGAGACAAGGCGAACAAGATACCTATAAATATTTGGGAGCCTAGAAGCTAACACCATTAAAGCAACATAAAGTAAAAAAAAAAACATTGGAAAAGCATGCCTATGAAGAACAAGAAAATTCTTAGAAACTAAACTATATAGTAGGAACCTAATAAAAGCAATAAATGTAAATTTAGAGAGCTCAAATACAATTCCTTATCTATATATCTATCTATATATATATATACATACATATATATGTGTGTTTGTGTGTGTGTGTGTGTGTGTGTGTGTGTGTGTGTGTGTGAGCGAAAGATGGAAAGCATTTCCTTCTATAAATAAAGAAAAACATATGGAAATTTAAAATACATACGGGTTCAAACATAAAAAGCGCCTCACATGAAAATCTTTTAATAGGATTTGAAAGCGATATATCTAATAGGATTAAATAAATATAACTGCATGAGCGAACATCTAGATTGCCTACTAGTTTGTAAAAATAGTTGAAACTATTAATAGGTCCAGATATGATATTTTTAAATTGGCGTGACCAGATTTGTTTGTAAAATAAACACACGTGTGATAAATTTTAATGCACTCTAACATAGAAAATTATCTTGCCTAGCAATTCGTCAAATATCGATAATTGATTCAGAGTAGCCTATTTTCCGCTTTTCTTTTTCATTATGTTATTTGCGTACTCGAAAACATCAGAAAGAAATACAGGAACTATCATAACACAAGAAATTAAATAAATATTATCAACTCGAACACGTGAGTTAGTAAATACTTCATGGTTTTAATACATCATAGAAACACAAAATTGCACGTTTAGAAAATTTGTCTTGACTGTTAATCATTCATTTTAAAGGGACTGTTTTTATGTAGATAATATTCCTGCTAATGTTTTGGTCAATTACAAAATATGTTCTTATAAAGTCACGAAGATTCATGTTTAAAGATTAACATATTGGAATGGTATATGTGAGTTGTTTTATTTCCTTCTGAATTAAAACTTGAATGTCTACTGGAGAGAACTTGAATCCGTACTAGACATTATCCTCAAGTGTCTTAGGTCTCTCTGTACAAAGTTTTGTCAGACAACCTGGCATAAGGATATTTTTCCTTAGAAATAAACCCTGACCAAATATTCAAAATTATATAGTTTTGCTGCCCAAATAAGATCTCCTCACTATGGCTAACTTACTTTTGCTTTTACGAGGAATGGTGCAGCTTCTCAAGTGATGTTACCCCAAGTAATTACACGAGGCTGAATACTCCACCAGATTAGATAAATTCTAATCCTGGAATCCAGTAACACCAAGAGACCAAAACAAAATATATGCTGCAACGTATAAAAATGGTTAATTGGGGAGAGGGAAATTATGTTCTCAATTTTTTACTAACTCAGTGTTTGGGAAATAAAGAACTTTTATGGAACATTCAAATATCTGTGTATCTCATATAGAGTTCAAGTGTTAGCCTCAGGTAGTTGGCCACTTGATATCTGAGAACTTCGACTGAAGTAAAAGAAAACAATATATATATATATATATATATATATATATATATATATATATAAGAGTGTTTTTAGATGCGTCGAACTTTAAATTAAAATAAATCACAGAAAATATTTTATATGTATATGCAGTTTATTCCAAGTAATAAGTTTTGGCATTAATAATTTAAATACAATTTCGGGTATACAGTGCCGACATCCAAAATCTCGACCAACGTAGGGTAAAAAATGCTCAGTCAACATATTAATGTACTTGGTTGAATTAATTCGACCTTGCAAGCGAACTATAGGCCCTGGACCATTGGTATTAATAATGCCCCACACCAAAACTGAGCCACTACCACCCTGCAGCGTTTAAACTGAGCATATAGGATCAAATTCTTCGTCTTTCCTCCGACGGACGTACTGCCTACCATTACTGCCTCGCCTATTGAACTCGCTTTCGTCGCTAAAAAGCACTTTTGACCAATATGAAGAGTCATGATCTTCATTGCATCTGACGAAGTCCAACGGCGCTTTCTGTTCTTTACAGAAATCATTGGCTTGCGTCTTGCAACATATGTCCGCAAATTAAATTTCTTAAATCTTGTCAGTTAACAGAGAGCACTTTTTAACAAGATTGCACTGTTGTTGGATTTGGGGAGCCGTCTCACATCTATTTCTTAGGCTGCAGATTTTGATAGCATTGTCTTCCCTGTTAGAAGTAACTCTAGTACGACCAGATTAAGGAGAATCACGAACACTGCCGGTGTTTTGGTGCTTTTGCACAGTCTTTGGTACCGTTTTCTCATCATATATCAATCTGCGGCCGATTTCACGATTGGATAAACCAGAAAGATGGAGATTAATGAGCACCTGACGATCACTAAGAGAAAGTCGTGGCATATGGACTAAATGTTACGTTGTATAACCTGGAACAACAACAATTACGACTAGAGATGCTGTGTTGCCTGTTGGTGGATATTTTAAACTGATTTAGTAACGATAATTTAAGCTGGTTTTAAGCGAATTTGTTGCTGCGGACTTTCTTTCTGCCTCCTTAATTTGAAGTTATTTGTTTAAATTGACGTGAACACAAGAATATTTCAATTAAAAGCCAAATATGAACAGGTAAAATTATAGTGGAATAAAATGCTAATATAGCGTAATCTAGAGGTAAAATTTTCACAAGCTCTACGCATTAAATTATGCTGTATTCTAGCAATAACCCATCGAAGGTTGTTTTCCAAGTGGCTTATTGCGTCTGGTTTATCAACGTAGACATGGGATTTTACATAGCCCAAATGAAAATAATCTGATGGGGTTAAATCACACGAACAAGATGGTCAGTTACCAGGTGCATTTCACGAAATTATTCGTTCATCAAGTGTAAAAAAATAATTTGAACAATTGCTCGAGTGTCCGTCTCTTTATGATGAATTGCCAAACCAAGCTAAACTTAAAATAATTGATGATTTCCAAATTTGCAATAAAAAAAAGAGTTGTCGATTTAAAAGTATCCTTCATTTATTTGTTATTGTTTTTGCGATATTGGTAATTGAACGTATTTAAAACTTTAAGCAAAATTTAAACACAATATATATATATATATATATATATATATATATATATATATATATATATAAATATATATATATATATAAAATATAACTACTTAATTTACTCACATAAAACTAATATACGAAAGTATAGATTTATGTGTTAACTTTAAGTATTTACTTCAAAAGTGCTCAATACGTAGGTAGAACTAGTTAGTAATTTATAAAATATATATGGCGATTAAGCTACACTGAATATTCCGCCTGAAGAGTCATAGAGTGGATAAAACGCGGAATATTCAGTGTAGCTTAATCGCCATATATATTTTATAAATTACTATATATATATACTAGCAAGAGGACTCGACGTTAGTTATTACCACACAAAAAGAAAGGATCGCTATATAAAATCAACAATAGGTTATTTTACATAACAGACGCGCTCGAAATGAATGTTTCAGTTTCAAGCACAATTGAAATATTATACCGGAGTTTTCATTTTAAACTTAAATTTAAGCCATTATAACCATACAAGCAGAAAGACAAAGCATATCAAATAAATAACAAGGACGCGTTCGAAGAGAATGTTTAGAGCATAAATTAAGCATAATATTTGATTTTATATTTTAAAACTTTAATTGAAGCCGTCATATATAAAACTGATTTTATAAAATCAACAGTAGATTCTCTACAGTGCAACATAGACTACAATGTATTGTGAACTGAGTCACTGCGAGAGGCATGTGAAGTTTGCTCTCTGTGCACTGCGATGGGTCCATAAGTAAAGCAGCCAATAAATCGATTTGATTAAAAAATGAGCGATTGCACTGATTTCGATGACATCAAAAATATGGGAACGTGTACCATTCGTGGATCATTATTCAATCTCGAGCAATATCGGGTCTCCCTGCTAGTATATATATATATATATATATATATATATAAATATATAAATATATATATATATATATATATATATATATATATAATTGATATTTGGTTACCAAAAAATTTTTATATATGAAAATTCGTTAATTGTCATATACCAATAAAATCAAAGTCAATATTAATACACTGAATTATTTAAACTTCATGATTATCAGTTTTTATAATCGAGCATGCGTATAATATTTTAGCAAAAACCAAGATAACAAAATATAAAATAAGAAAATCATATGATGCATTTCGTCATATGTTACAATTGTTTCATAACCATTTGGACAAATTTAAACATTATATTATTTAAAAAATATTCCAAAAATAGATACTCTTCAGACACCAAAACATATTTGTCATATATATATATATATATATATATATATATATATATATATATATATATATATATATATATATATATATATATATATATATATATATATATATATATATTCATAATCCCTATTTTAAGGAAACAAGCAGTTTGGACTCATCTCATTTTATTTTATTTTATTTATTTATTTTTTCGATTCCCTTCGAATTTAGTAAGTATCCTACTTTCGTATTTCTTTTTATATATTCATTTTATCTTTTAATGTTCTTTTCTATTTTTATAATTATTTTTCTTTTTTGATTTATTTAGTTATTGATTTACTCCCCAATTCCTAAACATATATATATATATATATATATATATATATATATATATATATATATATATATATATAAGCTGACCGCTAGACGTTGCTTGCTTGTAAAATACGCTTAAATATGACATTTTAATTCATTTATTATTATTATTATTATTATTATTATTATTATTATTTTAGAGCAAATTTTCTATGAATCATTATATTGTACCCATTAAGTATAATTGTTATTTCAAAAGTTAAAAAAACAAATGACGTCAGTGCCATCAATGCCATCAGTGCCATGATCTGGAATCGAAACCAAAACAATCAGCGCTCCAGCCGTAGTTGTTATTTCGTGCTTAAGCCTTCGTTGTTGCCGTCTGAGATATCGGCAGGCGGAGAAAAAAAAATAGGTAAATATTAAGCGACCTCTAAACTAAAAAAAGTTTATTTATGCATGCTCAGACGTTAGTTGATTAAAGCTGCCAAAGTCAACTGTTTCTTTTTTAAAATTATGACCCCTTAGCAGACGGAACACCAAACTGAAAGTGTTCCCGGGGTCAATTTCTAAGTCTGTAGACTAAATATTCCGAGAGGAGTTTGATAGAGACATTTCGCACACACACCGACAAGGTCACTCATATATATATATATATATATATATATATATATATATATATATATATATATATATATATATATATATATATATATATATATGCGTACATAAACATGTAAAATGTAGCTTTCGTGGGGTAGCAAATAAATACCAACTGAAAAAGTAGGATCTGGCCTTTAGGCTGGGATACAAGTGTAGTCTCTGTTCTGATGCTACGCTTGAGTTAATTTGTCCTTGGTCAATGTAGGGAAGGCCTTTCTATGCTAAAGTATTTTTTATTGTTGCCTTCTCTTTCGGAAGAATTGGTCCCCCCCCCCACATTAAAAATTACCTCTTGTCACATTTTGTTTACGTGGGAAATCAAATAAATACCTATAGAAAACGTAGAACTGGCCTTCAAGCTAAGATCAAAGTGTCGTATCTGATCTGATACTGCACTTATGTTCATTTGTTCTTAGTCAATAGTGCGGGGAATACTTCTATGCTAAGGGAGTTTTTATTTTCGCCTACTTCCAGAGTATCCCTTTTGGGGAACTAGTTTTCCCCACATAAAAAAAAAACAACCTTGTGTCACGTTTTGCACTTGTGGGGAAGCAAATAAATACCAATAGGAAAAGTAGGCTTTTAATGTCAATGTGAGAGCAAAAAGAGAAGGTATATATATATATATATATATATATATATATATATATATATATATATATATATATATATATATATATATATATATATATATATATGTGGGTGTGTGTGTGTGTGTGTGTGTGTGTGTGTGTGTGTGGGTGGTGTCGATGAACAAAGAATATTTGTATATTCAACGATTAGAAATTATATGCGCACTTGTTTATTTAGACGTACACACCTTTATTTGGCCAACCATCTTCTAATTAATAAAGATGTTCTAGTGGCTGAGAATTGAATTATCAGACTATTAACATCTTGTTTATAACCATGCCGGCGTTGTTTGTAAGATTGGCATCACTCGACGGTAATTAAACTAAAAACTAACGTCATTTCACCAATAATAAAAAAAGACGACTTCGATGCGTATTTCTTTTCTATTTAACGATGACTCATGTGCCAGGCGAAAAGCGATTTCAGTATAATTCTTCCCAATCTAAATTCCGTATTTCGTCTATTCTCCGAGGTTCCATGTAATGACTTATTTGTGATATTCTAGTGGAATTAAAATTGTTTGGGTAAATGATTCTCCGTGTGGTTTTCTGTTGTCTGAGTTTGCCTTTCAGTATTTATCTCGACAGTGCTCAATACATAGGTAGAATAGAGTATTAGTAGTATATATTATTTAGCCTGATAATTTCTCTCGGGAATAAAACACAAACATTTATATGTAACTTGTAGTAAGATTGTTTTAATACACAATCACGTAAAATGTTTACTGGGGAGAAATGGACTGCCTACTAAACACGGCCTTCAGATTTCTAAGGTTTCTCTGTACAAAGGTTTGTCAGGACAACCTGGCATGATGATACTTTTTCCTACAAGTAAACTCTGACTCAATATCCGAATTCGTGGCTCAAATAAGATCTCCTCAGTGTAGATAAACCAAGGAGAATAGTATACTTTCTCCATGTAATGTTGTCTCAAGTAAGAGCACGAAGCTGCATACTCCACCAGACTAGATTAATTCTTGTCCTGGAACCCAATAAGCCCAAAAGACTACAAGAAAGATATCCTCAATCATATTTGAATGGTCAATTAGGGAGATTAAAATTATGTTCTTAAGTTATTTGCTAATTCAGTGTGTGAGAGGTAAAGGGGAACTTTAATGGAATATTCGAATATTTATAAATCTCATATAGAGATCACGTGTTATCCCCAGCAAGTGGGCCACTTGATTTCTGAGAACTTTGACTGAAGTAACGTGAAACAATATATATATATATATATATATATATATATATATATATATATATATAGGGGGGCGGAACTAACCCTATTTGGGTTTAACTGGCTTCGTCCAAAGGAGGAAGTTTCATGGGAGTATGAAATTCACAAGCGGTCCCCAGTCGCATGTATATCCTCGCTAGGGGAGATGACGACGTTAGGTTTTTGCAACTCTTGCAGAGAGGTGTTGGTGTCCTCCTACATACATCGCCTGGAATTACCAAATTAGTCACCTATTTTAGTAATGACCAGGCTCAACGTTGCTAAACTTCGGTGATCTGGCGGGAACCGGTGTACCAACGTGATTATGATATATATATATATATATATATATATATATATATATATATATATATATATATATATAGAGAGAGAGAGAGAGAGAGAGAGAGAGAAAGAGAGAGAGAGAACTTGAATGCCTAATAGACACTGTCCTCGAGTATATATCAGGACAAACTGGTATGAGGATATCTTTCACTTCAAGGAAATCCTGACTAAATATAGAAAACCACGAAATCATTCGATGCCAAATTATGAATAACTAACTATTTTTTTTACAAGGAATAGTGCACTTTCTCCAAGTGATGTTACCTCAAGTAATAGTACGAAGCTGAATACTTCATCTGACTAGAATAATTCTTGTCCTAGAATCCAGTAAGTCCAAAAGACTACAAGACAAGTATTCTAAATCATATTTGAATGGTCAATTGAGGTCAGGAAAATTATGTTCTTAACTTCTTTACTAACTCAGTGCTTGGGAGATAAAGGAGAAATTTAATTAAATATTTATGTATTTCATATAGTGATCAAGTGTTAGTCCTAGGAAGGTGGGGTTCATTAATTTCTGAAAACTTTGACAGAAGTAAACTGTGGGAGAGAGTTTCTATAGACTTATTTTTAGACCACATTTCACACGATGTACCACCTTCGTTCATAATAACATTCTTGGTTAAAACTCTTTAATTCTGTCTTATGTTTTTGTGTCGCTTTTCGTACTTTTCCCATATTCCCATGCATATCACTTCTGAATCTTTGATCTCTTGTTATTTTATTCTGGTCAAGTTGTTTGCACTTGCGTATACTGTAATAAAATTGTGAAAAATCCTCTCCTTAAGAATTGGCTAAAATGGTTAGTTGTGTTTAATAAATTCCTTATCATAAATAATTGCCAATATGCATTGTATAAGGGTTGATATGCCGCAGACATAATATTATAAGAAATAAAAAAAACGATATATATACATATATATATATGCATATATATATATACATATATATATATATATATATATATATATATATATATATATATATATATATATGTGTGTATATATCAAAGCCTTTCAAATTGATTAGCAGCTAATTTATTTTGGACGGCGACTCATAAAGAACTTGTAAACGTTTACATTGAAAACTAACATGTTATAATAAGCTGGGAAGTAGCTCCACGGTATTGTATTCCACGGACGAACAGTTCTGAGGATATCATTCAATACTCATCCTTTGCACGCCATCTTAAATCTCCATATTCATATTGCGAGTTATATTGCTCTAATCTGGGGGCTTTAAATCTAACCAAAAGTTTTTTGTGGCAACGACTAGTGGTGGTGGTAGTGATGAATATTGTCTGCATATCTGAGGGCAGTGCTTCGTCTTCATTATCTAAGACCAAACAAATCCGTCTAAAGAAACCAGCGATTGGCAAAGTTCCCATGTTCTAGTGCAAAGTTCGGTAAATAAATAAATAAATAAATAATAAAGATTTGAAAACATTTGGCAAGGGCAAAGCAATGAAAAACCCAAATCCAACAGGGCGACATCATAAAAATAAAAGCGGTTAAATACGCAGTGCATCATTTTCGTGGCTGGTTTAATGGTATCTGTGTTTCTTGACACCGTCGCTTTTGATGGCATGGTTTGCGTCAGTAGTGTCATAATGGTATGATAGCATCTATAAAGCTAAGGTAGGGCGTCTGTTTGGCGTCAACCTTTCATCGTATGTAAAGGAGAAAAACAGACTGATATATACATATATATATATATATATATATGTATATATATATATATATATATATATATATATATATATATGCAGAGATGGAGAAAGAGGGGAGAGAGAGTGAGATAACTAGATAAATGGAGGTAGATGGTTAGATGTAGAAAGATAGTGTAATACGTAGATAGAGAGATAGATATAGAATGAGTAAGAGACAGATACACACACATACATATATATATGTATGTGTGTGTGTCTGTGTATGTATATATATATATATATATATAGAGAGAGAGAGAGAGAGAGGCTGGAAGAGAGAGAAACAGACAGACAGACAGACAGGTGTGGGTTGATAGATAGATATATAGATAAAGAAGGGAGTGGAAAGTATCGACGTAAAACGTTAGAAAACATAGCCATGCAGACATCAACACATGGAAATAAAATTAAAAATTATGAAAAATAGAGCAAAATAAAATTAACAGAGTGAGAGAGAGAGAGAGAGAGAGAGACGGAGAGGGAGAGAGAAGCGGTGAGAGAGATGAGGGAGAAAGAGATAGGGGAGAGATGGAAGCAAACTGGCAGAGATAGACTTCAAGATAAATAGAGAGAGCTGGTTATGAGAAAATAAGAGATAAGTAAAGATAGAATCAGTAAAAAAGAGATAATAGGATAAAAAATAGGGGAAATATAAGACAGCCATATTAACGCATATGTGTGTGCAGGACAAGGAACTGACCGTAGAGACGCTTTTCCGTCATAATTTCGACATAAAAAAATAGAAACGAAATAACTTCTTATGCACAATTTATACGCCCATCTCTTATAGTTATTACTAAAGCGTGTTCCTATCCAACAATACATGCATTTCGTTTTTGTTTAATAATATTTATCCTATTGCGCTTACTTTCTCCAAAACGTAATCGCACTGAGTGAGTAACAAAGGCATTCAACCCTGATGCAATTCAGTCCTCTCAGGTAGCCCGCAATCACTATTGATAATTTTTTCGCATCTAATTATTATTTGACTTTCTACATATTGACTACATACTACATTACGTTTACATATTTATTTAACAACCGTCCCCTTCATCTTAATGGTGTAATGTAATAACAGATTACACCGAAAGTACCAGTTCACAACACATATTAAGGTTGCATGCACTTACTCTTCAGAATAGGATGTCATAAACAACGAACAACTAAACCAGCACTAACATGTCTGACTGCATATAAAAAACGTGAAAAAATAAGTTCTTTTTATATACCGTGCAAGTAAAGCGGTTTCCTTTACTTTAATTTTAAAAGTCAATTAGAAAAACTCGCGGACACACACACACACACACACACACACACACACACACACACACACACACACACACACACACACACACACACACACACACACATAAAAACATTACTCATACGCGTAAAATGCATTTCAGATAATTTCTCACGATTATGTATAGACCCGTTACGGATTCCATTCGTACAATTCTTAAAAAAAAAAAAAAATAATGACCTGTACAGTAACCCAAACAAATTAAAACATTAGCTACGGGACCTATTCGCTGCCTTAGTACATACAATGATTTTAGGCGCCTACGGACAATCTTGCCAATTCGCCACTCGCTTGACTGTCATCTTAGCGTCAAATACTTGTAACGAACTTAAAATGGAGTCTTAATAATAACAATTCAAAACAAAGTAAACAAAAAAAAACAGGTTGCAATATTAATAATTTACTCGACTAAAATAGGAATCCCTTGACTACATGAATTTAATGAAATTATTTTCTATTCTTTGTTATTTCTAATTTACTCATTATTTTATTTTATTTTGGATTTATACAGAATACAGATAATGCTATCATTATTTCACACACTAGCAGTTCTCACACAGGTTTTCATTAAAGATTTCTCACTTACAACAACCGGTGGTATTCCCTGGAGTCTGTGTGATAGCAAATCTCCTTCCTTTCGATAACCTTTGCAAATACATAAACATGACAGAAAAGAAAAGACACCCATAGAAACAATTTATTTCATAAACATAAAATTCATAGAAGAAAATAAAAAATGAATAGTCACAAATTTAATGCTAGCATCCTTCTAGGCATGGCATTGATCAGTTGATGGATATTATATTGAGGAACTTCTTGCATGTCTGACGCAATAATGCTAAAAGTTCAAGCTTAGAAGATGACTTCCTTTTCTGTGAACGTTCCGGTCTAATATGCCTGAAAGGTTTTCAATTGGGTTCATATACGGGGACTGACTTGGCCATAGAAGTTTATTAATCCATTTCGGCTAAACCAATGTTGTGTCGCTCTAGCAAAGTGACAAGCAGATCAGTCTTCCATAAATAAAGTGTTTACTTGGCTCATTTTCCCACTTAAGAATATTGGTAGGATCCCTTGATGTAATATTGAAACATATTTAGCAGAATTGATGTTTCCTTCGAACTTCACCAGATCTGAGCGACCAGTACTCCAAATTTCACCATATGACATAACCGAGAAACCCTCATGTTTCAGCGTTAGCTGCAGTCTTTTTAAGCCAAACTCTTGCTAAGGGTGCTTCCACATCCATATCCTTCCACTGTCGGGAAATAATGCAAATCGTGACTCACCAGAGAAAATGATATTGGTCCAAAAGGTCATAAGTCTTTCCACCATCTTACGAGCTCAATTTTTTCCGCACTTTATATTAGCAGGAAAAAGAAGACGCTCCCTTCTCGAGCTCTACCATAATAGCCCAGTTTGTGAAGATATCTGACAGCTGTTCTGGGACTGACACCAGTTTGTGTTACGATGTCAGAGGCTTTGAAATGAATATCCTCTTCAACATTTCTTTTCCCAAGACGCTAGGTTCTTTCGGTAAGACCGGAGAGTAACTTGGATGATGTATTGCACACTCTTTGTTCCCTCTTTTGAATTATACGATCACCCTATTAACAATAGAAAGGGGTGTTGAAAGATTTTCTGCTATTTTGCGTTGTCCAAGACCACCTTCATGTTAGTCCACGATTCGTCCTCGCATAAATTCAGATAAGTCTAATGCTTCTTTGATTCGTGTCATGCTTCAATCTGATACTTAATCTTAGATTTTTAGTCTAGAACGACAATTAATATCACAATTTTTAGACGAGAATGATAAATCAATATCACATTGTTTAGTGTAAAAATATAATTAATATCACAATTTTTAGTCTAAAACGATAGTATATCACAAATTTTAGTCTAAAACGATAATTAATATCACATTTTTTTAGTCTACAACGATAATTGATATCATAATAATTAGTCTAAAACGATAATTAATATCCCATATTTAGTCTAAAACGATAATTATTATCAAATTTTATAGTTTAAAACGATCATTAATATCACTATTTTTGGTTTAAAACATAATCAATATCACATATTTAGTTTAAAAACGAGATTTAATATAATGTCACATAATAATTAATATCACATTTTTTTTAGTCTAGAGCGATAATTAATATCACATTTTTTTAGTCTAAAACGAAAAAAAAATTAATATCACATTTTTTTTAGTCTAAAACGGTAATAATTACCACATTTTTTGCCTGAAACGATATTTAATATCACAATTTTTAGTCTAGAAGGATAATCATTATTAATAATTGATATCATTTTTTAGTCTAAAACGATAATTAACATCACATTTTTTAGTCTATAATAATAATAATAATAATAATAATAATAATAATAATAATAATAATGATAATAATAATAATCATATTATTTAGATTAGAATGAAAATTAATATCACATGTTTTAATCAAAACCGATAATTAATATCACATTTTAAGTCTAGATCGATAATTAATATCACATGTTTTAGCCTTGAACCATGATTAATATCACATTTTTAGTCTAAAACGATAAGTAATAACACATTTTAAGTCTAGAACGATAATTAATATAACAATTTTTAGTCTAAAACGATAATTAATATCACATGTTTTTAGTCAAAAGCGGTGATTACTATCACATTTTGTAATCTAGAACAATATTACCACATTTCTAAGGACAGAACGATACTTAATATCACATTTTGAAGTCGAGAACGATAACTAAGATTATATTTTTACATCTAAAATGATAATTTATATCACATTTTTAGTCAATAATGATAATTAATATCGCAATTTTTAGTCTTAAGCGATAATTAATACCAAATCGTTTAGTCTAGAACGATAATTATTATCACATTTTCAGTCGAAAACGATAATTAATATCACATTTTGTAAACTAGTACAATAGTTATCATATTTTTTAGTCTAGAACGATAATTAATATCACAATTTTTAGTCTAAAACGATAATTAATATCACATTCTGTAGTCTAAAACAATAATTAATATCACATTTTTTAGTCTAAAACGATAATTACTATCACATTGTGCCCTATTTTGCTCCATGTAGTATATGTAATTATTTTTATATTGGGGAGAGGAGGGTCTTTTGTAAATATTCTTCCACATTGAGGAGGGGAAGGATTTTTTGTAAATATTCTTCCACCTTACGATTGAATAAAAAAAAAAATAGCGTGAAAGTTGAGTTTAACCTAGTAACACTCATTACAAATAGTGCGATACCAAAAATGCATAAACATTAAAATTTTAAGTAGATATTAATCTAGGATGCATATGATGGCAGAGCGCGATACCATCGCGCAATTTTTAAATCGTTTTATTACATTGTAAGGCTGAAGCACAGATTAGTTACTAAACACCCTCCTCGTGTAAAGAATGGCTTTCAACTTTTCGCATGATTACATTTTCAATAATAACGTGATTGAATTTAACACATTTAAAGTTTAGGAACCAGATTCGCCATTGTTTGTTATTTAAATAAACGGTTCTGTTTATAATGTTTACTTTTACAGCTTAATTAAAACGGTCACTTTCTATAATAGCGTTTCTATTTATATTTGGTAACGTACAGGTGACTACTGGAATTTAGTTTCCTTTAAGGGACACAGGGTTCGATAGTTTTTTGTCACAATTTCCGTCTTGCCAAATAAAATACATTGCCCTGGACTTTACTCTGAACTATACCCTGAAAAAATACCCTGGACATTCCAGCAAATTTTGTGACAATCCCATTCCCAGGCACAAAATGGGGTGTCTATTCCGAAAGCCATTTTTAACATGAGGAGGTTGGGGGTTGGTAAAACGACAAAAACAAAGGCCGTATTTTAAATTTTTAAGCGGAGGTGGGGGATGCATGCTACCACCGGGCAACGCTGTTTAACGGGTCCTGCTAGTTATTATTATTATTGATGTGGTTTGCCCAAAAGACATCAACTTACCAAGCAAGAAGGATGAGAAAATACGAAACTATCAGAAACTGAGGATGGAGATTGCTAGATTGTAGATTAAGAAAACTTCCATCATGCCAATAATCATAGGTGAGCTTGTCGCAATTCCTGACGATCTTATGAAACAGCTAAACTCCTTGGATAAAATACAACATCACCGTACTCTAAAAGTCAGTTCTGCTTGGCTCAGAAAACATCCTACGCCAGGTGCCTTCCATCCAATTGACTCTTTGACTATCCTCGCTAACTTTGGTGTAAGAACTCGCTCTTGAGAAAAAAAAAAAACGGTGCAAAACATCACAACACTGTAAAGTTAATGGAATAATTATGAAATAAGTTAAAATACAGTGACCAGTATGGAAAGTATTGGGTGTCCTCGGGACATAGGGAGGGGTAAGTGAAAACTGAGCATTGCAGCGCGTAAACTTTCTTAAATTAGTAACAGAAGACGATTTGTGATCAAAATATCAATTGTTGATTTTAAATAGAAATTGCCCCAGACAAGGCATGAAACCACTTAATAAAAGGGGGGGGAAATAACCATTTTAAGGTCAAAACCTTCCCTGGGGTAAGTATTGTATGGCATAGATTTTGACCTAGAAAACAGCAATTCTTCCCTTTTTGTCAGAAGCATCGTTCCTGGAATGTGAGGACTAAAGAGCAGCAAGAGTTACACGGCTGCCAAAAGTAAACAAAATATCCATTTTCCATTTTCCTTTATTAAATAAGAATGTCATTTTTGACAACTTAAATGAAAGAAAATGTGTATCTTTAAATCCAGACTTTTCTCTTCCCTGCAAGCTCTTTCTCACAGAAAAGACGTTGCGAGTCTGTCTCTGCTTTATCATTATTTTCAAGTGCTTATCTGAGCTCCACTCCATGATCCACCCTCGCCAAACATTCACAAGAAACACTCTAGCTGAAAACACTATCAATAATTTCCCACACTCTTTGCCTAAACCTATACGTAGATTTCATGAACAAAGCTTCGTTCTTAAAACTGCACACCCGTGGAACTCTCTTCCGTTTGCCTGCTTTCCAGCTCTCTACAGTATGGTCGTATTCAAGTCCAACGTAAACAAGTTCTTGATGAGCCGTTCCCCTGAAGTAATCCGATTTACCAAATTTACACTTCTAATAATTACTATGATATTGTCCCTTTGACTACTGTACACTCTTTAACCCTTATCCTCGTGAGGCCTTTGGGCCTTGATAAGTGATGACTCCTATGTAAACACAAAAAAATGCAGACATCGCCCCAAACAAGACGCATTGTCATTTGGAGGTAAGGGGTTATTATTTGGGGGTCATGTCTAACAGGGGACTGTAGGGAGTTGAGTAAGATGATATTTGCTAACATTACATTTTAAACTTTTGCATGTCAGTGAGAAACAGGAAACAGGAAAGGAATTCCAATGTCTAGCAATCTAGGGGAAGAAAGTATTAGAATAGAAAGCTTTCCGGCATCTAGGGTGCTTAACAATGAGTGGGGTCGGATTTTAGAGATTGTTACGAGTATGTTACGTCGAGGGAGGGACGAGCGCTATAAGTTCATCATAGCACATTTCATTAACGTACTTGTAAAACAGGCACAGAGATGCAACATTACGGTGATGAGACAGAGGTTGAAGCTTGGCCGATAGTGTGGGACCTATTAGATTGGAGACGCTTTTTTGGACTCTCTCTCTCTCTCAGTGGACTAGACCATATTGACGTTATATGCTGGGAGCTATCGAATTGGTATTTAAGCTAAACCCCAGAAATCTAATTTATAAAACTCACTATGTCTGTTTGTTTGTTTGTCTGTCTGTCTGTTTGTTTATCTCCATATTTTCAAACTCTATATTTTCCGAAACTAAAAGTCACAGAGCGGCGCTAGGGGTCTCAAATGGTTCGATTTTTTATGGACCGTTCTTTTATAGGTCTTGAGCCGGTTAAAATAGTTTTTAAGGGGTCAAAATTGAAAAAATCGTTATACATTTTGTACATTCATCTTTATTTTTAATCAGTTCATATGCGTGTCACGTTTGTACAGTGGTAACGTCACCAGCTTTAAATGCTACAGTTTTGCTTTTTGTTTCGATTCTTGCTGACGACACCCCACTTTATTTATTTATTTTTTTTACATTTGAAATCACGACACTATAATAATATATACGAAATCTGAACAAACTAAAATATCATATTTAAGCGTATTTTACAACCGGGTAAAGCCGGGCACCCCTCCCTGCTAGTACTTTATAATGTTTACCTCGTCTTCTAGTTAAAAAGCTGCTCTTCATATCAAGACGCATCTGTTTTTCAACATCGGCACGAGATTGTTTCTTAACAGTTCTTTCTGCTCATTTGTTTGCGTTTTCCTTTATCGCTGCAGACTAAGATCATAAGGCAAGAAAACAGTAAAAGGGTTAAATATCCTGTTGTAAACAAAATACAGCATTATTGCATACAGTAATACGATTTAAGCAGTAGTTGGAGAGAAAAAAGAGAGAAAGAAGAGAGAGAGCAAGGAATAGAGAAACATGTACATCTATCTATCTATCTATCTATCTATCTATCTATCTAATCAACATAACTCAAATATCGATCTATCTATTGTACTATTATATAAAAAAGAACATTGTCGGCTTGGTCGATTTTTTATGAAATTTCACACAAATGTACTTTATGTATCCGACAGTGTTCTAAAATAGGTGTTTTGTTGGAATGTCTTCGATAAGTATCGATAATCGATAATCAAAATAATCGAAAGGCATGTGAAGCTCCCTTCAATTTCACCACGATGGGTCCCCAATTAGAGCAACCAATCAATCGATTTGATTGAAAAATGAGCGATTTCATCGATTTGGATGACAATAAAAATATGGGAGTGTGAAACATTCGTCGATCATCATTCAATCCCGGGGAACGTCGGATCACTCTGCTAGTCTAACATTAAAGCAACTGTTTGGCTATTTATTCAGATTGTTTTATATTTAACTCACTTTTTTCTTGATTCATACAATTTAATCTAAGCTTACGATGTAACTCAACGGGTCTCAGTTTCTCTCTCTCTCTCTCTCTCTCTCTCCTTTTTACATAAGCAGTCATGTTGCTACACAGTCATGAGCATGTTTTAATCAACTAGCTACTAGTAACTAGAGACCTCTTCGGGTAATACAGCTTATACGAAAGCAAAATTCGCAACACAGTGCAAACTTTGCTTTTGTATCAACTTACTAATCTTTCGACAGGAACTTATATTATTGTATCTAACGGACTAAATCCATTCTATATGCTATATCTCTGTATCGTTTTTCACTCTACGATTCCACACTTTGTTGCTTTTTTGGAATAAAATTAAGAAGATAGTAAAAAAGTGAGATGCACAAACATAAATAACAATAATAAACCTATTGGAAATGTTTTAAAATGTTAATCTGAATTAATAAACAAGACGAACTTGTAAAACTACAAATGCAACAACATGAAAATCAACAACAACAACAACAACAACAACAACAAAAATTAGTTCAACCACACAAACATTTATGACAAAACTGCAAATCCAGCAACATGAAAATCAACAGCAGATGGCAGTGTTACTTTCTCAAGTCGTTAAAACCAATGCGTGTGTGCTGATAATAATCCCGCATTTTCACAAGATTCAATGTGAGAGCAAAATGTGAATTATCTATCTTAAAATTATACGTTTCATATCCCAGACAAGTCCAATAATTTCATTAACAGTAATAGTCATATATTGTAAGGAAAAGACTGTCCAACAAATTTCAAATCATTAGCGTTTCTGAGAATGAAGATATATCCACAAATAAATAGACGAAAATGCTAGTAGTTACCGAGTTTATGGAACCAGTCTATGATATAAAGCTGAACGCCTTCGTGTGTGTCTGGTCACGAATAGACTCCTATTTGGTTGACTATTATAGAAAACTGATCACATATAATGATAGAAGATGCATCGAGACACAGGAATGGGTATGTTTGATCTGGCATAATGATGATTCATTAAAATTGTGGGGTCTGCGTACGCACCTGGTCCACAAAGTATGAAAATAAAAATTTTAAAAATAAAAATAAAAAACGTTTACAAGTGTTTTTGATATAAATGTACATAATAATACTTTGATAAGTATGTTTTAACTTAAATAGGGATGGTATAATAAAATTGTGGGGGCTGCGTTCGCGCCTGGCCTCAATAGAATGGAAATAGGCACAAACTGTAATAAAGACTTTTCATATCTATCTGCGTAAGTATACTTTGATGTTTCAGTTTGGAGAAATATGATATAATAAAATTATGGAGTGTTCGTTCGCGCCTAACCTCCATAGAATGAAAATATGTCACAAATTTTAACAAGGTTTTTTTTAATATAGATCCACAGAATATTGTGATAAGTGTTTCAGTGTGAACACGTATGGTATAATAAATTATGGGGTTTATCTATATTATTTTTACTTTCATCATATTTTGCTTTGGTTTTGATGTCCCCAAATTCGAAGCTATCTTTTTACAACCCTTCCTTTGATGACCTATCATACTTTCATAAATCAGATTCAATTTTCTGTAGGCTGTTTTTGAACCGAACCCAGTCAACGACGGGTACTTTTGCTAGTATATATATATATATATATATATATATATATATATATATATATATATATATATATATATATATATATATAGTAAGTTATAAAATATATATGGCAATTAAACTATAGAGAATATTCCGCGTTTCACGCTATCATTCGTCAGGCTTATGACACTTTTTATCCCGTAACTTTTGCCTCATCCATTAGATTTTTCTGAAAGTTGGTGAAAATGTGAAGGCAACGTTGTCTCTTCAGTTATCACACACAGTTCACACATTCATCATGTGCCATGTATATATATATATATATATATATATTTATATGTGTGTGTGTGTGTATATATAAGATGTGTGTGTGCTGTTAAAATCATATGATCACTTTCGACTTTCTTGAATGCCATTTACGATTTATATAAACGAACCGATTTTGACTCGAAAAAATTAACAGAAGATAGAAATCATTAAAAAAGACACTCGAATCTGGAATCGCATATTAAAAAATAACCAAACAATCTAAAACACATATAAAAAATAAAACACAGGCTAGGAAAAATGGCCACATATCCGCACACATCTGAAGAAGGATTTTTTTTTTTACTCAAGAATCACCACTTATCAAGGCTCGGAGGCCATTCGAGGATAAGGGTTAATGGGTATACATTAGTCATTGTGATTATAGCATAGTAAACATAAGTAGTGGGAATTTTGTAAATTGGATTAATTAAGGGGCGGTTTATCAAAAACTTGTTTACGTTGGACTTGAAGACAATCAGATTGTAGTCAGCTGGAAAGCAGGCAATCGGAAGAGAGTTCCACACGCGTGCAGTTCTAAGAAAGAAGCTTTGCTCTTGGAATGTATATTAACGTTTAGGCATAGATACAGAGTGTGGGAAATTATTGATAGTGGTTTTGGCTAGACGGGTGTTTTTTGTGAAGGTTTAGCGAGGGGGGACTATAGATTGACGCTCAGACGAGCACTTGTCATGAAAATAACGATAAAGCAGAGACAGGCTCGATTTCAGAAAGAAAATTTCCTTTCTCTTGTAATCGATGTCGAAATTTACATTGAGTTAAAGACTGCCCATATCTGTCTAAAAGTGTTTGACATGTAAAATAGGAAACAAAAGTTCTCACTGTAGAAATAAAATTAGAAATAAAACTATGGAAAACTTTGAAGAAGGTTACGCAAATATGTGACTGTAAAACTCCTGGACAAAGAAATAAAAATGCAATTAGACTCAGGTTCAGTCCTTTCCATATTAAATTTAAACACTGAAAAAATAGATTCACAAAACAGCAAAACTCGTTAACGGTACACAAATTAACTTCGAAGGAAAACTTTTAGCCAATGTGACACTATTAAGAAAAACTAAAAAAATAAATAAATAAAATAAAATATATGTACTAAGAAATGCCACGAATCTACTGAGTCCGGACTGAATGCATGATTTAAAATTATGGAACCAGTTAATCAATATATTTTGCAAAATAAAAATAAAAAATACAAAAAATTATAAGGAAACTTTTTTTGTCCTACGTCACAAAAGGTCAAATAGAAGGCGCAAACAAACTACGGGAACAGCGTCTCACCATAAATCAAAAAATCAAAAACAGCCAAGGTACTCTATCGCTCGTCCTAAATTGATGACACCCTCGCTTACCCACCCAGTACAAAAATGTCTATGCGACTGCAGGCGATTTTTCACCGGATGCGAAAACTTCAGCTACACCGCAACAGGTGGCGATTGCAAATCTATTTTTTCCCAGCATTAGAACATTATTTTCGTCACTCAAGGATATTACATGCAGCAAAATAATAGCATCCAAACGGTTTTTCCACAATATGAAAGAACTGCCAGAACGTTTTACCCAGCGTCTCTTCACAATAGGCAGTTCATCAGATTAAACACACTAGTGGAACCCCCTCCCGGGGCAATATCGCCCCTTTTCTGATGAATTACAACAAGTGGGGTCATAGGTGAGGTTTTGTACTTGTGGCAAGGTCTACCCGCGCAACTAATCACTTGTTTTATTAAATTCTTGGGAGAAATACAGGAGAAAATGGCAATAAAATGTTTTTCTTGCAGATCAAAAGAAAAAAAAAATTCCTCCTGAGCAGTTGATCCCCGAAATGCCAACGGGTAGTAGTAGTAGTAGTAGTAGGAGGAGGAGGAGGAGGAGGAGTAGAAGGGGATACCCAAGTAATTTTTGCTAGACTAGGGGAGCTTGCTGGACATCGCCACTTTCCGACCTTGAGTCACATCATGCTGAGATGGGCATCATGTAAATATCTATGAAATATAAGAGGAATAAATAGTAGTCGTGGTTGTGACCCAACGGGTTATTAGTTAGGTCTTTTTCATTCCTCTCTTTCTGGCCTCGAGCATGTAGTGGAATGGGGGGGGTTACTTTTAATGCATCGAAAACCAAAAATGAATTTTATTCTCAGCCCCAAACATCAACATAGATTAGAGCATTCCTGTAATGATCTGGACCCTGTTGGTTGCGAAGGGATGTTAGTTCTGTGTAGTTCTAGGTGGTCCACCTTCCCAGGATTTTTGTCTTCTATCTTTGAGAAGTTAGTTTATTGCTAATCGCCTGAGGCGCTATTAACGGGAAATGCCGACGAGGCTGCCACAGGCACTTTTTGCGGGTCAGAGTGCCCCTTCTCAGGGGCGATGACTTCTCAACCCCACTTTCCGACTCTAGCATCGCAGTTTTTGCAGTGGGAGAGTACTAAATACCTCAATTTAGCCCCAATTGAAACAAATGGTTCTCGTAGTGAGAAAGTACCCCATCTGAAAAACTTCTATGACTGACCTTCATTTCCTACATGAAATAGGAAACGTTACATAAAATCCGTTGTCAAAAATTGGTTGGATCATTCTACAGCTTCAGAAGGCACCTCATTCCTAGCGCAATTCTATTGCCGGTATAAAAACTAAGTTCGACCTCTGGCGGCATCTAAGAAGGTACTGATCATAGCATGGTTTCTTGCCTTGATAGAATACAAAACCGACTTCACAATCGAGTTGGCGACGTCTTTTTCTCTGTCTTACCACCTCTTTCTCTCAGAATGAACCATTGCTAATCTTTCCCTACTTTATCGTCATTTTCGTGGCAGGTGTGTGACTGAACTGCAATCTATGCTCCCCCCCTCTAAAACATTCATAACAAAAACTTATCTAGCTACAACCACTGTCAATTTCCCTTTCTCCGTTTCTATCCCCAAAACTAAAAAAAAAAAAGCTTTCATTAGAAAAAGTTCATTACATGGCACTACCAGTTTTTGAAACACAATATCGCGCGACTGCTTTTCAGCTGACTATAACAGCATTTTCATATTCGAGTCCAATCTAAATACATTTTGTTAAGTCGTATCTTTTAATAATTAAATTCTGTCAAATTTTTATCATTACTAATCATTACGGTTTTGTCTCACCATCCACTGCGCTAACATTAACACTTATCCTTGAGTGGCTCTTGAGCCTTTATAAGTGATGATTCTGTAATATAAAAAAACTATAATAACTGTTTTCTAAGTTAATAGTAAATATATATTTTCACGCAGTTTACACTGTAATGTTATGATTTATTTTTGTTTGCCCGAGCACCTTGCTATTTATGAAATGGTTTCGAGAGTGCGTGGGCATCATGAACATGTTGCGGAACGAGAACTCCTGTTGGTATGTTAATAAATACCGTTCTGTAATAACGTGGAGAACATCCGTTCGTCATGAAAACAAATGCGAAATTCATGTGCGAATGCCGTAAGTATTTCCTCCGTAGGTTGTCTGTCCTGAATAGTTCTGCGTCTCAAGAAAGTCTGAATCGCTGTAGTAAAATGTTGACACACCGATTTATGGAATCTTTGAAAAAAAAAAAAATCGAAAAAACATGAATTTGCCATTAATTCCGCTATTCTTAACCTCATTCCATATTTGCGTATAGATCCTATTTTTAGCAAACAACGTCTTACTAATAGATAACAATTTGCGACTTTTCGGTCCAACGTCCTTACGTCAATATTTAATTTATGTTCTTAGCTCCGTCCTCGCGCCTTGAAAGGAGGCCTTGTCCGTCAGTTAATCAAGTTGTCACGATTTAGTTTAATATAGTATTCTCATCATTAAACGCAGATGTTAAATGGACGCATCTAATGTTTCAGATACCGCTGATCTACTTATAAGAGATCCTGTTTGTTTGTTTGCCTGTCACATTTTTAATATTAAGTTACCACTTAATAAGATCAAAAACCACGCGAGGAGATTTTCAGTTTAATAATGAAAAATGCTATGAACGCGATTAAAAATGATGGACGGAATTTGATTACTTCAAGGGATGGTTCATCAAGTAATGTGTCCCTTGGAAAGAAACTCTGTTCAAGAAAATTCTGATTTTGATACACGAAGAAAAAGAGGAACGTTCTTTACAATGGTGTTAGGCGAGTTCTTGCTGCGAATGCTTTCTACAAAAACTCAGATTCGAGCTCAGTCAAGTACCTACTATGAATGGTAGAGTAGAGAATTCTTTACAGTATTTTCGTTAGTCAAAGTTTTAAATACCAGTTTCGTTTGCCTGTTTAAAATAGCAGTTAGTCTAGGTTTGAAATAACATTTTCGTTAGGCTTAGTTTAAAATTATCTTTGGCTTATTACGCTTAAGTTTGAAAAAGCATTTTGTTAGTTTTAATCACGTTTGAAGTAGTATTTTCATTAATCCGAGTTTAAAATACTATTTTTGTTAGTCTAAGTTCAAAGCAGTATTTTCGTTAGTCTAAGTTTGAAAATATTTTTGTTAGCCTAAGTTTAAAATATCATTTTCGTTAGTCAAAGTTTGAAATAGTATTTTCGTTAGACAAATTTGGAAATAAATGTAAGTTCTAAATAGTACTATCATTAGTGTTTTATGCTGACATTTGGAACATCTTTTTCGTTATTCTGTCAGCTTGAGTTTGAAATAGCATTTTCGTTAGTCCAGGATTGAAATAGCATTTTCGTTATTCCAGGTTTGAAATAGCATTTTCGTTAGTCCAGGATTGAAATAGCATTTTCGTTATTCCAGGTTTGAAATAGCATTTTCGTTAGTCCAAGTTTAAAGGAGTATTTTCGTTAGTCTTAGTTTTAAATAGCATTATCAGTAGTGCTTTATGCTGAATTTTGAAACAGCATTTTCAATATTCTATGAAGCTAAGTTTGAAATAGCACTTTCGTTAGTCTAAGTTTCAAATAGATTTTCATTAGTTTGAATTTGAAATACCATGTTCGTTAGCCTAAGTTTTAAATAGATACCTACGTACGCTTATAATCAAATAACTCTGATTGCTACCCACTTTTCCTTCCCCGCGTCAATTGTTTCAAACCTCAAAAAAGTAACACGTATACGTCAAAGTATTAAGCCAGTGTGAACTTAAAATTCCCAGTCGATAAAATCAGTTTTCCCCAGAATTCTGAAACCGGCGACTTGAACAGAACCTTAAGAACGTATTCTTTACATCCCATGCACTTTTGGGGTAAGGATGACAAGGCGAAAAGAACTGAATGTCTCACTTAGCAGTTTTCATCAACTTGAGCACACCTATACACGCACTAGCAAGAAAAAGGTAAAGCAACGCACACATATATACAATGCCACGCTGCCAAATACTTACATGCATATATTAATTATTCACACATATTCACACTACCTTGCATTGATAGAGTTCAAAACCGGCTTCGAAACCTAGTAGATGATGTCTTTTTCACTTTCCTGCAACTTCTTTCCCACAGAAGAGACATTGCGAGCCTCTCTCTGCTCTATTGTTATTTTCATGCTCGTCTGAGCTCCAATTTATGGTCCTCTTGCCAAACTTTCATAAAAAAACTCGACTAGGTATAACCACTATCAACAAATTTCCTCACCCTCTATATGTGCCTAAATTCAAATGTAGATTCCATGAAGAAAGCTTTTTTCTTAGAACTGCCCACGTGTGAAACTCTGTTTCATTGGATTGCTTCCCGGATGATTATAATATGGTAGCCTTCAAGTCCAATGTAAACAAGTTCTTGTTGAGTCGTCCCCTTAAATAATCCAAATTCTACTCAATCTACACGATTGACGATTATTTCACTACCATCTTTCATTCATTAACCCTTATCCTCGAATTGCATTCGGGCCTTGATAAGTAGTGACTCCCTTAAAAAAAAACAAAATAAAAACACTGTGAACATATTGACCTACACAATTATTATCCTTGTGACTACTAACTCAACTTTCTTCACAAAAGTCATGCTTGCATAAATGACGGAAAATTTATATTTTTAATTCTTGTATGAATATGTTTTGTCAGAAAATGTCGTTTTTCTCTATTTCTGTTCCGCAAAAGTATTTATGTTGTAGATAGCATTTGCTATCTGGTGACCCTTCTATTTCCTTATGTTTCATTTATTTTTATATTATTATGCATGCTTACTGGAAAGAAAAGCCAACTAGACACTATCTTGAGTGTCTAAGGTCTCTCTGTACAAGGGCTGGTCAGAACAACCTGACATGAGGGTACTTTTCCCTCAAAGTAAACCCTGACTCAAAATTCAAAATCACATAGTATTCGCAGCTCAAATAAGATCTCCTTTCTCTGGCTAACCCACATTAGATTTTACGAGGAATGATGCACCTTCTCCAAGTGATGTTACCTCAAGTAACAGCACGAAGCTGGATACTCCACCAGACTAGATAAATTCTTGTTCTGGAATCAAGTAGGAAGGAGAGACCAAAACGAAAAATATACTACAACATATGAAAATGGTTAATTGGGGAGAGGAAAATCATGTTCTGTACTAACTCAGTGTTGGAAAGATATAAATTGGGCATTCGAATATCTATGTATCTCATATAGAGTTCAAGTGTTAGCCCCAAGTAGGGTGTCCCTTCGACTGAAGTAAAATGAAAAAAAGAAGGAGTGTAGAACCTCCGTAAACATGACGGGGGAAAATTATGTTTCGCCAGTGTTCATACTCATCATTTATCTGGTTATATTATTAAACCATAGCAGTAGAATTACATAGTAATTTATTTTTTCATATATAAATTATCATTTCTGACGACTTAAAAAAAAAGAAAACCACTCACGGTTCACTTTTATATTCTAGAGTGGAGAATTTTTCCAAATTCATTTCAGGCAAGTCTAAGTTAGTTGTCTGACTTACTATTTCCTCTCTCTCTCTCTCTCTCTCTCTATATATATATATATATATATATATATATATATATATATATATATATCCCTTTCTCTCTCTCTCTGTCCCTCCCCCTCTCTACTAAATATTTTAAATACTTTCGGTATTATTCTCTTTTGTTGAACATTGTTATCTTTTTATTCTTTACTTTCTTTATTGTAACAGAACGCGGACGCGCGTATGCAAATGCCGAGCAGTGCGAAGTGACGTCACGGAAGAGAAAAGAAAAAAGAACGTGTGCACGGACCGACAAGGACGTCAGAGAGGATAGAGATCAGAGAGAAGGAGCACGATTACGTTTTATTCAGGAAATAAATGTCACTGCTACAACGAAAAAAAGTGAGTCGAGTTATTAATTGTCTTCTGTTCTTTGCGACGTACTCTACTACAACGTGTTGGATCCTGAGTATATTCACGTGTGTAAACGTGTGCAACGTTATATTATTGCATTCAACTGTTAATTTATGAGAAGGGAGACAGATGGATGGGTAAGAACACAGAGAGAGAGAGAGAGAGAGAGAGAGAAAGAGAGAGAGGGCCTTACAAGTGAGAGTGACAAAAACAATGTTAAATAAATACGTGGAGGACACACAATATACATCGAGAGAGAAAAAGGATGATAAACAGAAACTTTATAAGATGTGAATCACTTAATGAATTAATTGCAAGTCAAAGTTAATTAGAACAATTAGAAATGGATTACTTTTCAAATATAATTTAATCCCAAAGAAATATTTTAACATGTTTGTTGTGCGATTAACATATAAAAGAAAGAAATGTTACATATTAGTGTTTCTATGTCAATACTGATTAAGTCAGCTAGTGTAAATTTTGAAAAGGATCACACTGAGTGCATAATGATTACCCAGATCTGTAGAACGGAATCATTCCCAAAAGTAAGTTACGTACAGTTGAGACAGAGAGCAAGAGTACAATCAGTTGAACGATGACGAATTACGTCACGTTTTTGAGTTGGGAAAAACAAAATGTTTTCAAAGCAATCTTCCATGGAAGCCATGCGAATAAACCATCGCCAATAATGTAGAAATCATCTAAGGGCAATGTTACTACGATGTCTCTGTTCGTTTGCGTCACTAATTTCAGTAAGTTCGGAAGTAATGTTAATGAATAAACAATTGGCTCCGAGAACGTTTGTCTCTCTCCTGGATCCATTCTATCCAAATAAAACCTTGAAAAAAAACTAAGCGAACGTCTCCTTCTCTCTCTTTATATATATATATATATATATATATATATATATATATATATATATATATATAGGCTTATTTAAAAAGTAATCATTAGACGAAAGTACAGAATAAAAAAGATCACGTACGTACAAACAACATTGATTTTTTTTATATTGAAAATGTTACAGAAAGCCTTAGGGAAATAAACGTTCATTAGGTCAGCTTTATTATAATAACAGGTAAATAAATGAATACTAGAAAAGTTAGTGAATATCGGTCTTTTTCGATATTTGCTTATCTAAGTAAA
>NC_136504.1:36934333-37099333 GCF_053919585.1 Euprymna scolopes | reverse complement strand
GCAAAATGCCAAATTCAAAATTTAATGGATTTTTCTGATAAAGATTCTACTATGACTGGAAATATCGAGTTTAATTTTAAATGAAATTCTGCATTTGTCTTTAGTCTTTAAAACTGTTGTCTGTATATATATATATATATATATATATATATATATATATATATATATATATATATATATGATGAAAATAATGAAAATAGTATTCCGACAAAATAGAGAAATAAAAAGGAACAAACCGTATTGTGTGTTCATCAACGTTTCGTCTTTATTTCATCCAGAGGAAGTCTCGAAATAAAGACGAAACGTTGATGAACACACAATACGGTTTGTTCCTTTATATATATATATATATATATATATATATATATATATATATATATATATATATACATTTCTTTATCATGTTTTTCTTAGATGTCACATGTGTAGATAAGATAGCATTATGATAAGATCTACGTATATCTTCTCATTGACAATCGAAAACACATTGATTTCAGAAAGAGAGCAGCAAAACGTGTACGTAGGTTACTGTTTTAAAAGTAAAACAAAATAAATAATATATATTCATTTATTTGTTTACGCCCTAAAAAATAAGGGCGATATTTCTTAAGGAAAACTAATTCCTTGGTCCCTTTTCGCTAATACCAAATAATTCATTAACGCTAAAAAAATTAATCAACAACAAATAAATTACTTTTAAAAGCGATAAAATATAGCAAATAATATAATCAGGGTGTCGTCATAGTATAACACTATACGCACTCGACTATAGAACTTTAGGCTCAATATATATGTAAAACTTTTATAAGTCAGATTATATAAACGCCCAAAAAAAAAAACACCCTACGCAGATTAATCTATGTTTTTACAATCTTAACCATCTCGTCAGGAGTTCAACATTTTTACGACGAAACGATTAATATCGTAGAAATGTTGATGAGTCTGCGAAGGGTCTTCATATTGTTTCTATAATTTCATTTATATATATATATATATATATATATATATATATATATAACAGTGAAATTTCCCTACCAAACTACTCTACCAATTTTCAGTGTACAGACTCGAGATATGACATAAGGGGTATTGAGATTTGGAAAAATCTTTGTAATCGGTTTTCGACCAGAAATTTGTGCTGACAAGTGGTCAAAGTTCAACGATTTGACTTTTGAAAACTCTACCAAACTCCTCCGCTAATTTTGGGTCTAAACACTTGAAATTTAAGATGTAGGTTACTTGGATATTAGTCAAACTTTTTAATGCATATATATATATATACGTATGCACATAAAATTATGACAAGTACATAGGGCCAGAGCAAAGCCGGGCTGAACCGCTAGTATTATATACTTCTATGATTTTGATTTTATTGTGTATTGATATTCATATTAAAAAACACTTTTTTCTATTGGTATGCTTTGCTTCCCCACGAAAGCAAAATGTGAGACAAGATCGTTTTTAATGTGGGGGGAAACCAGCGCCCTAACTCAATCGTTTAAAACATTTTTTATTGACATGTAAAAATACAAAAGAAGACAATAATTCATTTGTGTCGAGGGTGCGGGAGGAAAAAAAATACGAAAGTGGTTAGTAGGACCCTCCCAAACCCGTTTAATCGATAGACCGCCCGTTTCACTTCGGTTTGTAAAGGAACATGAGGTCCTGCGGGACAGTCTCTAAGTGGGGGTGCCCTCTTCATGGGGCGAAAGAGAGAAAAGAAAAATTGGTAGGTGAGGGGGATATTAGTCATTGATTTCTTTCCCTCCAAGATGGATAAAATTTAGAGGAGGAGGAATTGCAGTTAGGAGGGGGTGGAGATCTTGGAGGCTTTCTAGTTGAGGAGGGGTGGGGCACTCACTCGGCTAGCTAAGAAGCTAAAAGTAGGACCGAGGTGGGTTCGATAGAACTGCGTACTCCACACCTAGACGGGGAGCACGTATTCAAATTTGGATCATTTCCGTACACACAGACTTGCTATGTGTATCAATCTTCTGTCAAATACCGCACGATACAGCCGTCTTCGATCACATCTCATTTTCACTCGTAATTGGTGTTTAAAGAAAGTGATCAGATCCTGATCAGAAAAAGACAATCATAATGTAGACCATTTGTCTTTCCCGGTCTCACGGCACCCTCACGTTGTCAACGACATTGGATACGGTAATCGGGCGAGGATACTTGGAATCATCTCGCTGACATACGACTAAATCGACGGAGTTTGCGGCAATCGGAGAAAGCGTGATCAGTCCTTTCTACGGTAGTTCTTCCGCAACGGGGACAAGCATACAGCTCCCCCCCCCAAAAAAAAAAAACCGAAATTGCACTGTACGTTGTTGACGGGAAGTGCATTTCAGGCCAATCGCCAATTCAGAGAGAACTCCGAATTGTTCAGATGACTCGAACTTGGCACCTAACTCCACGCGGAGTGGATTTCACTCTGCTGCCAACCCAAATATTCGTCGTCAGCGGCGGCGACCCCCTGACTAGATTCATATGGAGTTCCGTACGGGTAGCAGTCTAAAGGTCGCTGTACTTTGGTAGTCGTTTTAGCGTGGCTCGACACTCTTTTATGAAGGCAGATACTCCCAGCGGTCTGCAGCGGCTCTTGACAGAGGGATCGAGAATAAGGTCGGGAAAGGCGTCAGTAACTGCGAGTTGCCACGGTTGATCTTCTTAAAGGTAGTGGCCCAAGAAAGCCAGCCTCTCGGCGTCTCGATGACACTTCAATTCTGGCATTCCCAAGCGAGGACAAGAATTCGACAAGAGCTTTTAGGTGTTGTGCAGGCAGGGGAAGTACAGCCAGTCGGTAAATGATGAGAGGGAAGACGTAGGTGGCGCACGCCTCGGCTCTACCATTTAAGGAAAGTTTCCTAGGAAGCCACGAGTTGACCACAGCCTTCACCTTTGACTCCAATTCTTTTCAAGCTGGAGACTCAGTCCGAACCACACGCTGAGGATCCGAGGATACCGAGCGAGCACTTCTGACACGATCTCAATGTCTCGGAAGCTCGAGACAAAGACCGTGATGTCATCGGAAAACGTGGATACTATGGTGGTCGAACCGCCAAGCAGAGCTATTCCGCGCAGGGACGAATTTGCCTCCCCACATCTCAGCTTGCGGAGCAGTGGCTCCAACGTAAAGCATGGGACGTAAAGCAGAGGCGTAAAGCAGGGGCGACATCGAACAACCCTGACGAACCAACCCAGAGATAAAGGGTTTCGAGCACTTTCTGTTGACTTGTACGACAGCCGTGGGCTAACGATACATCACGGAGATCCACTTGATCCACTCGATTTAAACCGGCGTCCTTTAAAACAGATGCCTGGAAGCTATGGTAGATCGCATCGAAAGCTTTGGACTGGTCTAAATTGACCCGCGCGGCTTCCCTGTCGTCTTCTATCTCATCTCTAGGATCGTGCGGATCAGGTGCAAGTATTTCTGAATCGATCTCCCTTTCACAGCGTAGTTCTGCTCCGGTTCGATCAAGTCACCGATAAAAACCTGCA
Organism: Euprymna scolopes; assembly: GCF_053919585.1. Taxonomy (NCBI): domain Eukaryota; kingdom Metazoa; phylum Mollusca; class Cephalopoda; order Sepiida; family Sepiolidae; genus Euprymna; species Euprymna scolopes. The sequence goes on along the minus strand of NC_136504.1, from coordinate 37,095,823 downwards.
GCTGATTCGACAAGATCTTGGCCAAAATCTTGAATTCTTGTGTTAAGCAGAGTTATGGGCCTGTAGTCATCTAAGTCTTCCTTGGCACGCCCGTCACCTCTCCTCAGCAAAGTGATCACTCCCTTAGTGACTTGTCCCGGGATGGATCCCTAAGCAAACCACTGGTTGAACGCATCCGTCAGAAGAAACGGAAACGTGGGCGACAGTCTCAAATACAGTTCGTAGGATAGATCATCAAGTCCCGGCAATCTGCCACAGTTAACCTGCTTCAGAGCAATACAAACCTCCTGCTCTTTCGCCCGGTTCTTGCAACTAGCCGCTCTAGATTGGTAATCAATAATCTTTATGTTTTTGATTGTTTTACGAATTAATAGATCGGAGATCAAATGACTGGGACTTTAGAGTAAACTTTTTAAATATTCTAACAAAAATATTCCTTTCACTTCAAATAAAATTTTTAATGATCTGATTTTATTTGTATCTGAAATAATAATCGATGAAATATAGGAGATCGATATTTCGGAATCTTTAATCGTATATAATTTATATCATTTGGATTATTCGTACTAATGTTCTAAGATTTGTGCGTAATTCGCACAACCGTTAAACCGATGTAACATCAGACCTTCTTGTCGAACACGGGGATATTTTACCCACCGATTTCACGATCTTAGCCGAGCGTTGACGAACGCTTTCGGCGTTAACGCCGACGAAAGCCGAGAATTCGGAGCTACGGTGCAAGAACGCTAAAAGTATGTGAATAGCAACAACATTACAAGGAAAAGATATTACACACACACACAACAAAATGGATAAAATTAATACAAAAAATTTGGATAAAATAAATCACAAACACTTACCGTAAGTTTTTTTTAAAGTAAAATAAATTTATTTTGTTGAATATTTTTTTTTTTTTTTGGTTCATTTTGTTTTCCGATAGCTTTTTTTTTGGGGGGGGGGGATAAGCAACAGTAATAAACACTTCAATGTTTTTTTTTTTTTCTTGTTTGTTTTTAACAAAACGTTATTAAACAGTAACAACAATGTTTTTTTTTTTTTTTTTTCAGTAATGTTTGCAGGGGGGCGACAACAATTACTGTTTATCTTTAGTTCCGACTGGAAGATTTTCTACTGACTGTAGAGAGGCAAAGTAGGGAGCAAAGGGTTTTCAGAGGATGTGGAAAGAAGCTCCTTCCCAAACCGGGTAGCCTTCCGCGATTTGATTTATTATGGAGACAAAAGGGTTGTCTCCACATAAATTCGCATAAATATGTTTCCAACAGCTCCCGTTTTTTTTTTTTTTTTTTTTTTTTTATCGCTAAATTAAATAGCTGAAATGAAAGGCTGTGTATTTTTACTTTGAACAATAAAAGAAACGCTATGTGTGTAATTTCAATGAAAATTATTCGTCTGCTGCGCGTTCGTTTGAAGCGCCCTGATTGGCTGATAGAGTATCGTACCGCTCGCCATGTTCCGGCGTTTTCCGACGGATGTCGATCAACGCTCGGCTAAGATCGTGAAATCGGTGGGTAAAATACTGCAGGAGTACCGAAATTTTAAACGGAAACTGTGTTCTCGTTCCGTCAACCACGACAAGGTGGAAATCTTAAGAAACTATTTATTGTATTCTTCGTATCGCCTGCACTGAGGATTGAACCTTCAACATCACGAACACTGTCTATAGGAAAGATACACATTTGTTCGACTTACCCTCGACAAGTTCCAAAACACAGAGACAATGTCACTTACACACACACACACACACACACACACACACACACACACACACACACACATATATATATATATATATATAAGCATATGATATATATATATATATAATATGCTTATTTATACAAACATTATTGGCTTCATATGTGCATACATGTGTCTGCTGAGATCGCTAGTGGAAGGTCCAACATCGTCAGGCCAGTAGAGCGAGAGTCTGTATGTTTATATAAATAAACATATTCATTTTTTCAAGTCTGTTCATTCACCGAGCACTTTCAATAAACACAGAAGTTTCAGTGGATTTACATCTAGGAAGCAGTACAATGATTATCTTATATATATTTAGTAAGTTATATATATATATATATATATATATATATATATATATATTAATTTCGGCGGATGTTCCCATTTTAAGAAACTGCCAATATATGTGTGCACAGTATCTTTGCGATGATTTTTTTTTCTTCGTCTTATTTCTTTGATTTTAGTTTATTTAAAACGTGATGGAAATTAAATTAGTTGGAATTGTTCAGCCAGGAGCAGCAGCAGCAACCAATCTTGTTTGTTTAACTCACATGAAAGGTCAATCGTTTTTGTAAGTAATAGAGAATTTTTAAGTTGGGAAATGTAAATATTTACTTGTTTAATAGTGTAGAATGTCAATTAGAGGTGACATAAAGATAACAAAGATCCAGCTGCGTACAAAGATACTGCTGCCACATCTGGTGAGGCGCCACAAAGAGCAACCGGTCATTGCTTGACAAAATACAAGATGGATTTTAAAGATCTTGTAAGAGCAATCTCTTCTATTTCCTGGTAGGTGCTCGACAGAGCTTTACTCTTTAGTTCCCCCTTGTAAGTTATTCACAGCCAGAATTCCTCTTTATACCACAACAAAAAAAAACAACTCCCTTTCTCTCTCCATGTGCCTAGGATAAGACAAAGTTTTCATGGTTAAAGCTTCTTTGCAATGCCTCTCAATTTGTTAATCATATTGCCATAGGAGTGCTTCCCTACTGATTACAACACCGATTCTTTGATTCCTTTTGATTCCTCCTTGTAAGTTATTCACGGCAAGAAATCGTCTTTATGTCACAACGAAAGATTTTTTTCCTTTCTCCGTTCATGTGCCTAGAGTAAGACCGAGTTTCCATGGATAGGGCTTCTTTGCAAGGGTTCCTTGTTTGCAGAACACATTGCCACCGCACTACTTTCCTGTTGATTACAACACGGTCGTCTTCAAGTCCAATGTCAAAAGATTTTCGTAAGGATCTTTGTAGAAAGTATTCTAGCTAGAAAGATATTGTGCAAATTAATGCCAAGTATAATCATTTGGTTCATCTGAAATTTATGTATGATACTCAATCAACAAATCAACAGCATCAAAGGATCTTCAATTGCACAAGGCAGACAATCCTCATAAATAAAAATACTTGTGATTGGGAAGGTGGTTATATGCTAGTGTAAAAGATACGCTATTTATAAAAATCCAATTGAGGGTAGAGTAGCCATGGCATCTGTAGATCACTAAACGGTGTTATGGCCACAATCTGGCCAACAGGGATCTGATGACAATCCAAGAGGAGTCGGCATCAGGATCCATAGTTGTTTGGTCGTCTCTGTTCCTGCATATGATAAGTAAAGACGCGTCTGACGCGGAAACACGAATCAATGGAGTGATGGATTCTACGCTATTGTTTTGTGCGTTCTAAGGTAAACCTTCGAATTTGCATGCATTCGCTAAGAGTTTGCTGCTCTCGGTGTCAAATAAAATCAAGTAAACTGATCAATTTTTAATGACCCGTATTCTAATTTGTAGTCAAATAATAAGGGAATCACTAAGACTCAAGAGGGAGATCTTTAGTCTGTATTAGAATTGGGCCGAAACTGGGTGGTAACGTTCAATGCCGTCAAGACTAAGCTTATTTCCTTTAATAATTACAGGAAACCTTCTTAATTACTGCTTTCCATGGCTAATGACACACTACTTGAAAATACTTCTGTCAAACAACTAGGCTTAACATTCACAAACAACATGAATTGGAACAAATACATTGAGGTAATCACTAGGGCTGCTACAAGGAAGATGGGCTCTCTCTACCCTGCTAGAAGTTTACTCACATTTGAGAGTATCATGTATCTCTACAAAGTCACTATTCTCTCATGCATGGAGTCTTGTTGCCAGATCTTGGCTGGTACATCTGCCACTAGTCTCTCGTTCTTAGACAGGGTTAAAAAAAAAGTCACCAACTTAATATGTCTCGCACTGTCGGCCAAATTCCAACCTTTGTCTCATCGACCAAATGTGGCATCCCTGTGCTTATTTTACAAATACTTCAATGGTAAATGCGCAGATGAACTCAGCACTAATACCACCGACAAACCAGACAAACAGAAAATCCCACTTCATTAGTGCAGAGATCAATATATGTTGTAAAACCTTTACTCAAATAGCTTCTTCCCTCGAACTGCTAGACTTTGGAATTCACTCCCATGCTACTTCTTTTCCTGACGGTACTGATATGCAAACGTTCAAGTGTAATGTGAACAGCCATCTCGCTGCCCCACTCCTTGCATAGATCTCAGTAAATCTGATCCCTAATAGTAGCCACTTACGACTTAGTAGCACTGTGCCTTGTTTGGGGGGAATAAATAGTAAATATTTTACAATATTTTGATTCTACAAAAATATATTAAATGCACTGATTAAGCGTAAGATGTATCCAAAAACAGATTAAAAATCGAGAAATTCTTATAATTGATGTGTAAATCTGAAATATTTACACGTTGCATATGAGGTTGTGCTCATATTAAATTCATATTAAAACTCTAAAGGAACACTGAAACTTGGAGAATATTTGTTAATCTAGATACAGTAGAACCCTGGGATACGGTGGCTCTAGGATATGTCTTTTTCAGGTTAGGATGTGGAATGCGATGTTTTTTCCGGTCCCTAGTTACGGCATTTACCCCCCGCCTTACGGTGTAATTTATAATGTTATTTTATTATATACATGTTCATTATATACTGCGCTGTATTTTGTTACTAATTTTTAATGCAGTATCCGTAAGTACTGTGATTATAAAACTCTGCTTGCTTGCTTGCACCTTGTCTTCGACGATCCGGCGATTTTATCCTTTAAAAGTGGGATGACGGTGAATGCATATATATATATATATATATATATATATATATATATATATATATATATATATATATATATATATATATATATATATATCAGTTTTGACGTTTTGACTTCATTACTATATTAGGTTTGATATAATAATCGATATAGAATTGTCTCCATAATAATAAATACGTAATATTCATGAATTAAATTATCATATTTAAGCGTAACTTACGACCGAACAACGCTGGGCGTCATGCTAGTTGATACATACTAGCTATTTTTAATTTTCAAAAAATTAGCGTTATCTGAATTCTCACGAAGGATTCAACCTACTCATCACCGATGTTGTGTGAAAATAAATTAACTAAACATAGCGCACATTACTCCCTCTCACACATTCAATTTGTCTTCCAAAATTCAAAATGATTAACTTGTTTAAGACAAGATTAAACTAAAATCATAAAATGCGAGCATCGTTCAATTCTCAATACGATTGTCTAAACACCTAAAGTAAATCATTATGTCTTTAACGAATAGCCGCCAAAAACAAGGAGTAATGTATCTAGACCAGACAGCTTTATACAAAAGCAAATCTCCATGTCATCTTCTATAATAAAAATCTCACCTGTCTGTTTAAATGTATGTATGTATGTATGTATGTATGTATGCCTATGTCAGGTCATGTCATGTGCTATTGGTATCATGTAACCCAGTACTACCTGCCTCATGGTCGGGTCACCGGCGACTAAACTGGTTCCCCCACCAGACTTGTTTGGTGAGGAGGGCGGCTAGTCTCCCTGAAGGATTAAAAACAATCCCTTCCAAAGGGCGAATGAACTCTTTTTCTGGGTCAACGGCCAACTAGCACCGTGTATATGTGTGTGTGTGTGTGTGTGTGTGTGTGTGTGTGTGTGTGTTGGTGAAGGCAACCTTTCTAGGAGAAGCAAATCTCTGATTTAAAAAACCATAAAGCGGAAGACCATTACCCGCATTAAGCTAGTCTGCAGTTTAATTTGTTGCTGGCTATCTTGCTGTTGCTTGTTGCTGGATCTCAACATTTTGAACCGAGAGAGAGACTTAGCTGTCGTACAAAGCTAAGACTCTGTAACATCATATTTGTATATAAAAGCTGAGCCGAATTTCTTTCTTTTCTTGCTTTGCGACTGTCTCAGATACAACGCATGGGTCTGAATGTTAACATGTAATGACACTGTTTAAAAAGAGTAACGGAAGTTTTACAATAATGACAAGTGTTAAAACTCCAAGTGAGTAAATAATAATAATAATAATAATAATAATAATAATAATAATAATAATAATAATTAACACCACTAATAAATAGGAGCACTAGCAACAATACGGAAAAACTTTGAAAAAAGAATGAGAAAGATAGGAATCTGTTTAGGAGGTACGGCTGAAATATTAAGAAAACCCTTAAATGCGGACATTAACGCCCATGAGCTACAGACACAGGCCGGGCATATAGAAAATGCTACAGATGTGCAACAGAAGGAAACATCACATTGAATGGTGAAAACTGAAACTGTATAATTGTAAATTAACCCCCTATATCCCTGCTTCTTTACTTTATTTCATTTATTATTTTATTTTATTTATTTGTTATATTTTAAATTTAAAACAAATTTTTATGAGCTAGTTTTTATCGATTAATTTTTTCTTATTATTTATTTTTTAATTTTATTCCGTGTGTGCGTCATCTTAAACTGTAGCCACACCAAATAATCGCCGAGGGTCAAGGAGAATTGAAAGAACGAGGAGAGAAATCACAAACCAGAGTTCCGCTGGATGAATGCAAAGAGGACTGGAACCTTGGTTCGAAATAGACAGATGTGCTTCATTTATCACGCAACGTTGGACACACGGACACTTGCTCGAGAAAAATTACCAGTGACGCGCAGAAAACTTTTTTCAGGGCAGATGATCAAGTGGAAAAAACGGTGTCTCGGTGGGGCACAGGCCTATAATACATTCCTCTGAAAAGAGCACTTTTAAAACAGAAGTAAAGGGGAAAGGTGCTTTAGCTCCCCTAGCAACCCCCTTTTCCAGGCCCCTAAAAATGACTACTTAATGCTGAAAATTTTACTGATAAAGACGTGACAGAATATTTGTGCCTCCGTATGCTTTAATTAAAAGACATTTTTAAACAAACACAAGAAAGATAAAAATCATCGACACGCATGTGAGAAGATTAAGTGGTTAGGTTAGTGTCAAAGATAAGCGCTCGTAACTATTTTTTAGTACTTGTGCAGTATACTGAAGGCATTAAAAAAAATGAAAATATTGAAAAACAAATTATATTATACTTACTCGTTATGGAATAAAGCTTTCATGCCAAAAAATTTGATCAAGTATTTTTTTTTTTTTTTACAGAGAAAAACCAAATTTTAATGAGATCGATTGTATCCCGCTACCTTGCCTTTTTCGCGGACGAAGTGGGGGGTGCCAGGGGAGTTAACTCTTAGATAAATATTTTAGGTTTTTTTTTTCACTTATTTTACAGAGTTTTTATGTCCTGATTTAATCCCTTTTTCATTTTGTCATTTGTTAATACCTTTTTCGCTTAAAAGCATCCCCCTTCTCGTCCGCGAAATTAGCAAGATAGCCGGATACGATCGACCTCATTAAAATTTGATTTTAGTCTGTAAAAAAACCCAAGAAAAATACTTGCTCAAATTAAGTGATTACTTTTGCGAAAACTTTATTTCATAACGAGTACGTATATCATTTTAGAATTTGTGTTACTATGCACATAGATTTGAAAAGGTTGTCAAAAAAGCAAACAAATAAATGTTATAAACGGCAAGTTAAGTTACTTTCCTACCTAACTAAATCAGTTTTTAGTGTTTTTATTTAATGTAAAATGTTTATTCAGTTCGAAAATAAGTAATGTTAACGCTGCCGGAGAACAACAAAAGATGACCGCGATGTCGTTGAAGATTCGATAGTCACTTCAAAATAAAAAAAAATAAAACAAAATGGTGGTAGGAACCCATACAATAAATGTTACGCTATGGAACCGAATAAACATTTCACATTAAATAAAAACACTAAAAAATTATGCAGTTAGGTAGAAAAATAACTTAACTTGCCTTTAATAACATTTATTTGTAATATAGTTGTTTTTTTTGACAACTTTTTTGTACCTCTGTGTATAGTCATACAAATCCAAATTTCTTTCAATATTTTCATTTTTTTTAATTGTTTTCATTAAAATGCACAAGTACATTTTTTTCAAACCATTATGACGGTGTACCACCATTTAACATTAAGTCACCATTATCAATAATAAAAAAAAAACTACATAAATAATATTATTTAATTGGAATTCATTAAGATGATTATTATTTATTAATTTATTTATTGCGGACTATTATTCTCATCTTTTATTAGTTGTTTCATGACATTTCGGCCAACTATTCCCCTGGCCTTCGTCAGGTGGTAACCGCGACGGATAGGAGCTCTGAATCTCCTGACTGCATTCACTGCAATTACTGCCATCCATAGTTGTTGTCGTCTCACCACGTTTTTTATGCCAAGTAAGCCTCTGGCCGGCTTTGAGTAGGATTGAAACCGTAGATTCAACGTCTCTACCAACTGCGCCACAGGTCCCGAAGTTGATAGAGACGTTAAATCTCTACAGTTCCAGGTGATGATTGTCTGAAGATAGCGGTTTCAATCCTACCCGAAGCCGGCCAGAGTCTTACTTGGCCAAAAACGTGGTGAGATGACAACAACTACGGAAGGCAGTAATTGCAGTGAATGCAGTCAGGAGATTCAGAGTTACTTTCCGTCGCGGTTGCCACCTGACGAAGGCCGGAGGAATAGTTGGCCGAAACGTCGTGAAACAACTTAGAGAATAATTGTCCGAAATAAATAAAATTAAACTGCATGATTAATTTAAGTGATTTATAAAATACGAGTACATCATACAGAATCTTTCTTTATTTTTTTGTTGTTTTAATAGAGATGAAATTCCGGACAAGCACCTGGCCAAGCTAGGGCGCGAAAGGGGATGAATATAAACTTAGAATACATTATAGTGTGATAGTTCGTCTTTTTCATAAAACAGAGATGTTTATTTTTCGTGCTACGAATGCAAATGAATTAACGTAGTTTTTTTTCGCATTCAAATTTTCATTCGAACTCAATTTTTTAGAGAATTCAAAATCATTTACGAGTTCCAGCCATTTGAAATTATTTAATGAAAAGTGATATTTAAAAAAAAAATCGCTGACAACTGTTTATTGGTATTCAACCTACTTAAAAAAAATACAGAAAATACAGAAAAAAATCTTTATGGTTTACGTACCCGTTACAGAACAAAGATGTCATATTCCAAAAATCACGTAAATTGATTAAGTTTTATTTTTAATCAAAAATATTAAATTTAATGAGTATGCAAAAAGTGACTGTCTCGCGTAGCCATCTTGAAAAAAAAACCAAAGGCATAATAAGGCCACAATAATTCACGTTGGCGAGATCAGCCTTGCAATGTTACCGATTTCATATTAATCGCTTTAAATCGTTAAAAAAATTATTTTCTTTATAAAAATGAGACTACTTGATAAATTTACGTGATTTTTGGAATATGACAGTTCCGTTCCGTGACGGGTACATACGTAATGAGGATTTTTCTGTATTATTATTATTATTATTATTATTATTATTATTATTATTATTAATTCTAAAAAAGTACCCGTTTCACTTTGTGACTCTTCATCATTCGAAGATGATTTTGATGTCCTTAAACTGACAAATAGGAAATAAGGTTTTGCAGATATTATATGGTTCATTTGCGCTTCAAAAGAAAGAAACATGAATTCGAGAAAGAATGCCCTTTTGAGATCCACTCTAAAAACGTAAAAATTACAACAATAAAATCCAATAATAGATTAAATAAAATGAAAACAATATCAGTAAAAAAATATTGATTGTAAATTTGAAGCTTACCTGATTTTCCAACTCCCGGACTGCCTAAAATGATCAGATTAATATCCTTTGTCCCACGGTGTAGAAATTCGTCCATGTCGTCTTTGGTGTTGAGTGTGATTGGCCATCGACTGGTTAGTCGGTCACACCTGCGATGAATTCGACTTCCAAGAAGCGTAAAATGGTTTACAATTAGAAAAAAGTTATATGTATTGCACGTCGATGTACGGAAAATATAATGAATCCGGACGGTCTGTTGAATGTATACTGAATTATCAAATTGTATATAGATCGATATATTTATGGATATATATCTGGAAGCAAATTTGGATAGAGAGGTTAAACATACTTAGGAAATAATGGCTATTAACATAGATAAATTAACAGGTACATCTGTATATATATATATATATATATATATATATATATTATATGCTATATATATATATATATATATATATATATATATGTATATATATATAAAGAGAGAGAAAGAGAGAGAGACAGGCAGGCAGATAGATAGATAGATAGATAAATAGATAGATAGATAGATAGATAGATAGATAGATAGATAGATCCGTATGTACCACTGGCCGACAAAAAAAAAACGTTTTTAGATAGATAGATACGTATGTTCCACTGACCAACGGAAACCTGTTTTTAGTTAGAGGGAGTGATAGATAGATAGATAGATAGATAGATAGATAGATAGATCCGTATGTTCGATTGGCAGACGAAAACTTGTTTGTAGTTCTGATCAACAAATGTGTTTACAAGACTCAGGCTAGTTTGGAAGAAGGCCGTTTGTGTATTTGGGGTTCTCACCGACTGATGGGCATGCTGAATGCTTGATAAAGGCGGGTAGCCGCGTCGAGGGTAGGTGAGTCGTGTTGGTATGTTGTTAGGTGTGCGTAGGAGAGGTGGGGGATACACGCGCGCAAACTTTGGTTGGAATCAAACGAGCTGTTCTGGTAGTGGTAATCGCAAAAATAGCAGGAAAACGTAGAAAGGAAGGGCTCGCAAAGAATGGAGAGGTGGATGGGTGGTTCGATACAATCTCCTTATCCTCAGCATACACATCCCCTTCACCGTCCTTATCCCCCTCTTCGTCCCCCTCTTTCACTGCTGATGCTTTTACGATGTGATCCATGTCCCCCGAGTTGGTTAGCGGCGAGGTGGGGGGGATCATGAAGTCTAGGCGGTGGTTGTGGCTATGGTGGTGAGGGAGGAGGCTGCTGAAGTTAGTGAAACAGATGCCTTTGGTCTTTAGTGCGATAATTAAGTTACTAACGTACAGATTAGTGAAAAACTACGCACATACAAACTGACACACACACACACGCACACACACACACACACGCACACGTACGTTATATAATTAAGCATCAATTGTTAATTTTAACGTATAAAATATGTACATAATTCACATAAAATATATATAGAAACAAGAGATAATTAAATTATTTTGTGAGAATATTTCAATAACGCTCAATACATTATAGATAATAATAATAATAATAATAATAATAATAATAATAATAATAATACTAATAATAATAATAATAATAATAATAAAATAAGAAGAAGAATAACAATAGTAACAAAAGTAATAATAACAATAATAACAATAGCAATACTAATAACAACAATAATAAATGTATTATTAGTAATAATTATGACAACAACAATTATAATAACAATGAAAATAATAATTACAATAACGCTTATAATAAAAATAAAGTAACAATAATAAACAATAACTAATAATAACAGCTACTAACAACAGCAACAGCAACAAAAACAACACTAATGATAATATTAATAATAATATTATTAAGAACTAGCGGCGGTACTCGGCGTTGCCCGAGTGTTTGTTTCCGGGACGGGGGGGGGGAGTTTTAAAAAGTGGTCTGGTAGGTAAGTAGGAAGGATTAAATCCGGAGTCATGAGTAAAAGTAGGAAAATAAAGTGTGAAAAGAACAAAAAACATCTGCAACGTTAACAGTTCGGCCACCAAGAAAAGTCCATTCCAGTTGTTTAGGAAAAAAAACAAAAAAAAAAACGACTACGGTAGGTCGGCGCGAACGTGAAAATATAATGTGAATTGTCCAGCACGCTAACCACTACGCCACAGAGCACTGCAGCTTAGTTTAGTGATTTTAAATAACTTGACATGAAAGAACTACGAAGCCAAACCGGTGTTCTCTTCTCAACTGTTCCTTGTGAACGATCCCCAAACGGTGTTAAGTGGTGGCAGGGGGAGGAGGAATTTATTAGAGAGAAAATATTTTACCACTTCCATTGATCTTAACCGATTTTGGTCGTGACTTCTCAGCAGAAAAAGTATAGAAATCTAAGATTATCGAGGAATTTGAGAAATAATAAGCCTATAACACACCTCAGATATTGTTCTGCGGTTTGTGCATATTATATTTGCATGAAATATCTTGATTTTTAATCCTATTAATGTCAAAATCAGACGGGAAAAAATGAGTTCATTTTATTTATATCGAAAAAAGAAAGAAAGAAAGAAGAAGAGAAGAAGAAGATAATAATAATAGTAATGATAATATTAATAATAATATTAATAATAACGATAATAATATTAAGAAGAAAATTAATAATATTAATAATAATATTAATACTAATAATAATAATATTAATAATAATGATATCAATAATAATGATGATATTAATAATAATAATAATAATAATAATAATAATAATAATAATAATAATAATAATAATTCTGATTTCGTTTATGAACGTCTCTCTGGAAAGGGATGGGATTCATTTCCAGAGGATTTCCCTTAATCCCGGCTTCAAACCAGGAGCTTCAAAGATCAAGGGTTTTCCTAAGGATATTGGTGGTACCTATAATTGCAGAGGTTTGAAGGCCACCTAAAACATCGGGGATTTGTAATTTTTTCAATTGTCCTTCCAGACGACTTGATACTACTCCTAGTGTACCAACTACGACCGGGATTATTTATGTTTTAATCCCGTGTATACGCCTTATCTCCAAGGTCAATGGAGCATAATTGCTCCACTTCTCATTCTCCTTCTCTCTCACATTCCTGTCCCAGGGTACTGATAAGTCTACAATCTGCCAGTTTTTTTAAACCTTGTCAATGACGACCAAATCCGGACGATTATGTTCCAATTGCTTGTTCAATTGCTTGATTATGTTCCAATTGCTTGGTACTTTTGTCCCACCATACCTCTACCTTGCCATCCTCACTAGTTCTCACTTCATCAGGCACCTTCTCAAACCATTTTCCAGCACACTTCACCCCAACCCTCTTACACACCTCCCAATATATCCGGAGTCCCATGCGATCGTGTCTTTTGCGGTACTCTCTTTGGGCCAGTCCACTACACCCTGCTGCAAGGTGCACAATTGACTCTGAGGTCTTACCACAAATCCGGCATTCTGCAGCAATTTCCTCTCCTAGAACCACCTTTTTTGAACAATCGTGTTCCTAATGCCTGCTCTTGTGCTGCACAAACAAAAGCTTCAATACTCTTAGCCAAATACCCAGCTCTAAGCCATTGCCATGATCTTTCATCAGCCACTTCTGCTATATCCTGGAAGAATCTTCCATGCATTTTCTTCCTAGCCAGTTCCTCTGCCCTTTCTCTATCCATACGTTTCACATAATCAGCCTTGGTCTCACATACCTCCACTTCATTGGCCACAACCTTAAGCATCCACTCCCCACTTCTAACCACATGCTCCTTCAACGACATCTCCTCGGTTCTAACACAATCTTTTACACTTTTCAATCCTCTCCCACCATCTTTCTCTTTTGATACAGCCTTGCTATGCTACTTCGAATGTGAAATATACCAAACATTGCTAAAAATTTTCTTGTTTTGATATCCATGGCATGCAACTCCTTGTCAGACCATTATAAAATTCCCGCACTGTATCTCAAAACACTGACTGCCCATGCATTTACTGCTTTCATTAGATTTCCTCCATACAGTTTCGACTTTGCAATTAGTTTCACTCTTCTAAGATACTCCTTCCTGACTTTTTCTTTCATTTCTCTGTTCATGATGCCTACACCCTCCAGCACCCCTAAATATTTTATTATTTTTTATTACATTTTCACCCCAAACAAGGCAAATTGCCACTTTGGTGTAGGGGGCTACTATCAGGGGCAACAACTACTGGGGTACTATGTAGGGATTTGGGCAACAAGATGTCGGTTCACGTTACACTTGAACTTCTGCACGTCAGTACTGTTGGGGAAGCAGGGACCTGGAATGGAATTCCAAAGTCTAGCGGTTCTGGGGAAGAAATTATCTTCTATTTCTTTCATGATTTCTCCATTTGGCAGCACTATTCCATTCGAATGAACCTTTACTCCTCTTTTCATCACCAGCACCGCACATTTACTAATCCCAAACTCCATCCCAATTTCTCCTGAGTATGTCCCCACAAGTTCGACCAGTCTCTCCATTTCCTTTTCATTTCGACCGAATATTTTCAAATCATCCATAAACAGTAGATGGTTGAGACGTCTGTCATCAGATCCAAAGTTATATCCCAGTTTTTCTCTCTTCAAGAGGATGCTCAGTGGCATCATTATCATTACAAAAAGAAGTGGAGATAACGAATCTCCTTGAAATATTCCACGTTTAATGCCAACCTGACCCATCTCCTCTCTGTTTGCTGTCACACTGTTTTCCATTGAGCCATACTTGTCTCCAAAAGCCCTACCACAGTCTCAGCAACCTTTATCATCAACAGTATTTCACGTATCCATGAATGAGGAACCATGTCATAAGCCTTTCTGTAATCGATCCATGCTATGCTCAGATTTCTCTTCTTCTTCTTCGCATCTTGCATTATTGCTTTATCAATTAATAGTTGCTCTTTAGTACCTCTCGAGCCTTTCCGGTACCCCTTTTGTTCGCCAGGAAAACCCCCATTACTCTCTAGATGTTCATAAATTTTCTCCGCAAATATTCCAGTCAACAGTTTCCACATCAATGGCAGACATGTAATTGGTCTATAATTATTGGCATTTGTTCCTTTTGCAGGATCTTTCCTAATCAGTGTCGTTCATCCCTTCACAAGTTAATCAGGGACATCTCCCGACTCTACAACCCTTTGCAGAGCAGCAGCTATAGGTGGATAAAGGCATGGGAGTTGTTTAAACCAGAAGCCCATCACTCCATCTGGACCAGGTGCCTTCCAGTTTGTCATCCTTCATATGCCAGCTTTAACATCATCGATGATTATCTCAACGTTCTTCATCTGCTGCATTTCTGGTAGCCTTTCTCTGACCTCTCCCAACCAGCTAGCCTTCTCATTATATCACCCTTCGACGGACCAAATCCCACTTCAGAACTTCCTTGCATCTTTTGCATTTGGAGTGTTGTTATTTCCCGCCTGTTTACTACCATTAAATTCTTTATACAGCTGAGACTGCTTGTTCCGGAAAAGGTTGTTCTGCCGAAATGCAACACATTTTCCAACAAAGTTCCTAATATTTATACCACCAGTGTGGACCTTCTCTTTCAACATTGTTAGAACGTTCATGGCTCCCTTTTCCAGCAATCTATACCTCCTTTCAAGCTCGTCCTTATCTTTCTGTCCTAGTTTAACTCCTTTTCTTATTTCTTCGATTCTACCAATGTCTTTCCGCCACCGTCTAATACTTTCTTCAAGCCGCCTCTGCCAGTGTGGCCTTCTATCCTTCATTTTTCTCTTTTTCTTCTGTAATAAGCCAAGACGATTCGCAATAACGTATGACGCTGCATATAAAAGCCTGTTAAGTTCCGTAATCGATATGTTCTTTCTTATGATGTTGTGAATTACTCCTTGAATTATTTTTACCTCGTTGTTCACCTTCCGTTTATCACTACTCTTCATACTTGGAATCTTTATGATATCGTCCCTAAGAAGAACCTCTCTTAACTTCTGAAGTACTTCTTTTTCTACAGAAGTCAAAGTTCGAACTTCATCACCACTTCTCCATACATCTGCTCCTTTCACTGGCTCCATTGTCACAGGGTCAATGATCTCATCTGCCTTAGATCCTTCAAACTCTTTCTCATTACTTCCCTTAACCAGAGGATTCCATACCTCCTCAGTTGTCCGCCTCCCATCATCGTTTACATTTCTCTTCTGCACTTCCACTCTCTCAGTTCTCTCATCAGAGCTAGTTTCATCAATTTTACTTTCGTTATTCATTTCATTCCTAACCATCCATTCAATCTCTTCTCTTGCAATCACTGGAAGTAGGTTGTTATATTTAATTTGTTTTAACTGGGATACCAGACTCGCGACACTTCTAGGCCCCATCCTCTCGATTCCCATTCTTCCTTTACTTTTCGGATATCTCCACCATATTTGGTACTTCCACTTCTTACAAAGCATTCCCACAGGACTCTTCTTTCCTCATCCGTCCATGTCTTTTTTTTTTTTACATTTCCTGTTCCAGCTCCCTTCGTGTCTTGGTACCCTCTCTGGCAATTCTCACTCCCCCTATATCCAGCCACATCCTCAGAATTTCGAACAGTTGTATGATGACGAGAGGACCCACCCTGTTGACCAGTGGGACACCTATCTGACGTGAGACCATCACAAGATGTTCTAGCCTCATTTACGTCGTTATTTTCAATATTATTATTATTAATAATAATAATATTAATAATAATATTAATAATAATAATGGTATTAATAATAATAACAATAATAATAATAGTAATAATAATATTAATAATAATAATAATAATAGTAATATTAATAATAACAATAATAATAATAATAATAATAATAATAATAATAATAATAATAATTGAAAATTGAAGCTTTACGCAGATAAGTTGTTTTATGTTCGATGTTTTTCTTTTTTATTATATGTAAATTTTAATATTAGTTGTATCTATTTTATTTTTTTTAATTTGTATTTTTTTAAAATTTTATTGTGTTTTACTCATGCAAGAATATACTCATTTTGTCTCACATGCCACTTAACAAATCTACACGCGTGAGTCTATAATGAACCAAACACAACCAACGTTACGACGGTTTGTTTTCGTTTCTAATTGTTGTTGAACGCAGATTTTAATCGGGTTAAGACGATCCTCAATAGTCATGTATTGAAGATGGAAGACTGTCGCACTTAAGTTTTGAAAAAACGAAGTGAAGTGTTTTACAAACAAAATTATCAATTTTGGTGGGAGGTGTATTTTCTAACATACCGTACAAGAGTTCAGAATAACTTATACTAAGTGCATACATACTTAATGTGTGTGTGTGTGTGTGTGTGTGTGTGTGTGTGTGTGTGTGTGTGTGTGTGTGTGTGTGTTCCTTTTTTATATTGTTTCTCCCCAAACAAGACACAAGTGAGGGTTTAGGACCAGATTTGCAGAGACACTATTTTTTGTTGGGCAGCGATATGTCAGTACAGTCAGAAAGTAGAAGGGAATTCCAAAGTGCAGCTGTCTGAGGGGAAAAACTATTCTGTTAGGCTATATGGCTTCTCGGGATCTCTACAGTGTAGGGGTGGGATTTTGCTGCTTGTTGGGTTTGTCGAGTGTATTGCACTCGAGGGGGTACTAGTGCTCGGAGTTCGTCAAAACACCAAAACAGGCAAAAGAATGCCACGTTTTGGCGATGGGACAGAGGTTGTAGTTTATTTAACAGTTCAGGACGTATTAGGTTGGCGACTCTCTTTTGAACTCTGTACTAGGAGCGAGAAACTAGTGGCATATGCATCAACCCAGATGTGGCAACAATACGGTATGCATGGGCGAACCTTGGCCTTGTAAGATACAGGATACTCTCATGGGTGAGTAGCCCTTTAGCGCGGTAGAGAGAATCCATTTTCCTCACAGCATCCTTGGCAATTGCCTCCATGTATTTATTCCAATTCTTGTTGTCTGTGAATTTTAATCATAGGAGCTTGGAGGAAATACTTATCTGTTCATGTTTTCGTGTATATGTGATGATGCATATTACCTCACATCAAGATGGGAGGTAAACGCTATCCTTGTGACAGAATCGCAGGTAAAACCCTCCTGGTTGTTGTTGTTGTTGTTGTTTGTCATTATTGATAGTAGTAGCTCATCGCTTTATCCTGAGGTACAGTTTATTTTGTGTATATATACGTTTGCTATTTCATTCCTGCAGTTACATACATTTTCAGTTCGTTTAAAGTTTAGAATAGCTAATTTTTCATTCAAACATAGTGCGCACGGGTCTTCTTAATCTGCTGAATTGCCGTGCTACATCCCATTCTACTATTAGTGATTGTCCATTTTCTTTGAACTCCCAGTAGTCGTTTGATAATACTGTTTTTATTCGGAATTTTTCGTATTTGAATGTACTCCTGTGATCGTAATATCTGCTTTTAATATCCAGGGAAGTCTATCCGACATAATATACTTTGTTATTTATTGTTTGTGGCGGGTAAATGATACTTTTGCTAAGGCATTTATTTTGTAGTCAACATAGTGTCTGATTTTTACATTATTTCTTTTGCTCATTGCTAGTGTTTTTATTTCTATTAGGAATTGCACTAGTACTATTTCTAGTAATTATATGTTTGTTCTTTGCATTATTTTTGTTGTTGTTATATTGGTGACTTTTTTAATAATTTTGTTATCTTCTTTTTTATTGCTCCCATGTATTATTTCATTGTCATTTGCTTTAATTATCTTCTCTAGGTTTTTACAGCAAGTATAGCACAGTTTTAGGTTGTTTTTATTAAAGCTTTTGTGTAAAGGGTTTGTAACAGAGAAGTGTTCTTCGATGAGGTTACAGTATTTTTAGCTGAGTTTAGTTTTAATCATTTGGTTATAGAGCGGCGTATATCAAATTACATTCCGTTTTCGTTTAATTTTAGTAGTATTATAACTATTAGTATTCTGTTGATTTCGATATTATGCTATCTACTATTGGGGGGGTATGTTGTAGATGTTTCTCGCTTTTGTAAATAGATTTCTGTCGCTAGATTTTTTGCTATATCTACTCTCGATAGAGTTAGGAATCTGTTCCATAATTGATAGGGGTTTACGTATGTTGGATTAAGTATGGCTCATAAGTATTTTTATTAACGTTTAGTAAATATGAAGCAATATGAATTCCACGCAATAACCCAACGAATATTCACGAGAATGAAACACGAAAAATTCTGTGTAGCTTAATTGCCATATATATTTTCAAATTTTACTACTCAGCTCTATTTATGTATCAAACACTGCCGAAGTAAATACAAAAAAGATTTATGTAGATGCATAAAATAATATACATGCATATCTATGTATTCTTATATATTGAGACAATTTACCGAAAGTTTTCAATTTAAAAGCTCAATGAATGATGATTGTTTAGCGTAGAAAATAACAAGCAGAAATAATAAAATTACGCTGTCATTAATTAATTTTTGGAGGTAATCTGATAGTCTTCTGACGAGCTTTTGCTCTCTCGACATCTTATAACGTAAAGTCGGATGTGTTTAGAATGTCGTAAAAACACCAAATTGAAAACTAGAAACCTAAATCAAAACGTAGATTCCATGAACAAAGCTTCTTTCTTATAACTGCACGCCTGTGGAACTCTATTCCGTCTGCCTGCTTCCCACCTGACTACAACTTGGATGTCTTTAAGTCCAACGTTAACAACTTCCTAATGAACCGCCCTCTTAAGTAAACACTTCATCAAATCTCCACACTAACGTACTGTACTTGCAATAACCCTTATCCCTGAGTGGCTTCCGGGCCTTGATAAGTGGTGACCAACATGCAAAAAAAAAATAGACACGGAAAGGCGGCAATCAACTACCTTTTAAGTGAATACACTCGTACAAAAAGCAATTGATCAAAAGTTACACTTCCTGATCATATATACATTATATTAGGCACCACTCTCCTGTAAATAGGGCACTAAATTATTTCTTTTTAAAATCTATTAGATACAATTGTACTGTTTCTACTAGAAATGAAAGAATCGATCTATATATTCTCTTGTAGCTCTACGTAGCTTTTACATTGAACAATTTAGGTAAATTTTCTTAAAATATATTTACACAAATATATATTTCCATGCATAGTCTCTTCTCAATATTTTCCTAGGCAAGAAATAACCTTTTCCCCCTAAAAACACATAGCCATTTCAAAATCGTACATAATAGATATAATTCAGGCTGCACATTCGTTCGCGAAAAAGATGTCTTATATCATTCTGGTTGAAAGACTGAATGAAGATGGAAGAACCTGACAGGATTGAACATGTAGCTTCTAGATTACAGTACGACTGAAGACACTGGAATTTCTAATACAACCATATGTTAAATGCTATGAATTCAAATCAATTAAAATCATTTTTATTTCAATTTTACAGAATTTTGAACATGATATGATTAGAATGGTGAAAAATGGAAAGATAAAAATAACACATCAATATTCCAACCCGAACCTTATAAAAATTAACAACACTTTCAACAAAATAAAAAAAAATGATCCAAATTTAATAGTGCCAGCAGATGAAACTATGAACAATTATTTTGAAATCTACAATAATTTAATTACGAGGGGACGCCATAAAAACTCGATAGAATAAGGATCTTCATAGCATTAACTTAAGGAATTGTCTGGTATTGGTGTTGATAATAATAATTGAGTATATATATATATATATATATTAAACTCCTAAGTTTACGCTTAAGAATCACAATTAAATTTCAATAATACTCTTTATATTAATATCTCCGTGTGTATCGGACATAAGCATAATCAGTAAAAAGCTCTTGGGTATCATCCTGCCTTACATTAAATCTGGAGTATTTCAAATATTGCAGTCATTCTTGTTTGGTTTAGAGAGTTACAGATAGTTAAGAACACTAAATTTTTGTTAGAATATCTATTCATATTACTTTTTAATCTCCTTTCCATGTAATATAAAATAGATATGGCTAAAACTGTAGCGAAAATAGAGAAACTAAGAAACATACATTATTGAATTAGCTAGGAGCACAATAATATTATATAATAATAAATTATGGATTTGGAAGAATTAGGAATCTGATTTTATCTTACTACAGTAACTCTGGATTCAGTACAAGATACCGATTTAGTTGGACTTTATTTATTGAATAAAATCAATAAAGAAATACCACGGGTATGCTGGGAGATTTGTACAGAAATGACGCATTAATTTTTTGTCGGTTCTAGTAAGAGAAATTTTAAAAGAAACGTAAAAGATTTACATAATTTCTTCGGTAAATTAGATATTTGGATAATCATAGATATAAACAATAAAATAGTATAAATGTGTATTTCACAAGATCGTCAGCTATGGAATATCTTAGAATTTCCTCTCAGTTATAAAATCCTTTCTCTCTGACAGACTTATAAGAGGATTCGTTGATGGGAAGAAATCAGTAACTCATTGTATTAATGCTGGCATCCCTGGGCCCAATCCCTTTCCTGATTTTCATCAATGATCCCCTAAATCACATTCTTAGGTCAGTCGCAGACATTTATGCAGACGACGCGACAATCTATGATTACACTCCAAAGGCTAGTTCTCTCTTGATCCTCAGAACGTGGTGCAATGGGGAAAAAGTTGGCTTGTTAATTTTAATGCATCGAGAACCAAGCTTATCTCCTTTCATCATAATTGCTCTGACCCCCATCATGCCAGAATTGAAATAAATGGTTCTCGTCTTGGGAAGCCCCATGTCTTAAACTTCCGGGACTGACTTTCACTCCTAATCTAAAATGGAACACATATATCAAATCTATTGCCAAGATCGCTGGAAAAATGGTTGAATCACTCTAACGTTCCAGTAGCTATCTCACTGCCGATGCAATCCTCTATTTGTATAAGAGCCAGGTGCGCCCTAGAATGGAGTACTGTTTCCACATCTGGGCAGGAGCTGCTCGGCATGCCCTATCCTGTCTTGATAGAGTTTAAAAACAACTTCGAAACCTAGTAGGTGATACCATTTTCTCTTCGCTGCAACCTCTTTTCAACAGAAGAGACGTTGCGAGCCTATCTCTGCTCTATCGCTATTTTCATAGCAAGTGCTCGACCGAACTTAAAATCTATGGTTCCCCCTTGCCAAACTTTCACAAAAAACACTCGACTAGCTACAACCACCATATATGATTTTCTCCACTCTCTGTTTGTGTCTAAATCGAAACACAGATTCCATGAACAAAGCTTCTTTCCCAGAACTGCCCGCCTTTGGAGCACTGTTCCACCGTAAAAAGCCTTAGTTGAAGTCCATACACGCACAACTGTTCGAGAACTTGCTTCTGAATTAGACGTAATGTATACGACGATTTCCAACCATTTGAGAGAGATTGGAAAGACAAAAAGTTTGATAAATGTGTGACTCATAAACTGAATGGTAACCAAAAGAAACGCTGTTATGAAGTGTCATCTTCCCTTCTTTTACGCAACAAGAACGACCCGTTTCTCGACCGGGTTGTGACTTACGATGAAAAGTGGGTCCTTAATTGCACCAAAAGAAGATCATACTGACTGATTGGTGATCTGCGACCGATCTCATCCATTACAGTTTTTTTTATGTAGGCAAAACCATTACAGCGGAGAGGCACTGTAAACAAATGGAAGAAATGTATCAGAAACTTCGACAACAACACCCAGCATTGGTCAACAGAAAAGGCCCAATTCTCCTCCACAACGATATCCGACATCACGTTGCTAAACCGACCCTGCAGAAGTTGAACGAATTGGGCTATGAAACTCTACCTCACCCGCCATACTCTCAAGACCTTTTACCTACCGACTACTACTTTTTTAAGCATTTCGACAATTTTCTGCGTGAAAAATGCTTCAAAAACCTAGCAATATCAAAACTGCCATCAGCGACTTCATCGCCACCAGAACACAAGATTTTTATGTTACTGACATAAATAAACTTGTTTTGCGTTGGCAAAAGTGTGTTGATTCTGATGGTGTTTATTTCGATCAATAAATTTTTGTTCGAGCCGAGATATATTCATCGGAAATTAAAAGTTAAAACCACAAGAACTTTTTTGTCAACCTGATAAATAAGACACTATCATAAGCAAAATATATTTTGGGATATTTTAGGTCGCCTCTTCTTGAAACGCCAGATATAGAAAAATGCCGCCATTATAGTCTTGTTTCTCTCGACTCATTTGCAGTTTCTTAGTCTTCGTGTACTCAAACGATATATTTGTTTAATACATCAAAGACCACCGTGGCAGCCATTAAAATGTTGCAACAGTGAAACACCTGTGTCAACAGCAGCAGCAGCAACACTTCCGGTTAGATTCATAATGGCAATACATAACATTTTTATAAAAAGTGAAAAACAAAAAAATATGTAAAAATAAAAGTATTCCATTTGTTATACTACGCAGAAAATTCAAAAAATAATAATCAAGCAGAGGTTAAGACATTAACGGCTCTTGTTGCACTAAAAAACCAGTAACGTTATCGCGAATAAATTTCAAAGACGTTTCCGATGAATCGAGTAAGTCCTGACGTCTCTCTCCCAAAACAGAGAACAAAAAACGTAATTCATCAACGAGTATCTCACTGTTAATTGTTTATACTTCTACATGCGTCCATCCATTTCTATTTGAGATTCCGTCCGTCGACCATCAGTACACCCGTCACGTATTTTTACGAGAGTTACCAATTATCAAAGGCAAAAAGCAACTCGAGGACAAGGGTTAACGAGATGAAATGATTATCAGTTGAACGATGCAAACTATTATGACTGAGTTTAAAATACTTTAGAGAATAAATGAACTTTGATTAGGTATAGGAACGATTCATTTTAAATATTTGAAGAAGACCATGTTTTAGTCTGCGGGGAAGCAGTCCAGTTGTAATCTGTTTCGCAGACGGGAAAACCTTGAAAAAAAGTTTTTGTTGTTGAGATTCTACCTGACTTTAGAAACGCAGAGAAAAAGGAGGAACCTTTTGCATTATTGTAGAAAACGAATTATTGCTGTGGATGTCAGGAAAAACAGAAATTAGGGCTTGAGTTTGAAATAGAATTTTCATAGGTAGACTAGTATATATATACTAGCAGGGAGACCCGACCTTACTCGGGATTGAATGATGGTCAACGAATGTTTTACACTCGCATATTACTATTGCCATCGAAATCGGTGAAATCGACCACTTTTCAATCAAATAGATTGATTCCCTGCTCTAGTTGGGGCGCATCGTTGTGTACCGGGAGGATGATTCACATATCTCTATGCAGTTACTTAACACTGTAGTCTACATTGCACTGTAGAGAACCTGCTGTTGATTTTATAAAATTATATATATACATATATATATATATATATATATATATATATATATATATATATATATATATGAAAGGGGTACGTTTGAAATGAACATTTCTGTTTAAAGCACAATATATATATATATATATATATATATATATATATTGAATTAAAGTTTAAAATGTAAAAGTCAAACATGGTTCAATTGTGCTTTAAACAGAAATGTTCATTTCAAACGTACCCCTTTCATATAAAAAAACATTGTTGATTCCATATACCGGGCCTTTCTATCTGTGTGGTAATAAAACTTCTCAAACACACATATGGTGTTAGGCTGTATAAGGTGTTAACTTTGGTCCAAATCGCATGTTCCTTCTTTCATCAGATTTTCGATTATCGGTATATATCTAAGACACTCCGATACAAAACCTAAGAACACTGTCAGATACATAAAGTACATTTGTGTGAAATTTCATAAAAATCGATCTAGTTATTGTTGGGTGCGTAGGGAACGAACTCATACGCACACAATATATATATATGTGTATATATATATATATATATATATATATATATATATATTTACATAGGCATCACCACATTATCAAGGCCAAGAGGCCACTCAAGGATAAGGGTTAAAGAGTGTACAGTAGAAATTGGACAATATAGTAATCGTTAGTAATGAAAATTTGGTAAATTTGATAACGTATATGGAACGGTTCATCAAGAACTTATTTACGTTAGACTTGAAGACAACCATATTGTAGTCAGCCGGAAAGCAGGAAAACAGAAGACAATTCCACAGGCGTTCAGTTCTAAGAAAGAAGCTTTGTTCATGGAATCTACGTTTAGGTTAGGCACAGATAAAGAGTGGGGGGAATTATTGATAGTGTTTACAGCTAGACGAGTGTTTCTTGTGAAAGTTTGGCGAGGGGGGACCATAGATTGAAGCTCAGTCGAACACTTTCCATGAAAATAACGACACATCAGAGACAAACTCGCAACATCTCTTCTGTGAGATAGAGGTTGCAAGGAAGAGAAAAGGACATCTCCTACGAGGATACAAAGTCTATTTTGAACTCTATCAAGGCAGGCCAAGTCCTTTCTAGCAGCTCCTGCCCAGATGTGGCAACAGTATTCCATCCTTGGACGTACCTGGCTCTTATATAGATAGAGAATAGCATCAGCAGTGAGATATCTAACGGATCGATATATATATATATATATATATATATATATATATATATATATATATATGAATAAAAAGTTCTATTCATCGGTTGTGTTTCTGTCCCTTAGTAATGTTAGTCTGTCTGTATGTCTGTCTGTTACTGTGAAGCTTCGGTACTTGTTTATGGATCATGCTAAAATAATGTTATTATTTAGAAAACAATGTTTAACATGAAGAGGTGGGATTTTTGTTAACTATTGTGTACTTTTATCTGACAATTTAATAAACAAAAGACACCATAAAATTTGAATTCAACTTGCAAATACTTATCATTTTTCTTCGTTACTGTAGCGAAATTCGGAAATTGAAATATTAAATTTCAAGCGAAACCAATGCGATATTCTCTTAATTGCCATGTCGCAGTAGTGAACATATCCAAAAGTCACGAAAAATGACGAGGTAGAAAATTATTTATTTATTAAAACAGTTTTCGAAGAAAATTAGCGAAAATTAAGTTTTGCTAAATTAGCCAAACACGTTTTAGTTTTCAGAAAATATTTGCCTCCCTTTTGTTACAATAAGAACTCTCCGGTTTCTTTTTTTTTTTTTTTTTTTTTACAAAACTCAATTTTCGCTAAATGTCTTTAAAAAAAAATTCTTTAATAATTCATTTTCTACTTTATCTTTTTGTTTTGTAATTTTTGCATATGTTCATTACCGTGACATGACAATTCAGTAGATACCATTGGTTTCATTTGAAATTCAATATTTCAATTTTCGAATTTCGCTAAAATAACGAAGAAAAACTAAAATATCACGGTCCGTAAACAGCACACGTGCCAAAATTCCATATAGCTGTTTCATCGCTAACCGCGTAGATTAAATCAACGCATCTGCTTGTCTTTTCTAAGTAACAACCGATTATTGTTTTAAGTAATCAAAAGTCTCGTTCTTTCTATTTATCTTCTGTTACTTTTTATTCAATTATAACGATGGCCCGACTCCAAGAAAACAGCACTACCTCATGAAAAAGTCATAATCACTGAGAATAAAAACATGATCCAATACAATTTTACAACAAAAAAAAAAAAAACAATCAAGTAATATTCCCAAGACTACTGAAACATATAGAGGTTTTATTTTCAAGATATGTGCACAACTATAATATATACAGCGCTACTTCCCTCGCTTCGTTTAGCTTGTGCAGTGTATATGCGTTTGGATATGACCAGTAGGCTATCCGCAGCAGAACGGACTAAATCCATACTGGTGGTCAGAAAGAACTTAAGCATTAATGAGGTAACGAATTGTCACTAGATTAATTACAGATAAACGGATTTCAGCAAAGAGCAGAAGTAGATTCATGGGATGACACTGGAGATCGGGTCTTGCATCCGAATTCTTGAACATTCGTACCACACAAAGTATTTAGTTTTCTCCCACTGCAAGAACTTAGACACCAGAGTCGGAAAGTTGGATTGAGAGTCATCGTCCCAGAGGAGGGGCACCCTGACCTGCAAAAAGTGCCCGGATATTCACGTCGGCATTCCCCGGTGAGAGCACCTCAGGGGATTAGCAAAAAAAGAAAAAAACTAGCCCCTTCTCAAAGATAGAAGGCAAGGCATGGGAGAGTGAACCTCCTAGAACTGCACAGAACTTAACTCCCACCACAAAACCATCAGGGAACGGATCATTACAGGAATGATCTAATTTCTGTTGATTTTGGGAGGGACAGGATAGAAAGCGACAATTAAGATTCAGCTAGGTATTTGTTGTAGAGTTGGAAGAAGACAAGATCTAGCTAAGCACTAATAATACATTCTGTAAAAAAAATGTAATCTTCTATAATATAACTCCCAAACGTTTGTGCGTTTGTTTGTTTATTTGTTTATTTGTATGTCCACATAAAACTTTTAATAGACGCGTAGGAACCTAACCAAACCGGTATCGTTTTAAACTTTCAACTTTCGGATTTTTATAAGATCGGTATCGTGGTGAAGCTCGACTCTTCGGACGACAAATATCAAAAAATTAGCTAAAAACATTAATTCCTTCACCCCCAATTTTTGATTGACCAGCCTTAATTTAAACTTTCGCCAATTCCGATTTGGCGATAGGCGCAACAGCAAAGACGTCATGTTTTTTTGTTTTTTTTTTTCATGTTCTTTTCCTCCTTCGCGGTACGGGTTCGAACCTACCTGCCAACTACCACTTTTTTTTTTTTTTTTGCTTAACACCCCACCAAACACCATGGCAATGTCGGGCAACGTAGGGCAACGCCGGGCACGCAGGCTAGCACTCTAAAGATATTTACAAATTCTACAATCTCTGCAGTTAATGTGAGTCATTGTTTTAATAACTACGCTTTTATAATCAAGGCATAAACGCTGCAACGACGAAAATGCGAGAAAGCAGTTACTACACTTGCGACGAGTAAAACTGGTGATGCTGTGGCGTGGTCCCTGGCCTTGGTTAAGGCCATTTTGGAAAATAGCGTGTTTGAGTTTTCACCAAGGACCACACTGATATTAAATATATATCACACTATCAGGAACACCCGAAGTTGCCCGAGAATAAATGATCAACGAATGCTTCACACTCACATATTTTATTATCATGGAAATCGGGGAAATCGCCCGTTTTTCATTTGAATCGATTGCTGTCTGCTCTAGTTGGGGACGCATCGCGATTCACCATCTCATATCGCAGTGACTTATCCACACTACGATGTAGTTTATATTGCACTGTAGAGAACATACTGATGATTTTATAGAATTATTTTTTTATATATAATAACTTGAATTGAAGTTTAAAATTTAAAAGTCAAGTATCATGGTTCAATTGTCCTCTAAAGAGAAACATACATTTCGAAGTTCCCTTAACATATAAAAGAATCTACTGTTAATTTTATATGCCTGCCCTTTCTGCTTGTGCAGTGATAGTTGTTTGAATTTAAGTTTAACACAGAAAAGGTCAACTATCACGGTTCAATTGTGCTTTAAACAGAAACAATCATTTAGAACGCGCCTTTGTCATATCAAAGAACCTACTGCTGATTTTACATGCTAAGCTTTTCGGCTTGTGTGGTGATAAAACTTCTCAAACGCACTTGTAATATTAGGCTGTATAAGGTGTTAATTTAGATCAAAGTCGCATGTTCCTTCTGTCATTGGATTATTTCGATCATCGATTATCGATACTTATCGAAGACATTCCGATACAAAACCCTTCTAAGAACACTGTCAGATACATAAAGTACATTTGTGTGGAATTTCATAAAAATTAGCCCAGCCATTTTGTGTAGTATTGGGAATCCCAGCTTAATTGCTATCTAGGTAGTTTTTAGAAATAGCAAGTTATGTAAGTATATTTTCGATTCCCATCAGCGAGTTTAGTAGGGTCAGTAAAGGTTATATTTGACACTCATCAAACTCAGTCACCTTTAATGACCTAGGTTAGATGCACCGGAAATTAGGGGTGACACTGAATTGTGGTCGAGGCTTCCGGTTGACGACGACATGTGAGAGTTGGTTTCGGACTGCAGATGATGCAGACGGGAAATCTTGGGTCTCCGAAAACCATGGGTCCAGATATATGCTTGCCTTGAAATAAAACCATTGAAGCATCAAATCCCATCTTGTGTTCATTAATGCGTCTGTCTGCAACAGTGACCACTCTCCACGAGATGGCAGACCAGCGCCCAAGAAGATATCCACTGGACAAGGCAAGCAGGTATGTACGATTATGTATTTGCACGTACACGTCGATACGTTTCAAGGCAAGAAATAAGAGCATACACACACCCATATAAGTAAAAACATTGATAAGAACACAGACACTTAAAAGAAACAAGTAAAAAGTAAACGTAAAAGAAACAAAGTAAACGAACAAATAAACAAGTAATAAATAGAAGGACGCCAAGAGGCATTCATGTAACATTTCGGAGTCCACAGGGAACTTTTTCACACACAGACAAAGCTCCGTTTCATATAATAGTAGAAGATATAAATGTTATGAAATTGTGAAGGAAGAAAATGGAGGATAAATATGGAACATGTATGTAAAAAAAACAAACAAATTAAACATCGAGAATAGAAGGGTCACCAGGTAGCAAGTGCTACTTAAAACATGATATATAAAAAATAAATTGTGAAAAACAATGAAATTATATAATAAAACAATTTTATACAAGGGATAAAAATATAAAGGCTCTTTTCCATCATGAAAACGTTCATTTATACAAACAATTGTTGGTGAAGAAGGTTGAGTTAGTAGTCACCAACGCTGAATGCTTATAGGGCGAATATATACATGTATAAATAATATACATATGTGAGTATTTGGCAGCGTGGCATTGTGTATGTGTGTTGGTTTACTTTGTTTTTATTAAAGCGTGTATAGCTGTGAGTAGCAATTCGTTTATATTCGCCTGGCTGTTTCCAGTGCCTAGGAATGTGCGCGCGAGATGCAGCAGGCTGATGTGTAAGTCATTGAATTCTTTTTTTTACGACTTGCCGCCATCAGCTCAAAGGAGACGAGATTGTGCTGCTTGGGTGCCTTCAGTTGCCTTCGTCTTTCAAACTTTTGGATGTTCTCTTTTTATATCGGCTTACTATTTATACACATTGACGTGTTACTCTTGAAACTTGAAACGCTGGTAATACCAGATCAGGCTTTCTGAAGATATTGGCTTCCTGGGACGAAATGCACCTAACATGGAATTGGAGTTCTAAAAAAAGAAACTCCAATTCCAACGAAGCGGAGAAAGAAATAGTTTAGCAATTAGACCCATTTGTTTTTTTCTCATTCGTAGGATTAACTTCGCCATAAACTCAAAACAGAGCTACGTGAATTCTATTATATTTCCTTTTGGTCCCATGACAAAAGGAGAGTGGACCTGTAAATTCACCCTCGTCCGTTCGTCCGTTTGTCCGTTCGTTCGTTGGTCTATTTGTCTGTCCGTATTTTTCTCAATAACCACGCCTTAGAATTTTTTGAAATTTTGCACAAACATTAGACATAATACGAGTAAAAAAGTATCAGAACGGATTTTCCGGAAAACTCCGGTTCCCCTCCCTCAAGCGGTGTTTTACGGGTTAAAATGGCTAAAATTGACATTTTTGTGCTTATTAAATAAAAAAATTGATACCTTGGATTTTTATAAAACTTTCTGAAAAGTTGTAACTAACTGATTTCTATATAATTTTGTTTATCTATGCTTCGCGATAACTCTTAGGTGTGCCCCAGGGGCTCTTTTAGGGTTACTAAAAACTCCATTTTTGGGACTATTTTACAATATTTGTCGAAAAATTTCTGTGCATGTCTATTTAGCAGTTTTGCATGGTGCTGGACTCAAATTTAAATATGTTAAGGCCTTTGAGACTTTTGGAGCTAAATGGGGGCGGGGACAAATGATTGACTTAGTCATTTCTTTTTTTTTTTTTTTTCAATGGTGCAAAACTGAAATTTACATATGTTAAGGCTTAAAACTGCGCCGTTTGTTCATTTATACCAGGATTTGACGTCCCCTGGGAATTTTGGGGCTAAATGGGTGGGGGCAAATGCTGAACTTAGTCATTTTTTATGCCTCGTTCACTGTGCACTCACGGGGGACCATACTTGCTTTACTTGTTCTTTTCTGTCCCCCCCTACGGAGAGCAACAAGGCAATTAAAAACAAGTCTGCAAATAAAAGAAAACGTTGTTTAGTTTATGAATTTACCCAAGATTATAAATTCGTTTGTACGTGAATCATTGACAAGTGACATTTTCCTTTTGATTTGCAACTATTATATATTAGTTAATAAATATTCATAAGTCGTCGTACTGCGTTTAAATGTTAATGAAGTTTGTTCAAAAATGCCAGAGCATAATTTTTAAAGCATCTTTTTAAAGTTTCAAATAACGTGATTAAAAAGCAATTCTCTGTTGTACGAGAGCGGTTCTAAATGTAAAACCTTTTATTTTATAACTCAAAAAGTTGAAGAAATAGGAAAACAGGAGTAGTACTGTAAAAACGAGGGATTATTTGTCTTCCAGAATTTATGTATCCATATAGTAATCACAGTTTTCAATACATTTTTGCCAGCAATGAACGATGACTGTGCATGGGCATCGGAAGCGCGCTTCGTTATACGAGAGTTGTCTTAAAAAGTAAAACCTCATATTTTAACTAAAAAAGTTGAAAAGAAACGAAGTCGGGAGTTAGGGTTAGGGTTAGGCTTTTGTGTTCCAGAATTTATTTTGCTATGTACTCCAAACCATTCTTAATGGAATTTTGCCAAGAATTCAATGACGCATATCTGCTTCCGACGCATATATATATATATATATATATATATATATATATATATATGACGGGGGTTACTTTATTAGAGTCTCATATCCTCAGTATGTAAAACAGAGTGATGAATTTTTATGCTATGATTGCATGAATTCAGTTGTCATAGCAATGCAATTTGTAATCTCCTCATTAAAGTGGAATAAAAAGATATGGGACATTACTTTTGGAAAAGGGGTTCGAGGATAATTCATTGTACTGGACGATGCCCATCATGCCATTGTGATTATATATTATAATATATTCTTTCATTGTTTATGTGTATTAATATTTACTTTTATTATTATTATTATTATTATTATTATTATTATTATTATTATTATTATTGTTGTTGTTACAAACTAGCGACGCAGCTCAGATTTTTTCTTTTTTATATAGTATCGCACTAAAAATCCGGGTAATATATGGTGTAAGAGAGATAACTGTATTTAACTTTATTTCTTTTACATTTTTCTTTTCTTTTTTCTGACTTGTTATAAATGTATTACTTAGTATAGCAGGTGTGTTCCAAACGGAACTTCATGTCAATCCGGGCAACGCAGGGTTCCCATTCTAGTATATATATATATATATATATATATATGTATATATATATATATATATATATATATATATATATATATATATATATAATTTTTAAAATAAATAATATATATGTCGCTCCCCATTAAAAGGGGGAACCGGATTGGTCAATGTGAAAATTATTCCCAACAAGCATTTAGGTAAAAATGCACTTTCGTATAAATACTTGAATTCATTCAAGAAAGTATCGCTAACAAAAACAAATAAAAACATCTACACACACACATATATATATATATATATATATATATATATATATATATATATATATATATATATTCATCAGCAGACAAGCTGTGTCGCTGTATCACAACACAGAGAAAAAAGTCAGAGAGAGGAGACAGAAAGAAGAGAAAATAGAGAGAGAAAGAGAGAGAGTGAGAGTGAGAGAGAGAGAAAGTAAGAAATTTGAACAATGGCGAAGTCAACGTTTTAATTAGTAAGATCAAATTAAAAAAAAATAAGGTTGGGCGCTTATCATCAAATTTGTCGGCAAAATGTGAGATTACTACTGAAAAATTTATGACTACAAAACTGTGGCGAGAATAAAGTGACTCTTTAGTCGAGAATACAAGGAATTGAGTGCTTAGAATTGTTGAAACAGTTCACGTTTATAAAAAGACTACTTTCTATACAAGCACAGTCGCTGTGAAATGATTGCAGCAGATTATCGCAAGATAATGGCTGAAAGGAAGCTGTTTTCGTAGTTTTAATCATTAAATATCATATTGCTAATAAAATTCTCAATTGTTCAAATAGCTGTCTCTTTCTTCTTTCTTTCTGATATATATATATATATATATATATATATATATATAAAATAATATATAAATATAAAATAATATATATAATATATATATAAAATGGCAATCCCCTTAACCACCTTTTACTCATGTTTCATATTATAACCACTCCTTGCGTTTTATAAAGGCCAGAATAGTTAATTTCGCACACGATAAATCTTCAGAAAGACTTCCTGAGTCAGTACTACTAATAAATTCCAATATTTGTCGCATTTTATAGCAATATGATATTTAAATCTCTTTTATGTTTTGTAAGTCTTTTACTTAATTCCCGTTAGGTTTCTCTTTCAATTATTTGATGGCAACTAGTGCAGGGGATGGTGTATATTATTTTATATTTATATATTATTTTATATATATATATATATATATATATATATATATATATATATATATATATATATATATATATATATATATATATATATATATATATATAATGGAAATATATGCAGGTATGATATTATAACATTATGGAAAAAAGGGAAAGAAAACGTGTGGCATTTTTAGTAAATTCTAAACGTTTCGTTCCCATTTTCGGGAAACTTCCTAAGAAGAATGATAAGGATGATTGAGGAAAATAAAATATACCAAAGATGAGAGGAGAATCTTATTAAAAGTGAGATGTTTATATATTTTCTGTACATATAGCGACACCGATTAAAAATGGAAGTGAGGAATCGCGTGTAAAACGTAAGTAGGGAAACGTAAGTAAAAACTCAAAAAATTAATAATAGTTAGAGAAATGTGTTTAAGACGAAACTAATCAGGTTTCAAATCTATATATAAAATAGGTAAGTGATTAAAAACGTGTGTAAATGGAACTAATAGAATTTCAATTTGTGCTCCTTGATTATTAAATTAATTATTATGGGTGCTAGATTGTAAAACCCATTTCTTTGCTTGATAGTATTGGAATTTATTAGTAGTACTGACCCAGGGAGTCTTCCTGAAGATTTATCGTGTGCGAAATTAACTATTCTGGCCTTTATAAAACGTAAGGAGTGGTTATAATATGAAACATGAGTAAAAGGTGCGTTAAGGGGATTGCTATTTTTTAAATCTCTTTTATGTTTTGTAAGTCTTTTACTTAATTCCCGTTAGGTTTCTCTTTCATTTATTTGATGGCAACTAGTGCAGGGGATGGTGTATATTTGCTTTTTATTATATAATAAATTTACACTGGCTGAGTTATTAATAGTCTTATGTTTTACAATCTGTGGTCCCCACCCCCGCCAAACATTCACGAGAAACACTCGTCGAGCTGAAAACACTATCAATAATTTCCCCCACTCTTTATCTGCGCCTAAACCTAAACGTAGATTCCACGAACAAAGCATCTTTCTTAGAACTGCACACGTGTGGAACTCTCTTCCGTTTGCCTGCTTTCCAGCTGACTACAATATGGTCGTCTTCAAGTCCAATGTAAACAAGTTTTTAAGAGCCGTTCCACTTAAATAATCCAATTTACTAGATTTATACTACCAACGATTAATATGATATTGTCCCTTTGACTACTGTACACTCTTAAACCCTTATCCTCGAGTGGCCTCCGGGTCTTGATAAGTAGTGGTTCCTTTGTAAAAAACAACAATAAAAAGCAAAAAAAAAAAACCCAATAATTTGATATCCTAAATTCTAAAATTAACTTAGTATATGTATCTACATTTGTTAATCTAATATATAAACGGCTATATGTCTGTCTGTTGGTCTGCCTGTCCTCATATTTTCAAACTCTGTCTCGCCGAAACTAAAAGTCACAGAGCGGCGCTGTTACATGAAAAGGGGACAGCCCTTTTCATGTAAGTAAAAAAAAAGAGAATTAGTTAACTGAAAATTATATCAGATAAAACGGGGATCGAACCCTGTAGATAAGTTTTAAAGAACAATAGGTTTTAAATGGAATGTCTACTTAAATTGTTAATTCTTTTAAAATATGTAATAAATACAAATTTGGGAAAAACTATGCACAATTCTTAGAAAGAATGCACAATAAAAATATCGGTTACAGAATTAACAAATAGGTTGAATTCCTTTGTAAAACTAAGAGAATAGAAAATGTTATTTGTAAGTGAGTTACGTAAAATTAGGTTGGAGAAGGCATGTCATGCCATGTGTCTGAGATGCACGTGTGATCATCATGGCATGAATGATTTCTCAATATAGGAAAGAGTTCGAAATTAATTAGGATCGGGTTCTATCAGATCAATTAGAGCGCAGAGAAGCAGAGAAGATCGGACCGATTCTGGGTTAGAGTCAGGCACCTTCTGGGAAGCGAGAGGTTTAGAGGTAACCATGTAAACAGCTTTGAATCCCTGAAGTGAAGCAATCATTTCCGACCGGCTGAAGAATAAACGTATCATCATGTGTTTTTATAACTGTCGTCTTTCTGTGTTCATCATTCCACTGAGAAAAGGTAATGTGTTTATATTATATATAAATGCCTTCAACATGTACCTACTGTCACTCTGTCTCCTCTCTAAATGAACATTTAAAATATGTGTGTTGTCAACTTCAAGGAACATTTAATAATATATGAACAGGCTGTCACGTAAATAATATGTACCCACTCTGTCTATATATACCCTGTTTATGTGTCCAATATGTTATCTCCACAAACATGAACATCTAAGACATATGAACACTCAGCAACATGAACACTCTAAGACTCTTACAAACATGAACAACAACAAATTTATACGTCATCCCGTCTAAAATAAAACCGATACGTAACAGCGCTAGGAGCCTCAAATGAAATGGGTAAAAAAAAAAATAATTTTACCTTTTGTGCATTTATCTTAGTTTATTTTTAATTTTATATTGGTTCATATGGGCGTCACGTTCGTACAGTGATAACGTCAACAGCTTTAAATGCTACAGTTCCGCTTTCGATTCTAGCTGATAGCTCCTAAAAACTTGTTTTTTTTTTTTTTACTTTTGAAATCACGGCCCTATAATAATGTATGAGAAATCTGAACAGATTAAAATATCACTAGTCTAATATATAAAAGACTATATGTCTGTCTGTCTCCATATTTTTAAACTCTATCCCTTCCGAACCTATTAGTCGCAGAGCGACGCTAGGGGGCGTCCAATGATTTTTTTAAACGGACCGTTCTTTTATGGGTCGTTAGCCGGTTAAAATAGTTTCTAAGGGATCAAAAATAGGTAAAATTTTTTAAAAAATCCTTATACATTTTGTACATTCGTCTTAGTTTGTTTTTAATTTTTTTCATTTTTAATCAGTTCATATGCGTGCCGCCTTGGTACAGTGGTAACATTACCAAGATAAGTTTCGGTTTTCGGGTTTAGCTGATGGTACCCAAATACTATTAACGAGGGTCAACGTTGCTTAACTTTGGTGATCTGACAAGAACCGGTGTATCAACGTAATTGTGCCGTATATAGTTTACTAGACTACCCGTGACCCGTTTGGTCAGTATGTTATATTAGCTATGGAATTCATGTATGAGCGTGACACTTGTGACGTAAAGTAAATAGTTTTTCTTTTAAATAAATGAAATTATATTAAAATGAAAAAAGAATATAGATAGATTTCTATGAGTCGTTCTGTTTATTATAATTAATTATTAAAAAAAAATACGGTTACTGAATTATAAGTGGTTGGCCATACTTATAGGTAAATGTGCACTGAACAGATACCATAATACTTACTAAATTCAAATTTTGATATATCTGCTTTTTTACATCGTTCATTTCTGTATTACGTTTAAGTTATTTTAAATCCCACTCTTCCCATGTTAAATAATTATTTCGAAATAATAACGTTAATATTTCAGCGTCCCAATTCTTCTTTTTTTTGTTGTTGTTTATTTTAAACCCCACTCTTGCCATGTTAAATAATAATTTTGAAATAATAACATAATTATATCAGCGTCCCAATTGTTCTTTTGTTTTTTTTTATTTTAGCGTTTATATTATCGAAATAAACAATTGTTAATACTGTCTGCTTTTTTTACAGCGTTCATTTCTGTATTACGTTTAATTTATTTTAACCCCCATTCTTCCCATGTTAAATACTAATTTTGAAATAATAACGTCAATATTTCAGTGCACATGCTATACACGCATGCACAACCGGATGTCGTAAACCAGAAAGTGGGTTACATACATCGTTACAAGATCATTTGAGTTCCATAATTATATAGATAATTCGCTTTCTATTGATATTTCTTTGTGTATGTTTTATCAAATATAATTTATATTTATTAATGTTTATGTAAGTATTTGTATTGTTAATGGTTACGTTTGGTTCTAAGTAAATATGTATTGTTTCTTGTTAAAAAATTAATTATATAATGTTAATTTCTGGTATAATTTATATTAACATGTGTATTGTTTAAAAAAGTCCCCAAATATATATACTCTAAATACTTTATATCGTATTATCAAGTTAACGTATGTTTAAGTTAATTGTGTTTTCCCGAAATATGTGATTGTCATGATTTCTTCGTGTCATAATGTTCAATAAAAAGTTTCGACTTCCATGCAATGAAATAATTTTTTTATCAATTATACATACTAACTACTAATTGCTATTTTATTGCTAAAACTGTGCATTTTAAACCTCAGTTACCTTAAATGGATTTGATTTGAAATTCTACATGTATCATTGCTTCGAAAATTTTCGGTTAAGATGTTTTGCTTAATGTACGGTTACATCAGATTAATTTAACTTGTTTTTTTTTATATATTATCTATATATTATTACCGTAATTCGCTTCGACCGTAATTATCTTGGCATCCCTTAGAAGGAAAGGTGAATATTCCAAATGGTTAATAATAAACATTAATAAAACAAAGCAAAATTGGTGTCGCTGTAAGGCCAACACATTCTGATTATATATTAATACGTCGAAATAAGTAAAACTATGTAGTGATTTTGTTGTTTAGTGATCCTTCAAATCTCCGCATTTAAAGTGAAAACATTACTGCCTACTTATATGACATGTTGAAATTAGCACATGTTCTAACGCATTTCAGGTGAAAACATTATTACCTACTCAAACGTCTCTTCGAACGTTATTATCCTGACATCCCTTAAAAAGAAACCCACACCACCACTACCACCATCATCACCACCACCACCACCACCACCACACCCACCACTGCTACCGTCGTCTCCACTGCAACTACCCCGCACTGTCTCCACCACCGCATGCACTACCGGCGCCATTGCCGCCATAACGTCACGATGGTAGTGGTGGTAGGAGAACGAAGCACGATTAACTGCTCTGAATGCATCCAGAGAATACCAAACCTTTTATGGGCAGGGGTAGAGGAATAGTATCTGTTTTGTTATCACAAAGCAACTCTTCCTAGCATTTTCTTTTCCTTTGTTTAGTAATAGTTAACATGTGATGTGCGTATTTATATGAAAAAAACTTAGTCATAATATTTTTTTACCTGTGATGTACATAAAAGTTATTAAAACCGAAACTTACGGCAAATCATCGAGTAGTAGAACTTTTAAATAATAAATAAGGTGCTTCTGCAGTATATCACCCATATGAAAAACAAACTCTTAGCCGTAACGTATGAAGAAGTTAGCACAATAGAAAATTACATAAAGTAATCGAAGTGTTACATTTTTAAATAAAAAAATAAGGTACTTGTACAGTAATCGACTCAAGAAAAAGGTGCTTGAACAGTATAGTACCCATATGGAAAACAAAGGAAATCTTAGCTGTAACGTACGTAAAAGTGGTTAAAACTGAAAATCACGTAAAATCATTCAGGAGTAATACTTTTAAATAATAAATAAGGTGCTTCTACAGTATAGTACCTATATGAAAAACAAACTCTTAGCCGTGACGCACGGAAAAGTTATCACAATCGAAAATTACGTAAAATAATCAAGTAGTTTCATTTTTAACTTAGTAATAAGGTACTTGTACAGTAATCTACCTAAGAAATAATGTACTTGCACAGCATAATACCATATGAAAAACAAACACAGAAAATCTTACCTGTGATATTCATAAAATATTTTAAAACCGAAAATTACATCAAATCATCGAATAGTATGACTTTTCGTTGTTTTCTTATATAGGAAGAATACTGTACAAGTACCGTATTTCTTGGGAAGAAAAC
Source organism: Euprymna scolopes (assembly GCF_053919585.1). Classification (NCBI taxonomy): domain Eukaryota; kingdom Metazoa; phylum Mollusca; class Cephalopoda; order Sepiida; family Sepiolidae; genus Euprymna; species Euprymna scolopes. Next base: position 37,056,728 of record NC_136504.1, on the reverse strand, counting down.
TTTACAAGTACATTATTTCTCCTCATATTAGTGTGAAAACGGTTGGGAGAACGAGAGGGGCATAAGCAGTCAGTCACGGAAATGGCTGAAGCAGTTTACGATCTGAAAATCACCTTATTTCCTATATATATATATATATATATATATATATATATATATATATATATATATATTAAGAGTGGAGTATATGGTGTAACTTCCGGTAATGGCTGAAGCAGTTTATGATGTAAACATCACTTTATTTCATATATATTTTAAGAGAGAAGGCTATAAGAAGTCAGTTCCGGAAATGGCTGAAGCAATTCACGATCTAAAAATCACTTTATTTTATCTAACAAATTCAAACATACAATTTCATAATGAATTAAGAATATTTTTCTTGTGAAATACATATATTTGCAAGTGTTGCCATATCATCTGTCAACATCCTATACTTTTATGTTTTTCTTTAACCAAATCCCATCAATCGCACTCCCTCCTGATTCATTTACACAAATTCAAAACTTGACATGTGACATATTTCTATCAAAACTTATTTCTTACATACCAAATTATCAGATTATCAAGAAAAGATTGTGACATAGTTATTACTAACTGATTTTCAAGTAACTTTGATTAAATTATAATCTCTAAAAATAGTGATGCCTTATTATAGTTCTATTTCTTGTGGTTATATATCTGAAATAGTTCTCCATATTTGGCTAGAAAAAATATTTATTTTTTTTAATTCACGGTCGGATCGGAACTAACATTACACTGATTATTCTATTGGAGGACATTCTATTGTCTGCATATGTGATGATTTTTTCTAGCTACCGTGGAATTTCCACGGGTTTTGCTAGTTATTATTATTATTATTATTATTATTAGTGGGACCTGTGGAAATTCCACCGAGAACTTATTCCTATGTAATATATTGATGTTAGCATTCTGTAGATATTCAGTGTAAATGGAAACGTTCTGATATGATTGTAGTTTTTTTGTTAAAACTGCAAAAGTATTTATGTAAGCTAGCACGAACGCCCGGCAAAATTCAGTCATAAAGTACGCTTAAATATGATATTTTAATTCTTGCGGATTTCGTATATATTATTACAGAGTTAATGTTCTAGCGATTTTTATATAAAACAAACGTGCAATTAAATAAAAAAAAAAATAAATATCCGTATGACTTGGGTGCATTAGCTTGAATCGAAACCGAAATAAAAACTTATGAATGAATATATATATATATATATATATATATATATATATATATACATTTATATATATATATATGTATATATATCTTAAGTTCCTTTGCCCATAATCGAAACCGAAACCAAAACTTGTGAAGAACTCTTGATAAAATGATTTATAAAAAAAATAGATGATTTAAGTTCCATCAGCTATAGTCGAAACCGTAACCAAAACTTATGAATAAGTCTTGGTAAAATTATTTATGACATGAAATAGAAGAACATAACAATTAAACGACCCGGATGTAAGCGTGACACACAAAAGAACACACACGCTATCTTATTTATATGTAGATGCTGATTATTATTATTATTATTATTATTATTATTATTATTATTATTATTATTATTATTATTATTATTATTATTATTATTGTTATTGTTATGGTTATTATTATTATTATTAATATTATTATTATTATTATTATTATTATTAATAATAATAATAATAATAATAATAATAATAATAATAATAATAATAATAATAATAATTCATCTGTTTTCATTATTGTTGTCCGTTGTACTTTTCCAGTCATTCGTCTGATTCCAATTTCTCCCATTCTTTTTTCAAAGTTTTTCGGGATTGTTCCTAGTGCTCCTACTATTATAGGTATTATTTTGATTTTCTTCATCTTCCATATCCCTTTCAACTCTTTGGTTAGCTCTATGTATTTGCTCCGTTTCTCCTTTGCTTTGATATTCACCCTGTCGTCAGCTGGAACAGCAAAGTCTACGATTTGACAGGATATTTCTTTCTTATTAATTATTACGACACCCGGTCTTCTTTCTTGGAAGGTGTATTCGTTTGTATGCCCATCTCCCATGGGATTTTGCGATTCTCGTTTTCAATTACTGTTGCTGGCCTATGTTTTTACTACTTGTCTGCACGTCCGAGATGCAGTTGTTTGTACAATTCCTAGTGCATTGCCTTTCCCACTTGGTCGTGCCTGTTCTTGTATTCCTTTCGATTTAGTTTGCTACATTCACTTACTATATGGTTTATCGTTTCGTCTCTTTGTCCACAGAGGTATTATTATTATTATTATTATTATTATTATTATTATTATTATTATTATTATTATTATTATTGTGATGGTGATGATGCTGGTGATGGAACATACGTCGTCGTCTTCATCATCATTAAGAACAACACTAGTATACATTTTGCTATCTAAGTTTTAATCAGACACTTTTGCCTATAGATAGTTTTCATGACTGTCTATGACTTCATTTATTTTCAATGCCAATCCTAACCATGCCAGAGCGTTCGTAGGCACGGTTTTCGAAATTGTTTTTGCACAATGTCTGCGAACACTGTTTCTGCAATCCTGTGCCTTTCAGGCCAGAAAACATCACTAAAATTACAAGTTTATCGCACATAATTGATTACAAAACGTAAACATGTTCAAAGACAAATATATAATAAATAAATGTTACCAAAAGTAAAATAAGTTTTTTGCGTAACAATCTTAATTGATTTTTTGTGTATATATTATTCCTTAATTGGAATTCGTTTTTGAGATGAGCATTATATATATTAATTTATTTTTATTTCGGACTATTAGTCTCATCTTTATTAGTTGTTGTTTTTCATCTTTTATTGGTTTGTTTATTCACAACGTTTCGGCCAACTATTCCTCTGGCCTTCGTCAGGTGGTAACCGCGACAGATAGGAACTTCGAATCTCCTAACTGCATTCTCAGCCATCACTGCCATCCGTAGTTGTTGTCGTCTCACCACATTTTTGGCCAAGTAAAACTCTGGCACGCTTTGGGTGGGATTGAAACCCCTATCTTCAGACAATGTTCATCTGGAACTGTAGAGATTCAACGTCTCTATCAACTGCGTCACGGGCCCCGAAGGGCCCCCGAACTACGGGTGGCAGTGATGGCTGAGAATGCAGTTGAGAGATTCGAAGTTCCTATCCGTCGCGGTTACCACCTGACGAAGGCCAGAGGAATAGTTGGCCGAAACGTTGTCAATAAACAAACCAATAAAAAAATGAAAAGCAACAACTAATAAAGATGGGAATAATAGTCCGAAATAAAAATAAATTAATATATGATTTTTTGTGCTTGAACTTATTTTAAAGCGTTTATTTACTTTAAAAATTAAGTAGTATCGGCTCTTTAGTAAGAACAAGAAAATGGCTGACATAAGACGGTCATCTGGGGAGTCTCGAGAATCGCTCAAAAATTAAACAAAATACTGGTTACATTATTCTCTTCTTGCTATTGCTTTGGGAGATAGAAATTCAGATATCTACGATAGACTTTTATTTCTCACTGCTAGGCGTACTTATTTCACTTTATACTATATGAGATGCGTTTGTATTTTTATTTATTATACATAGCAAATGACATGTATTTGGCGTCATGCAGCTCATTAGTAAACTTAAGCGAAATTCGCAAACGCAACCCGCTACTACAGTTCGTTATCATGATTGTTAGGCACACGAAACCTAGCTAGAATAGAAATAACCCCTCTCCATTAGCTTTTAGGAAGAGATGATTCACTGTAGATATCGGAATCCGTTCATATATCTCGATTGCTAAAAGCAATAATAATATATAAATGTATATGGATAAAATATTTCTGTAATTCTATTCGCTAGACTAAACACCAAGTAGATAGATAATAAAACAACCAATATATAAAATCGGGGACCTTTCTGCTTTAGGTACTTTTCGCAATCTGTAATGAAAGATAGACTTTAATTTTTTAGGCTGCTATCAGAAACAATCCTCTATTAATATCATAGAAAAATGCGAGCATAAAAAGTAATATGGTTAAGATTAAACATGGAAAAATAAAAGGACTAGTTGTTAAAACTGGAAAAACAAAGACAAGATATTCTATCAAAAAAAATATAAATTTATAACTTAAAATATTGCAGCATTAAGAATTTTTTAACTTCAATTTAACATTATATAATCAATTCTTAATTAATATTGCAATATTTTAAGTTATAAATTTATTATATTTTTTACTAGAATATCTTATCTTTTTCTTTTCCAGTTTTAACAACTAGTCCTTTTACTTTTCTATGTTTAATCTAACCATATTACTTTTTATGCTTGCATTTTTCTATGTAATCCATTATTTTTCCAGGCTCTGCTTGAAAAAATATTTTCTCTCTGTTTCACTTGTTACCTGTGAATTATTAGTGACAGTACAGCTGAGCGACAGATCGGGACAGCAGTGAATTATTAGCGATATTTTTTTTAATATCTTGTTACATTATTATCACTAATGGAAAAATTAAATCTTAAACAAATATAAAAAAGGTAATTGAAAGAATCGTTTTTGACAGCGGAAATTTGGCACAAATTTTTCCGATTCTAATACCGTAAAAAGTTCCGATTTTTCTGATTCACGATTTCAATTCCGATTAATCGCCCCAAGACTAATATAAATAATAATAATAATAATAATAATAATAATAATAATAATAATAATGGTGATGATGATGATGATGATGATGATGATGATGATGATGATGATGATGATGATAATATATACAGGGTGGGCATAAGTCCTCTTACAAAATTTCGGAACATTTTTTTACGATAATATTAAAATAAATTTACTATTTTATTGTCATTAGCTGATAATATAATATATGAGTTATTATTTTTTCAGAAACAAAAAAGTACTAATTTTTAACAATGTCTATTAAATTGAAGAAACGATTCAGCATAGAGCAGCGGGAGAATGGCTTGCGTCCACCAACAATATTCAAGTTAGAGAAAAAACTCAATATCATTAGAATGTTCATTAAACAAACGAATGATCGTTAGCTGGAAACTTCGTCGATCAAATATAGACAACAATCCGGGCGTACCCGCTTATTAAGAACACCAATAAATATTAGGAGGAAAAATTAGGCGAAATACAAGAAGATCTATAAGACAAATGGCAAAAGAAGACCAAACATCACCAAGGACTATACAAAGAATTTATCGAAGTGCCTTACAGATGTCACTCTGTAAGCTGCAAAGGCGACAGCTTTATTCTGCATCCACAATTTAAATGAGACTCACGAGAAGTTGACTATTGTTAAACCGTATCAGAGGTGTGTATGCTCAATAACATCATCTTCAGTGATGGAAAGTTATTCTCACTTCAACAGTCCCACAAGCATCAAAATGATAGAATCCTTGCGAGAAGTCTTTAGGTAATACTTCATGATGCGGGAAAGGTTTTTAGAACGCAGAAACCAGCACCACTGATAGGCTGAGCAGACATTTTTGAGAGAGGGAAATTTCCACTTGCTTTTCTCCCTCAAGGGTTCAAGGTGAACAAAGAACGTTAGAGTGAGGACATTCTTGAAGGTGCACTCATCCCATAGTGTAATTCTGTGTCCGATGATGAAGTTTGGGCTCCCCAACAAGATAGCGCGACAAGTCACACTGCTCATGTAACACAGCAGCGATGTAGAGAAAACTGTGCATCCTGAATCAGCAAAGAAGACTGGCCTCCCTCATCACTTTATCTTAACGCCTTTGATTATTCATTGTCAACCCTAAAGAGTGAAGCCTGATTTACTCTTAGTTAAAATATTGAAGGTTTTAAGATTAAAATGTAACAAATGCTCGGTGAAAATACCCTTAGATATTATGCGTGCTGCTATAGATGATTTCCGCAAAAGACTTCATAATGTAGTAAAGGCTCAAGGGAAACATTTTGAATCATACTTATGCCACATTGTTCCTTCAGTATTTGTTAATGATTTTCTGTAATTGGGTTTTGTAATAAATTATTTTGTTGGGATAAATCTGAGTTTTATTTTGTAACGGTGTGTCAACGTGATTATGCTGTATATGTGGAGATGCTTAAATACCATATCAAATAACATTTGAAACTTTTTATAGAGATGTTTAAGTACTATATAAAATAACATTTGAAACTTTTTATAGAGATGTTTAAGTACTATATAAAATAACATTTGAAACTTTTTATAGAGATGTTTAAGTACTATATAAAATAATATTTGAAATTTTTTATAGAGATGTTTAAGTACTATATAAAATAACATTTGAAACTTTTTATAGAGATGTTTAAGTACACTATAAAATAACATTTGAAACTTTTTATAGAGATGTTTAAGTACTATATAAAATAATATTTGAATTTTTTTATAGAGATGTTTAAGTACACTATAAAATAACATTTGAAACTTTTTATAGAGATGTTTAAGTACTATATAAAATAACATTTGAAACTTTTTATAGAGATGTTTAAGTACTATATAAAATAACATTTTAAACTTTTTATAGAGATGTTTAAGTACTATATAAAATAATATTTGAAACTTTTTATAGAGATGTTTAAGTACTATATAAAATAACATTTGAAACTTTTTATAGAGATGTTTAAGTACTATATAAAATAACATTTGAAACTTTTTATAGAGATGTTTAAGTACTATATAAAATAACATTTTAAACTTTTTATAGAGATGTTTAAGTACTATATAAAATAACATTTTAAACTTTTTATAGAGATGTTTAAGTACTATATAAAATAATATTTGAAACTTTTTATAGAGATGTTTAAGTACTATATAAAATAACATTTGAAACTTTTTATAGAGATGTTTAAGTACTATATAAAATAACATTTGAAACTTTTTATAGAGATGTTTAAGTACTATATAAAATAACATTTGAAACTTTTTATAGAGATGTTTAAGTACTATATAAAATAACATTTGAAACTTTTTATGGAGATGTTTAAGTACTATATAAAATAACATTTTAAACTTTTTATAGAGATGTTTAAGTACTATATAAAATAATATTTGAAACTTTTTATAGAGATGTTTAAGTACTATATAAAATAATATTTGAAACTTTTTATAGAGATGTTTAAGTACTATATAAAATAACATTTGAAATTTTTTATAGAGATGTTTAAGTACTATATAAAATAACATTTGAAACTTTTTATAGAGATGTTTAAGTACTATATAAAATAATATTTGAAACTTTTTATAGAGATGCTTAAGTACTATATAAAATAACATTTGAAATTTTTTATAGAGATGTTTAAGTACTATATAAAATAACATTTGAAACTTTTTATAGAGATGTTTAAGTACTATATAAAATAACATTTGAAACTTTTTATAGAGATGTTTAAGTACTATATAAAATAACATTTGAAACTTTTTATAGAGATGTTTAAGTACTATATCAAATAACATTTGAAACTTTTTATAGAGATGTTTAAGTACTATATAAAATAACATTTTAAACTTTTTATAGAGATGTTTAAGTACTATATAAAATAACATTTTAAACTTTTTATAGAGATGTTTAAGTACTATATAAAATAACATTTTAAACTTTTTATAGAGATGTTTAAGTACTATATAAAATAACATTTGAAACTTTTTATAGAGATGTTTAAGTACTATATAAAATAACATTTTAAACTTTTTATGGAGATGTTTAAGTACTATATAAAATAACATTGGAAACTTTTTATAGAGATGTTTAAGTACTATATAAAATAACATTTTAAACTTTTTATAGAGATGTTTAAGTACTATATTAAATAACATTTGAAACTTTTTATAGAGATGTTTAAGTACTATATTAAATAACATTTGAAACTTTTTATAGAGATGTTTAAGTACTATATAAAATAACATTTGAAACTTTTTATAGAGATGTTTAAGTACTATATAAAATAACATTTGAAACTTTTTATAGAGATGTTTAAGTACTATATAAAATAACATTTGAAACTTTTTATAGAGATGTTTAAGTACTATATAAAATAACATTTGAAACTTTTTATGGAGATGTTTAAGTACTATATAAAATAACATTGGAAACTTTTTATAGAGATGTTTAAGTACTATATAAAATAACATTTGAAACTTTTTATAGAGATGTTTAAGTACTATATAAAATAACATTGGAAACTTTTTATAGAGATGTTTAAGTACTATATCAAATAACATTTGAAACTTTTTATAGAGATGTTTAAGTACTATATAAAATAACATTTGAAACTTTTTATAGAGATGTTTAAGTACTATATAAAATAACATTTTAAACTTTTTATAGAGATGTTTAAGTACTATATAAAATAACATTTTAAACTTTTTATAGAGATGTTTAAGTACTATATAAAATAACATTTTAAACTTTTTATAGAGATGTTTAAGTACTATATAAAATAACATTTGAAACTTTTTATAGAGATGTTTAAGTACTATATAAAATAACATTTGAAACTTTTTATAGAGATGTTTAAGTACTATATAAAATAACATTTGAAACTTTTTATAGAGATGTTTAAGTACTATATAAAATAACATTTGAAACTTTTTATAGAGATGTTTAAGTACTATATAAAATAATATTTGAAATTTTTTAGAGAGTGCATAGGAACCATGTAAAATGATATTAAAAACTTTAAAATTTTAAAACTTTTTAAAGGGATGCGTAAACAACACCTAAAAATGATATTTGTCAAATTTTATAGAGATTCATAAACACCATCTACAATTGATATTTGAAAGTTTTTATAGAGATGCGTAAATACCATCTAAAATTGATATTTAAAACTCTATAGAAACGCATAGATACCATATAAAATGATATTTTAAACATATACAGATATGTAAACACGATGTAAAAAATTGTTATGTTTGACGTTCATCTTCGTTGCCAACTGTTATGTTTGCAGGTTGAACCAAATAACGTATAAGGCAATACAAATGAAGACTTAACAAACAAAGGTAGATCAATAAGAAGTGTATTAGGAAAAGTATATTTACATAATGATTATCAGGTAAGAGAGTCTTGGCTGGAGAACATATCTTCTCTCGGCTCGGCCTTCGGTGGCTTCTGGTTAACACACACTCAGACTAACCGAGTCTTGTTATTTATGTGTAATATTATCCATCTATGTAAATGAGTGGGTGCCACCACAACAAAAATGGTATTTGAAACTTTTTATACAGTGCGTAAATACCATCTGAAATGATAGCTGAAACTTTTATTAGAGATGCGTAATATTATTTTCATGTTAAGTGCTCATCTGGGCTCCAATCTATGACCAGATTTTCACAAAAAAACACTCGACTAGCTACAACCACAACCAACAATTTCCCCCACTCTCTATATGTGTCTTAATTTAAATACAGATTCCATGAAAAAGTCTTCTTTCTTAGAACTGCCTGCCCGTGGAAGTCTGTTCCACTGGGCTGCTTCCCGGTTGACGGTAATATGGTAACCTTCAATTCTAATGTAAATAAGTTCTTGTTGAGCCATCCCCTGAAATAATCAAATTTTACCAAATTTCCATCATTAATGATTACTACACTATCACTTTCATCCACTAACCCTTATACTCGAGTGGCCTTCGGGCCATAATAAGTGGTGACTTGCTTGTAAAAAGAAATTATCCGATAGACAGAGCCTCTCATTTAAATGCACAGACGCAGATAAAAATATGTAGTCTTTAAAAAATCTAAACATTCTTTACTTAATGAAAATAATTAAACGCCATTCTTATCCTTCAACTTTTACCTTCCTACTCCTTATCTCTCTTATCAATACATCTTAATGCTTCTATTTCGATGAAAGAAGGATCTCGTTTTTCAGCAGGGTCGACGTTGTAATGTCGCCAGCAGCAATAAATACATGTAAATAAATGGCTAAACGATGGTCGCAGTTTTACATAGTTGCCTTAGGCATTCGCGATAAGATTGTCGCTTTGAAATTCGCCTAAAACTAATCTAGATCCGTTATTATTGCCAGAATAAATACCTTTGTCGCTTTTTTTCCGGAAATGAAGACCTAAATTTCTCTTGAGCGAAGAATCTGAAATATTTGGGCTTGATGAACTTTGTCAAGTAATTGACAGAGTTCCCCCCCCCACACACATATGATAGCCCAGAACGGACACGCCCATTCAGTCACTGGGCTTACTAACGAAATTGCTATTTTTTTCTGGTAATCACTCCAGACAAGGCATGAAACCACTTGATAAAAGAAACTGAAAAAATAGTACTTCAAGTTCAAAATAAAGCTGACGATCAGTGTTAAGTGGATAAATTCCGATCCAGAAGACAGCAATTCTTTCTCCTTTGTCAGAAATATCGCTCATAAAATGTGATGACTAAAGAATATGATAAAGCAAGTGAAGGTTATAAGGCTGTCAAAGTTAAGCCCAATGCCATTTTCAAGTTTCCTAAAATTTATTTCAAACCCTAGACCGAGGAAAATGCTATTTTAAACTTAAGCTTGCAAGGTCAGTAGTACTCCGTTTACAATTCACAGCTACTAGTAACAAAACCGGAAGTTAAATCATCGACAGCTTCGGTGCATGTAACACAAATGAGCATTATTTCGTCTTTTCTCACTTTTCGTTGACCAATCAGTTATCATCAACGTATCATATGTATTTTTAACACGGGTGCACTTCTGTGTTTGCTCCCATGCTCGCCGTTAGTCAACATAGCAACCTGTCACGACAACGCCCAGGTGAAGCAGCATTAGTAGTACGTGCTCCCGACAAGTTCGCCTAACAGCAGCGTAACTGCCAGCAACACTAGCGGCAACGTCCAATCTTGTATCAACTCCAACATCAGGGAGGTGATGGTGACTCGATGTCTAACCATGCGGGCTGACAACCTGGGTGTACCAAGTTCGAACCCTGTACGTTCCACAGAACCACTTTCACTTAGGAACGTTCACAACGTTGATGGTCTTTCCCGTAAGTACTCGATATAGAAAGATATTGGGGAAACGAATCCCAGCAAAATCATCATCGGTAATAATGCTCAACAAATAAACAAACAAAGCTACAGTATCAACCTTACAAATGACTGTCATCATCATCATCATCATCATCATCATCACTAAGTACAGTAGGTCCGTTCTTGTCCGCAATATCACCATCGACTCGACAGAAGTGTAACAATCTCCCTGTGTGATCTACCATAGCTGACACACCAACTATGCGAGAGAAAATCGTTATCATCTTTGACCACAAAAGCTCACGTTGACACCAGATATCCGAAGTTAAGCAACGATTTGGGAATGCTAGGCTATTTGTGCTCTTCGCTTATCTCAGCATTGTTTCCAGTCGTCCTGATATTATACACTTGCAAGTGTAATAAACATAGTACCGACCCAGGTTTGAGATTACGAAACTCCTGCCACAAAAAAAAAAAAAAAAAAAAAAAAAAATCACGCGTAGGCACCTTTCAGTGGGTATCTATAGCCTGACAAGACTACACAAATATGCCTCATTGTCATGTTGGCTTTGCTTGTTGGAATCGCGATACATTAGACAGCTAGCTCTTGTCTATTTCAACGGCAACACGGTTTCCTCTACAGGCCAGTAAAGGTCCTGGATATGACCTTAAACTATATCCAGTGGTGAGGCCCCAGCTTGTGGGCTTTGGGGAGTGTTGCTCCCAGGTCGACTCTGACCCGGAGTGGTAGTACCTGTTAGGGTCCCAACTATGGGTTGAATAGAAACCGACTTGAAAACAACAAATATATTCTATTAAAAAAATTTTCTTCAAAATCTTTGAATTTAGCATTAAATAACCCGAAAAGGGTTGATATGCCGTAAAACCAACCAACCAACCAACCAACCAACAGGCCAATAAAAATGTCTTTTAAAATGTGGGAATTTTATACTGGTGTTTCACCACTTACCAAGGCCACAAGCGATTCCACCCCCACCACCACCATCATCATCATCATCAGCAGCAGCAGCAGCAGCAGCAGAAGCATCCTCTCGTTTGAATCCGAAGATTCTATTATTGGCATTGGTTTACCCGATATCTTTCTAGTCAGAATTCTTTCTAGAAAGACATCAGGTATTTACGGAAGAGACCACGGGAAGGTTGCAAACAACCTAAGTGAAAGTGATTTTGTGGAACAAAGTAAAATCGAATTTAGAACAGCAAAATTGCGATAATAATTTTCAGTTGGATGATAGAACGATGAAAGGATTGAGAACGATAGTTGATTAATTCACAGGACAACTCGACATTAGATCTGAACATGACTATTTTGTAGTCTGTAGATAAACAGATTCACAGTAACGTGTTCCACGTGTGGAAACTTTTTTTTTTTTTTTTTGGAAGGAAACTCAGTCAATAAAATGTGTAATATTTGATTATTCGTACTACTATTTCAATTTTGAGTGTTATTCTTACAACATTTCTGTTGGTGTAACCTCCGACCTGCTTCAAGTGTATGTTGTCGAATTTGAAAATCGTTCTTTACACGTAGCGTGACGGATAAAGTACTAAATAAAATTCAGTTCTAAGCGACATTTTTCGGGAAGTTGAAAATTCAAGCCTCGGTGCGAGAGATACTAAGAAAACAATTGCGAATTACTTCAGACTTCTACCAATCGTGGCTGCTGAGGCAAAAGAAGGCTACCCTCCGTGGATTAAATAAAGGGCTCCGTTCGAAATTTCGTGCCGATTTCCGAGTTCGACAGAAAGATCCTTGAGTTTCAGAAGATGAGCTTGATTAAGGTCAGAAGTTACATTGACCGAAACGTTGTGAGAATAGATGCTAAGATGAGAACAATAATCTGGAAAATCCAAAATCATACATATTATTAATCCTCATCTAAAGAAAAATCCAAAAACATTGTATATTAAAACAAGTTTCGTTTAGCTTTCAATTAAAAAGAGAAAGGGGAGTTCTTTAGGTTTTATAGACCAAAGAAAATACTATTTCAAACTGAAGCATAACAAACCAATCGATAACGTTTCTCATAGAGATAATTCTACTTTTTCTCAAGATCTTTTATGCAGAAAATATTTACAAAACTTCAGTTTTGTTCTGTATCATAGTGATGGCATAGCCTGATTGCCCAACTGCGGTATTATGACGTAAGGTGTACATAGAGGGATGTTTCATCAAAGGAAGTCTTCAGTGAACCGTGGGAAATAAACTAATCCAATCTTTCCCTTTTTACTAATTTTTCATTGTATGATACTATCAACGCCCACCCCAAAATAATGCGGTAGGAAGGTTAAAAAAAAAGAGGAAAAAATATAACAAAAAGATTATGTAGGATTATCAGGAGAACAAAAGTTATAGTAAATAAAGTTAATAGAAAGACAATGAGAAGGAGGGGGGTCACCAAGGCACACAAAGGCAATCTGAAATAGGATTATTAATCAAGATGTGTCTGACAAAAGATTAGATATACAGGCGAATAGTTAGTTTATAGACCATTTTGGGAATGGAATTGAGTTTTGCGGGATTTTACGACAGTTAGGGAGAGTTTACAGACAATTTTGAGTTTTCAACAGTCGAGGGCAGTTTGTAGTGTAGGAAAGGAGTCTCCAAAGTTTTAGAACCGGGAGGTGTTTATATTACTGATTTTTTTAAAGCTATGGAGACAACATAAAAAATTAGCTGGTCGTATCGTATTCTGCTTTGCTCATTAGATTTGCTTTTTGGTGAAACTGGTTCTCCAAAACCTCATTCTTTTAATCATTTTCTGAGCACAGAAATAAATCGACCATACTATTTTCACACAGTTCCAGTTTAAAGTTTTTTCCTGAATATGGTTTGTATATTCAATAAAAGCTCTACGGGCTGGATTAAAGACATTAGTGAGCCGACTCTGGCCCGAGGGCCGTAGTTTGGAGAACCTTGTTTAGAACAGTTGAGCGCCAGTTGTGGCTCGGAGCAGATTGAGATAAGCTGCCGTCGACTAACGAACACGACCTCGAAGGATAACTAAGATGCGGACGTTAGTTTTAAAGGTCGATGGTGACACACACACACACACACACACACACACACACACACACACACACACACACACACACACACACACACACGCACACACACACACACACATACATACATACACACAAACATATACATACACATGCACACACACATACACACACGGTCCTGGATATGACCTAAAACTATATCCAATGGTGAGGCCCCACTTTGCGGGCCTTGGGGAGTGTGGAGCCACCCTTTAATTGACATTACTCCCAGGTCCACTCTGACCCGGAGTGGTAGTACCTGTTAGGGTCCCAACTATGGGTTAAATAGAATCCGACTTAAAAAACACATATACTCCATTAAAAATCGTTCCTCGAAATAACTAGATTCGGCATTAAATAACCTGAAAGAGGTTGATATGCCGTAAAACAAAAACAACCAACCAACCATACACACACATACACAGCACAACTGATATCTATGGAATGTATCGGATTTTGTGTTTTTTTGTAGTTTCACTTGCGTTGTTCATGTTTTGTACTCTTACTACGCGCTCCATCAGCAGTCCGCAATGTCTGAAAGACGACGGCACGGCCAGAATGGAAGATGAAAGAGAACAAGACCACGGAAACAGTATTGACGTCGGCGATTGTTATCCAACGAGAGTGAGTGTGTGGTTACACAAGAGTTTTCTGGGTAACTTTCATTCTACCACGGATGTAGATTTATAATACTTTCGTATACATGCAAGGATGTTAAGAGCAATTTTAAATAAAAATAAATAACAAAAAAAGATATATTAAAATAGAAAATGCGTGCTGTTATTTTTCATGAAAATAGTTTTCATTGTATTTTAAATATAAAACTAACCCAAATGATGTCAATAAGTACTAATAAGTATTCAGAAAGTAATGTTGTGCTACATAGTTCAACACAAATAATAAAATTACATTGTAATAGACGATCTTTAATTTACACCTTCAGTTCGCAACTACTTGGCTTAGAATTTTTTCTTTTTTTTGCCCGGTTTCTTTCGAATGTTCCCTTTTTTTACGTAGCGCTTCGCTGATTTACTTCTTCAGTGAAGAGCCGCTGAACGTCGAAATTAATACGAGTTTCTTCCCATCATCGCAACAATGATCATATATTATTATAATGGTATTTGAAAACGAGATTACCTCAATGGGAGTCCACTCTCATATTCTTGTAAAGGGTTGCTAGATTGGTCTTTTTAAGGCCAAATTTCACGAATAGTGCGTTTTGTAAGCAGTTTTGGTGTTCAAAAATTGTATTTAACCTTTTTCAAAACGTCAGGACGAAACAAGTAGAATACTAGACAGATTAGAACAAGTTGCAACTACAACAAATGGTAGAACGTTTATTTCTTTCAGAGGCGGTGCTGTTTTGAAATCAGTTTTGCAGTCCTAATGTTTTGTTTTTGTTTTTGTTTTTTCGCGTTCAGCACTAGTGAGACCATGATAGTTTTAGACGGTTATATCAATAATGATTGCCGTTCTTTAAAGTTTTCTTCTGATGTAATATGGTGTGATGTGATATAATGAATATAAGGACATCCGGGTCTTTCCTTTTACAATATTTTGCTTAGCGAATTAAGTCATAAATCAGAGAGGCATCGAAAGACACACCGCTTCACAGTACAAATTCCGCTGCGTCTACCTACTCGTACAATACTGCGACATATCAGATTTATTACTCGAACTGAAGCAAGACCGCTCAGTTATTTCAACGATATGTATATCCCTTCAACGGATCATATAAGCTTCATATGGTAATGCCTTGCTTGGTGGCCTTGTTTTTTTTTATGTATCTGCATGTTTTTTTTTTATAGAACACGCTTATATATATATATATATATATATATATATATATATATATATATATATATATATATATATATATATAGTAATTTATAAAATATATATGGCGATTAAGCTACACTGAATATTCGGCGTTTCATCCACTATAGGATTCGTCAGGCTTATGCGAATCCTATAGTGGATGAAACGCCGAATATTCAGTGTAGCTTAATCGCCACATATATTTTATAAATTACTAACTAGCTCTACCTACGTATTGAGCACTTTTGAAGTAAATACTTAAAGTTTACGCATAAATCTATACTTTCGTATATTAATTTTATGTGAGTAAATGAAGTAGTTATATATATATATATATATATATATATATATATATATATATATATAGGGTGACCCCAAAAAACGTGATATATCCATTATTTATTCACCGATTGCCCTTATTTTACAGGACATGGCAGAATCAACGACCGTTAGTACACCAAAACCCCAGTGGGAGCTGAGACAAAGAATACACTTTGTTAAATTTCGTTCGGTCAAAACACTAAGAAACAGGACCTAATTAGAGTTGGGGCCCGTTTTTTGGTGTCACCCTCCCTATATATATATATATAT
Organism: Euprymna scolopes; assembly: GCF_053919585.1. Classification (NCBI taxonomy): domain Eukaryota; kingdom Metazoa; phylum Mollusca; class Cephalopoda; order Sepiida; family Sepiolidae; genus Euprymna; species Euprymna scolopes. Next base: position 37,040,294 of record NC_136504.1, on the reverse strand, counting down.
ATATATATATATATATATATATATATATATATATATATATATATATATTAAGTAATGTGATTGATAATTTAAAATTTAAAAATCAAATTTTAATTAAATTAAAAATCCGTTTCATTAGAAGGAACAACAACAAAATCAATTATCTGTACGATCGTTTCGAAAAACAATGCTTTTTATTGTGGTATACATCAAGTTATGTACAATAATTATACATAGTTTTTTGATAAGCAAGGTCTCCTCATCAGCAAATTTTGTTACATCAAAATACACTCAGCTCTTTAGACTATTGTTCTAATCTCCTTTAAATTATATATATATATATATATATATATATATATATATATATATATATATATTACAAGGGAGTTACCATTAATCAAGGCCTGAAGACCATTCGAGGATAAGCGTTAACGAATGTAAGGTGGTAACGTAGTAATCGTTAATGGGTGGTAAGTTGGGTACAATTTGATTATGTAAGAGAACGGTTCAACAAGAACTTGATTAAATTAAGTTGAAGGCTTCTATACTGTAGTCAGTTGGGAAGCAGGCCGACGGAACAGTGTTCCACAGGCGGGCGGTTCTAGGAAAGAAGATTTATTCAGGGAATCTGCGTTTAGATTTAGGCGCAGATAGAAAGTATAGAAAATTGTTGATAGTAGTTGTAGCTAGTCGATTATTATTATTATTATTATTATTATTATTATTATTGTTATTATTATTGTTATTATTATTGTTATTATTATTATTATTATTGTTATTATTATTGTTATTATTATTATTATTATTATTGTTATTATTATTATTATTATTATTATTATTGTTATTATTATTATTATTGTTATTATTTTTTTTATTATTATTATTATTATTATTGTTATTATTATTATTATTGTTATTATTATTATTATTATTATTATTATTATTATTATTATTAAATCTCAGCAATTAAAAGCGCCACCTGTGCGGTATTGAATTATGTAGTGAACTAATGAACATAACGTGCTGACATTTTGACGGTAGGAACACACAGGCTAGTATGTTAAATGATTACAAACAGGTGATAGAGGAATCTTCTTTGAAGATTGTTTGCTTTAAAAGATGTTTTATTTTTGGTGCTAGTAGGGAAACCCGACGTTGCTTGGGATTGAATAAGGATCATCGAATCTTCCACACTTTCAATGCTTTTATTGGCATCGAAATTGGTGAAATCGCCCATTTCTCAATCAAATAAATTGATTACCTGCTCTAGTCAGGAACCCATCGCAGTGCACAGGAAAGAAGCTCACATGTCTCCCCGCAGTGCTGCAGTCAACAATACATCGTAGTCAACATTGCACTGTTGAGAAAGTACTGTTAGTTTTATGAACTAATTTTTATACAATGGCTTAAATTTAAGTGTGAAATGCAAAAGTCAAATATCATGGTTCGATTGTGCTCTTCACAATACAAATACATTACAGATTAACAGATGCATTCATTTGAACGCGCCCTCGTCTTATCAAAGAACCTATTCTTGGTTTTATACGCCGCACCTTTCTCTTTGTGTAGTGATAAAACTCCTCAATTACGCTTATGATGTAAGGCTGTACAAAGTTGTTAACTTTGGTCAAAATTGGATTGTTGTTTTTTATGGGGTTTCTTTGATTATCGATACAAAACCTATCTAAGAACACATAAGGTGCATGTGTCTGAAATTTCAAAAAACATCAGCTCAGCCGTTTTGGAGTCCACATAGAACGAACTCACACACACACACACACACACACGCACACACAAATACACACTTATACACAGAAGTAGAGAGGTAGGATGTTAATAAATCTAAATTAACATATATGTATATATATATATATATATATATATATATATATATATATATATATACACACACACAAACTAGCAGGGAGACTTGACGTTGCCTGGGATTGAATGATAATCTTTTTTTTACATGGAGTTCACCACTTATCAAGGCCCAATGGCCACTCGGGGATAAGGGTTATTGTGTGTACAGTAATCAATGGGATAGTGTAGCAATAGTATTGGAAAATTGATAAAGTGTCATTACTTAGGGGGCGGTTCATCAGGGATTTGTTGGTGTTGGACTTGAAGACATCCAGGTTGAAGTCGGGAGGGAAACAGGCAATCAGAAAAGAGTTCCACAGGCGTGCAAGAAAGAAGCTTTGTTCATGGAATCTAATTTTTGATTTAGGCACAGATAAGGAGTGGGGAAAATTATTGATGGCTGTTTTAGCTAGTCGGGTGTTTTTTGAAAAAGATTGGCGAAGGGGGACCAGATGAGCACTTGCCATGGAAATAACGATAGAACAAGGACAGGTTCGCTACGTCTCTTCTGTGGAAAAGAGGTTGCAGGGAAGAGAAAAGGGCATCCCCCACTAAGCCACGAAGTCCATTTTGTACTCTGTCAAGGCAGGATAGGCTGTTTTTAGCAGCTCCTGCCCAGATGTGGCAACAGTACTCCATCTTTGGACGTACTTGGCGTTTATATAGATAATCAACGAATATTTGAAACTTCTATATTTTTATTCTATTTATCATTATATTTGTTGTGTCTGTATCAATAACAACACGAACGCAGAAAGTAAAGGCAAAACAAATATATTAAGACGAAAAGATAATACATATTTACAAAGGTGTAGTTGTACTGCAGTTGGAAGATTGTCCGGCAGAGGGCGTGTCTTTCATGGAGCAACCGGCACATGCGTCTTGCCTATCCGGCGTTCGAACACAGCTTCCCGATCTTGCTGACTTGATACATTTATCTATATCTTGTTCACCCACGTATGCTAATTAGTGGGCGTCTCATCAACAATATTTCTATTTGTTATTTGATTTATTTACTAATTTTATTATCGACATCCGTGAAATAGCCCGGGACAAAACTTCACGTGCCTTCATTAAGTAACTTAGTCCAAAATATATGTTATTCTACATCGCCCTATAGAGAACTCACTTTTGCTTTTATAAAATTACTTTATATAAACTTCTTTTCAGTTAACAACAAAACAAACATTAAGAAATTTACGTACGGGCTTTGAAGCTACAGACAAACATGCAAAAACAAACAAACAAACAAAAAAATAACACGTTATCTACTTACCCACTGTAGAATTTTCACGGCCCGTTGTTCTATCATTGCTGCAAAGCGAAGACATGGAAAAAATGGATTTACCAATGATAGATAAATTAAAATAACAGTTTTGATTATCGGTAATTATCGAGGGTATTCTGAGACAAAACTTAACTGAGATAATTCCCAGACTTCCAGATTTATACAGTAAAGTTCTGTAAATTTTAAAGAAAATCTGTTCGGCTGTTTCGGAGTTTATAATGAATGAATCCTTCGACACTCACAGGGCCAAATTTGCATTTATATACATATATATATATATATATATATATATATATATATATATATATATATATATATATATATATATATATATATATATATAAGAGAGAGAGAAAGAAAATTAAAACTGTAAGTTGAACTTTACAATCAAAATTTATTGTTCGACTGAATACCCGAAAAAAACAATTTACAAAGTCCTTATTCTGCGCAGTTTCAAAGAATGCTATTCTTGTTATTCGTCTCATCAGAAGACATAAACAAATAAGAAATTATATTTGTAGCAATTCTAGGATTTGCTAGTTACGGTATTAAGTGAAACCGCAATTTATTGTAGTTATAAATTGCCAAGAAAAGAAGTCAAAAGATGTTTGATATGTAAAAAAAATATATAAACAAACCACGCATAATATTTCAGCTTGCATGAAAATCACTTCAAGTTGATTCGAAATGCGAAAATAATTCTTTAGAGAGAATGGAGTCTAAAATAAGTCCAGCATGACGATGCATATAATCCGGTTGGAAAGCTTTCAAAACAGCTGAAATAATGAAAATTATTTTTTCCAGACAGTGCAGTAGCCCAAAGAGAAGACGGCCCCCAGTCAAATGGGATCGAGCAATAAAAAAAGAGAAAACCAGTATCATTTGCTAAATTAGAAAAAGTGATTTCAGATTAAATTTTAAAGAAATTAAGATCAGGCTAAGCGGGGGGAAAAATCAGTCCGTGAAAGCTCGTATTACTCTGACCGGAAATTGTCTACACAGAACGAAACAGATCTTTCTATAAAGTGTAAAATTCGATGTCATTATTAAAAAAATTGGGAGAGTTAGGATTATAAAGTTTTAAGTGTGGCAGAGCCTTAGCTTATTAAGGCTGTCGAAAAGTCATGATGATGATAAATATGACATAATAATAATAATAATAATAATAATAATAATAATAATAATACATGCAAAGTAATTCTAATAATATTATAGTCAATGATCATGTGAAATAATAATAATAGTAATTTAGTAATGATAGTAACAAATTTAGTAATAACGATAATACATATTTGCGTATTGAGTTTTTTTTCGGTTGGGATTAAATATTCTATATACTGTGATTTATATTAGTTTAAAGTTTACCATTCCGTATATCAGCTAAACACTACATCCCTTTTATTTCATTAATTATATATATATATATATATATATATATATATATATATATATATATATATAAATATAAGTTCAAAACCGCAAGAACTTTCTTGTCAATCTGATAGATTCTATTTATGACTATGTATATGATATATATCATATATGTATATGATATATATCATATATGTATATGATATATATCATATACGTATATGATATATATCATATAGGTATATGATATATATCATATAGGTATATGATATATATCGTATATGTATAGGATATATATCATATATGTATATGATATATATCATATATGTATATGATATATATCATATACGTATATGATATATATCATATACGTATATGATATATATCATATATGTATATGATATATATCGTATATGTATATGATATATATCATATAAATATATGATATATATCATATACATATATGATATATATCATATATGTATATGATATATATCATATAGATAGTTATAAATAGAATCTATCAGATTGACAAGAAAGTTCTTGCGGTTTTGAACTTATATATATATATATATATATATATATATATATATATATATATAAATTTTAAATGCAGATGGACATATCTCCGCTCAAACAAACATGTCTTGATCGAAATAAGATCCATCAGATTCAACACACTTTTTCCACCCCCCCCAAAAAAAAAAACAAGTGCATTTATGACAGTAGCGTAAGAATTTTTTGTCCTGGCGGCAATGAAGTGACTGAAGTGTTTTTTCTATTGCTTAGATTTTTTTAAGCATTTCTCACGCAGAAAGTTGTCGAGATACTTGCAAAAGTGGTAGTCGGTAGGTGAGAGGTCTGGAGAATATAGTGAGTGAGAATAGCTTCGTAGCCCAATTCCTTAAATTTCTTCAGGGTCGGTTTAGCAAGGTGCGGTCAGGCATTGTCGTGGAGGAGAATTTGATCTTTTCTGTTGACTAATGCTGGGTGTTGTTGTCGAAGTTTCTGATGCATTTCATCCATTGGTTGATAGTTATTTTCTACCGTAATGGTTTCGCCTGTATTAAAAAATAATGTAATGGATGAAACCAGTCGCAGACGACCAAACAATCATCATGGTGCAACTCTGGCTTCGGGAAGTGTCGTGGAGCTTCGTTGGTGCCTAACCTCTGAGCTGAGCGTCACCGGTTGTCGTAAATAAACACTTTTCATTGCAGGTCACAAAAGTTGCATAAAAGAAGGGAAGATGACACTTCATAATGACGTTTCTTTTGGCTATCGTTCAATTCATGAGGTACTCATTTATCAAGTTGTTTTTCTTATCAATCTCTCTCAAGTGGTTGGAAATCGTCGTATACGTTACATCTAATTAAGAAGCTAGTTTATATCGCGAGCTGGTTCAACAGTTTTTCGGTCAAGCCCTCTCGGGCAGTTCGTCGACCCTTATATATATATATATATATATATATATATATATATATATATATATATAATGAGTAAGTAGTAAATGGTAAAAAATACATAAAAAAGTCCTTAATACTGTTGTAGAGCAAAATATGTTTTACACACACACACGCACGCACACACACGCACACACATATATACGTGTGTGCGTGTGTGTGCGTGCGTGTGCGTGTGTGTGTGTGTTTATTACCGTTTGTAATCTGCTTGGTTACACATGTTTCGATCATCGAATCGTGTTAACGATCTGATAATTTAATCAGACTTCCCGATGAATCTTTTATTTTAAAACCTTTATTGATAAAATCAATTCAGGTAACTTGATTATGTAGTAGAATTGACATCTATTCAATCTAGCCGCCTTTAGCCTCAATTACCGTCTCGATATGGGCCCGGGACTGGGAGCATGCCTTTTCTACAAGTGCTGGCGGGAGCTTGGCGAATACACAGCAGATGGCGGCGATCAGACTGGCTTTGGTGTTGTTGGAAGTCATGTTGATGATATTTTCGACGTATGACCAAGCAATATAGTCCAGCGTGTTCAAATCGGGGGAAAAGGGGGCCATTGAGAGAAGGGTACAAAGTCGTAGCACTTCTTCTGAAGCTAAACGTGGGTCTCTTTGGACTTGTATGCCAGTGACGAATCCTGCTGCCACACCCAGGGTCTGTCGGCGGCCACGTGATTGCACCAGAGGATCACCCCACTCTTCAGCACATCCAGGTACACTTTGATGTTGACTTTCAAGTCGACTACAAAGATGTGAGGTGGTATGATGTGTCTCATATTTGAAACCACACTAAACACCACATCGGTTGCCAGATACTTTGTTTTCATTACCTTGTGCGCGTCCCTGTAATGTGTGGCAAATCACTGATGCGTTTGTAGGGTGCTGGCAATGGTCCTATTGTTATAACTTGGATCGGTAAGGAGCAGTAGTTGTACAGCGGTGCATCTCCGATTTCGCTTGTTGAACATTGTGTCACTTTCAGACATGATAGAAGGCGCCTATCGCTCTCGGGATTTGTACACAACTGGCCAACTAGTAGATAGTCTGCAACAACAAAAAAAAAAGAAAACCGGTTTTCAACAAACGGAAATTTTATCGTTCCACCCTTTTTATATATCAAAATCTTTGGACCGTCCGACCACCCTTGCTTGCATCTTGTCTATCAAAAACATTATTGTCATGTAAACCAGGTTGTATTCAATGGAATTCACTCTCCTTTCAACAATCAAACAATATTGAGTACAAACAAATTTCAGCTTTTGCTTAACTTGTAGACATAGTTCCATACATCAACTGAGGTTTTGTTATGTTTGGTTTTCAGTTTCGATTCTAGCTGATGGCACTACTATGCATATGATGTTTGTTTGTTTTTTACTTTTTGAATTATGACTCTATATTGGTACAATATGATATGAAATAATTGACTCTATAATGATAAATGATTAACTCTGTGATAATAAATACGAAATCTGCGTAAATTAAAACATCATATTTAAGCATATATAAAAAACGGGCAATATCGGGTGCCCCCTCTATTATATATATATATATATATATATATATATATATAATCATCCACATGCAGTACTGTTTCGCTGTATCACAGCTCATCAATGTGGTTAAACTAGTAACTACCTCAAGCCAGGATTGAAACTCGACCGCTATTTGACTGCTGCTAAGATTTGTATGCGAAATTACAATGTATGTATGTATATACATACATATATATATATATATATATATATATATATATATAATTATTTTTTTACTATAATAATTAAATACCTACAGACACTAGTGTTTCATCCTTTCGGGATTCTTCAGTGCAGGGTGTCACAATTACTACCAGTCGAACGATTCGAACCCCGCGACACGAGACATCTCTGGCTCGATTAGCGGAGACCGTATCCATTCGGCTACCATTAATCATGTGAAATAGCGTTGAATTTTAAACATTTTAAATTTAAATGTTCATTACGTCAGACAGACAGTGATCAAGTCGTTATACGACGATCTACGCATAAGAGCTAAATTGACCGACTTTTATTCAACAGAAAGTGCTCAACTATAAGAAACGTATTTCTTAAAGGGGCTGTCATAATTATTTTTTTACTATAATAATTAAATACCTACAGACACTAGTGTTTCATCCTTTCGGGATTCTTCAGTGCAGGGTGTCACAATTACTACCAGTCGAACGATTCGAACCCCGCGACACGAGACATCTCTGGCTCGATTAGCGGAGACCGTATCCATTCGGCTACCATTAATCATGTGAAATAGCGTTGAATTTTAAACATTTTAAATTTAAATGTTCATTACGTCAGACAGACAGTGATCAAGTCGTTATACGACGATCTACGCATAAGAGCTAAATTGACCGACTTTTATTCAACAGAAAGTGCTCAACTATAAGAAACGTATTTCTTAAAGGGGCTGTCATAATTATTTTTTTACTATAATAATTAAATACCTACAGACACTAGTGTTTCATCCTTTCGGGATTCTTCAGTGCAGGGTGTCACAATTACTACCAGTCGAACGATTCGAACCCCGCGACACGAGACATCTCTGGCTCGATTAGCGGAGACCGTATCCATTCGGCTACTATTAATCATGTGAAATAGCGTTGAATTTTAAACATTTTAAATTTAAATGTTCATTACGTCAGACAGACAGTGATCAAGTCGTTATACGACGATCTACGCATAAGAGCTAAATTGACCGACTTTTATTCAACAGAAAGTGCTCAACTATAAGAAACGTATTTCTTAAAGGGGCTGTCATAATTATTTTTTTACTATAATAATTAAATACCTACAGACACTAGTGTTTCATCCTTTCGGGATTCTTCAGTGCAGGGTGTCACAATTACTACCAGTCGAACGATTCGAACCCCGCGACACGAGACATCTCTGGCTCGATTAGCGGAGACCGTATCCATTCGGCTACCATTAATCATGTGAAATAGCGTTGAATTTTAAATATATATATATATATGTATGTATATATATATATATATATATATATATATAATTTATTTTTGCATTTTTTTATTCAAAGCTTCTTTAGACTATATATATATATATATATATATATATATATATATATATATATATATATATATATATATATTCATTCATATTCAATCAGATTTTTCAATACAACGGTAATACTTTTTTATGTTTGTTTGTTTGTTGTTTGTTTTTTGATTTTCCGTATAATCATTTTATATCAAAATCGAAAATATTAATGAAAGTTCTATAGTTATCACGAGCTACGTGAAGGACATACTTAGTTTAGTGGAAAATAGATAAACAGTGTGCCCCACTTAAAAGTAACCCAGAAAATGTAGTAAAGAAGAGGAACATTCTTTTATTGTTTAAATCACCTGTAGTGTTATAAAAGATGCTGGAAGTGTTCCCCATTGACATCTATGCATTTCTAGGAACGTTTAACAATATTTGTAGATACTGACTGTAGATCTTCTCTGGTGATTCTTCTGGTAGCGTTGGTAATGTTCTTCTGGTCTAGATTGTGAAGAATATTTGCATAAACTTTTTGTTTTAAAGTCCCCATAAAAATCATATAATGTCAAGTTCGGGGAACGTGGTGGCCATAACCTTTAGCTTTTCTTCTTCATAAGCCCTGTAGCACCTATTATAACTGGTATGATTAATATCTCCCTAAGAGTCCAGTTTCTTTTCATATCATACATGAGACGTTTATATTTGGTCTGTTTCTTCCTTTCAGCTTTGTTCAGACCTCCATCATTAGGGACACTCACTTCAACCAAGGTTGCCATTCTTTCTGACTTATTCCATATAACTATGCCAGGTTTGACAGCGGCATTTTCAAGGTAAATGCAAACTCTCTTGACTTGTAAAATATTACGAAACAACAACTAACATTGGACGCAGAGCACATCTAAACTCGCGTCGTTTGATACGTTAAATTGTCTAATATCAAGTTATTTTTAATTTTTAAGTCGTTATCTGTATACTTTCTGCGAAGTTTAGTAAGGGTTTCTTCAATCCACCTTAACATTAAAAAAAAATGATAGCTTAAAAGTCCAAACTATGGTAAGTAAAATGAACTGTTCTAAAGAAAAATTATGTTAATTGAATGAAGAAATATGTCTCTATAAATTAACTCGAATCAGGATCAGTGTATGGAAAAGATCTTTAGGAATTCTGGAGAAATAATTAATAATAATAGAATGCATAAACTATATTGTATTACTTTATTGTTCTCCTCTTGAGTGTTAATATTCACAACGTTCCGGTCGATGTAATCTCCGACCTTCTTCAGGTACATTTTATCAAATTCAAACAACGTGGTTTGCTTTCATTGCGTTAACTACTTCGCTATTGTGTTTTGAGTATTGCCCGTATTTAGGAGTGAACCGTCAACCTTCAGAAGAGTGTAACTTAGAATGTAATTTTACCAAGTACTGTATCCACTACACCACGTATTACTTCACTGTTTTCATTTTGAGTGTCATTTTCACAACGTTTTAGTCGATGTAACTTCCGACCTTATTCAGGTATATCTTGTCGAACTCGGGACGGAAATTTCAACGGACCGAAGATAGTATATTCTCTTTATGTCAACTACCACTGAGTAGAAGTCCTAAGTAATTCGTAATGTATTTTGAGTGTCACTCGTACTTAGGATTGAACTATCAACCTTCAGAAGAGTGTAACAGAATTTAATGTACCAAGTATTTTATTAACTACACCACGTATCCTTACGATCCGTGTATATTAAACTATGTGTCGTTATATTATATTGGAGACATTAATTTATACATACACACCAGTATTTTGTCAGGAAATTATTTCCCCGACTTAAGAAAAATAAATTAATAAATAAATAAAAATCCTCGGTAGGATATCAGTTTATACTTAGCAAATTAACATTGCATTTTATGTAGTTGCTGACATATAAATCTACCTTAATGTTGATAAACTCGAGGAAATAGTTTCTAGAGGAGATTATAGAAAACCATGAGAATTTTGCGATTATCATAATACTTCAGAAATCTGTCGATTTACCCCATTTAGAGATTGCATTCGTATCTGCAGTTAAGGGGAGATAACACATTTAGCCTCATAAATGTACCAAGAGTTAACTTTCTTAGATTCTCTCGGGGTGTATTTATTTGCAACTTGTAACTTTTAATATTTATTTCTGCAACGTATCTGAGTTAATTAACAGTAACTAATTTTAATTAATTTTAAATAAAGCTAAACTACAAATGTTCATGATGTCGCGCTTATTCGGGATTTGAGCTTTATATAAGGGAGATAACTAGCATTTACTAAGGAAAGACGCTTAAATAATCAGTAGACAAGAAAACAAATTTCTTACAACTTACATTTTGTCAGGATGCTGAAACGCAAACTGTAATTTTTTCTATTGGTACCACCAACGCGTGACACAGATTTAACCCCCCTATATGTAACATGATGTAATTGTAATTTATAGGTACGTCCAAAATGAATGCCGATGCTCAAAATGTATAAACATTTTGGCCCCCCTACCTTTACTTAAAAAATCACCAAAAATCAGGAAATTAACCAATTTTAATGAAATTTCAGTATTTATCAAATGATGATTGCGGAATATAATGAACTAATTATTTTTATTTAAATCTTAGTGGAAATATGTTATTTTGTTTAAACAAAAAATACGTTTACTAAAGTTATGGTTTTCAGTAGTAAATAAAAAACGCAAGACATTATTTTTGCTTTTTTTATATATAAATAAAGTATCGTAATTTTTAACAATACAAATAACATAAGATAATTCTTATAGGAACATTATAAAAAATCCCCTAAATCCGTATTAATGAATTCTATACAACCTGAAGAAAAATGAATTTCCCGAACTACCAATATTTACCATTGAATTAAGCATTGATTATTTAATATTTTCACACAAAAAAAAATATAATTGCAAAAAATATTTCTACTTTTTTTTAAAAATTACGGGTTTCGCATAATTTTTATCAGCAAGATTTTAATAATTTCCTTGCTCGCAAGAATGTGAAACTTTCAGCGTTACATAATTTTTTTTTTATTTAATATTGAACAATATTTTTTTTTTTAATTAATTTAAAAACAGGAACATAGAAAAATATATAAATTAAAAAAATTAAAAAATAATTACAAACGTTCAGAAAAGAAATGTACGGATGCGCGACTGGGGGAAAAAAAAGAACTTCCTCCCTTTTAATTACATGACGTCATTTTTAGTCTTTCGACTGGCTGAAATTTTGGGCCTTCGTAATTTTCGTGTTTACAAGATTTTAGTTTGTTGCGTTTTGTGAACGCCAGAATCACTCGGTTTTGGGCTAATTAATTTATGTTTTGTAAAACAAGGTGTTTTTTTTAAATTTAATTCAATATCTTAGGACTTTACTTTACTAATTATCTTTGAAATAGACCCAGAAAACTAATATTTATCTTTTAAAGGATTTTTACAATGAATTTATTTAACTTCAAAATTTAGCTGAATTGTGTAGCTCGCCGTGAAAATATTTTCATAACTTTTTTTCTTTTTCACGTGTACAAATATATATATATTTTTTTCCTTTTGGAAATTAAATTTATTCCTTAATCTTTCAAATATAATCAAAAAGTAGTCGGAAACCTACAAAAAAAATTATGATAAATTGGCTTTCAAAACTAGGTCCCCTATTTTTGTCCGCCCATTTTTGCCCGTACCTAGTAATTTAATTTAATCATGAGAACGTTTATACCATTTAAAAGAAGCTTCAAATATACTAGCAATATATATATTTTTTAATTTACAGCATACAAAAATAATGAAAACGCGAGACAAAAATCGTGTTTACATTATCGACGCCATAAAACAATGTTCCTATATAGTGATTCTTTTGAAGGCTTAAACACACATGTTCAAAAAATCTAGCAAAAATCAACTATTCGTCAGATTTTCATTAAATTTTCGATACATATTCAATTTTAAATTAACTTAAAGACATTTATTTCACTTATCTTGAAATTGTATATAAAAAAATGACAGTAAATTAATACTATTTTGTTTTTAAAAATCAAGGTCTTTTTCCTCAATAATATATATCATAATAAGTTAAATTACAACAACAACAATAAAAACAGAATTCTAAAAAAATAATTAATTTTTTAAAGATTTTAATAGAATAAAATTCCAATATTCCGCAATGCGAATATTTCAACATGAATTTCTGAGTAAAGTTTTTCAACTTTTGAAAAAATATTTTCATATAACAAATGACTATTGGCAATTATAAAAAAGTAAATTCAGCTACAAGTTGGATTATTTTAATTGTTAAAAGCTGTTTATTTCTGGGGGAGGGGGTCAACTTGATTTTAGCGCCTAATTTCCAAAAAATGTACGGATGTCTTTAATTAATAAAATTAACAAAAGAATAGCAAAATAGCTAAGATAAAAATGAAGCTCTCAACTGCCATGGCGACGGTTGTTGGCTCGATCCACGGATGAGTTGTGATACGACGAAACAGTACTGTATGTGGATGATCATATATTATTTAAGCTCTGCTACGCATTGAGCTCTCATGCTTAAAAAAAAATATTGCACATATTTTTTATTACAAGCAAACAAGAACAATTAACAAATAACGACGGAATTATTTATTTGTTGCATTTTATACCTATATATTCAATATCCTATTATTTAAGAAGACAATTTTGAAAGCCAATCAAGCCACTGGCACAATAAAAAAATTACGCGGGAAACAAACTACAATTTTGTTCATAAAATTGTTGAACGACTTCATTTTCCGCGCCAAAGTGCGCGTTTAGTGAAGAACGTGACGTGTTCAAGGAAAGGTTATATTGGCAATGAGATCGTCTGTTTTGGTTTGTCAGAAATTCGTTTATCGAATCTTTCAGTCAATGTGAAAGAGTAAATTCCGTCTTGATTATTAGGAGATCCCGTAAGCAAACAAACGAGAGTTGAGTCGAACTGATTTCGATTCGGTTCCTCGGAATTTTTCACTTTTAATGCGGCTACATCATTAGCAACAACCTGAATCGGTGAATGAAGAAGTCTTGTCAGATTTACATCTCTATGTTTTTGCATTTGGTATAATGTTCAAGCAGCGAAGTGGAAGATCATATACCGGAAGCTTCCCCGCCATGTTTATATTCTTTTAAATCTTTAAAGGGGTTATAGTCTTTTGAATCTGGATGACGTACATGTCCGTTTTGATCGATATTCACTTTTAAAGTCGTTGTATATATACCAGTTGATGAATTATTCAGATTATTTAAAACTTCACTAGATCCGTAGCTTATTTTATCTCCTCGGGTTAATACGAAATTATTAATCTCTTCTTGTAACTCTCGTCTTCTGCGAGATTTCAGTGATGTCAGAGGTTCGTCACTTCCGTCGTCGTTGGCGTCTACAATACCAAGGACTTCGCTTAGAGATTTGTGGGAAGTGAGTCGTTGATATGTTGAGTTTATTTCTTCGTCGAAGTTCATTTTCTCATAACGGTCGTCGTTGTCGTAATTTTCCCCGTTGTTTACATTTTCATTGGTCGCAGTAGATTTGTACTTGAATTTTAAAAGTAAATCGTTTATTTCCGGTTTTAGCTGAGGACTCTTTCTTCGCTCACAAAGATCATTCATCATGTCGCTCAAATTTGCAATCAATTCATTGATTCGTTCGTCGTCTGATCGATCCGGTTCTTGTTTTTCTTTTCTTCTTTTCTCTGCTGATTTCACTGAACTTGTGTCAACGGGATCTATTGTCTTTCGAAAGAGCTCTCCGGAAATGCACGGACGGATGTCAGATTCTTTAGAATTTTGCCCAGCATCCACAAAACTGTGATCATCACTACCGTCGTGTGGTTTATCATATTCACCTTCCTCTTCATCTTCGAATGCGGCATTGAACTGACCCCCAACTTCCGCGTCGCGATTGCAGATCCTCCTGTCCAATGCCAGATGCGGAAGTATGGACACGTTACTACTATGTCTGGCACGGACTTGCTCGAAGATGTCTTCAACTTGAGATTTGGGTACGAGGCCGATGCGAAAAAACCCGATTTGCCCTTCGTCGATTTTACGACAATCGACCACGGTCGAAGCTGAGTTGGCAAAAGAGGACCCATCGCAGAGAATTCCATCGCACTGAGGAATAGAATAAAACAAGAGAAGAAAAGAACAAACATATAATTTAGAAACAATCTAAGATTTACGTTTATCAGTGGCTTATAAAGAGATGTCCTAGCCGAACGAGTAATGCGTTTGGTAGTTGAAACACGGATATAAGAATCAGAAAACTGTGACGTTGTCCGGGAACCAATATGTTGTAGCCTCAGTTGCAAAGCAGACTACGAGTAGAAAATAACTTCACAGCGCTTTTGGTACACAAACATTTATTTCCCCATTCTCTTGTTGCCGCTGCGGCGTCTCTAACGTGATCGTATTCTCTAATGTGATCGCGAACGTCAGCCACCCTCTAATGTGATCTCATTTTTAAAGAAGCTTTATTTTTCCCTACCAGTGACGTCATCTCACATACATTTGCATATGCAAACTTTATATATATATATATATATATATATATATATATATATATATATATATATATATATATATATATATATGATTGTTGGGCTGGATTAAATCCGACGATATGAAATAGAATGGGGGTGGAAGGACCTGAATACTCCACGTTTTGCCCGATTTATGCGGGCTTTTTCAAGAGGGATGGTCACTGACGAGAGGGTCGGAGGATTTGGGGCTATATATAATGATGGGGGAGAGCAGCGTGTTTTTTCTTATGTAAATTAGATATCTATATACATATCTACATATATATATATATATATATATATATATATATATATATATATATATATATATATATATATCCCCAAATCCTCCGACTCTCTCGTCAGTCACCATCCCCCTTGAAAAAGCCCGCATAAATCGGGCGAAACGTTGAGTATTCAGGTCCTTCCACCTCCATTCTATTTCATATATATATATATATATATATATATATATATATATATATATATATATATATATATATATATATATATGTATATATATTGCAGGCCGCCCAGCGTTACTGAGTCGTAAAATACGCTTAAATATGATATTTTAATTCATGTAGATTTCGTATTTATTATTATATTATAATAGAGCCAATACTTTATTGCACCCATTATGTAGAACTAAAAGTCGCAGAGCGGCGCTAAGGGCCTCTAATGGTTGTTTTTTTTTTTACTGGTCGTTCCTTTATGGGTCTTTAGCCGTTAAAATAGTTTTCAAGAGGTCAAAAATGAGTCAGAATTGACAAAATTGTTAAATATGTTGTATATTCATCTTAGTTTATTTTCAATTTTTAATTGGTTTATAAACGTGTCAGGTTGGTACAGTGGTAACGTCACCAGCTTTGAATGTTTCGGTTTCGATTCTAGCTGATAGCACATAAATACTTTTTTTTACTTTGGAAATCACGACTATATAATAATATATAATAATATATACGAAATCTGGACAAATTAAAATATATTTAAGCCTATTTCACGCCTGGGCAAAGCCAGGTGCCCCCCTCCCTGCTAGTATATAATTACGACAGATATTGATCACTCTAAATGGTATACTCGATAGTTTATCGCAATTTCGAATATTCGCTATTGATATATAGTTCACATTTTTAAAAAATACTATGTTAATAATAAATTAGAAAAAGTCTTACATTTTGTAATCCTAATTTGGCCAATACTTGCAGATGGTGCGTTGTGTCGGCTTCTCCGGTTGGGTTGGCCGATGTGGTTGCCACTGGCCCTGTTTGGTCTATGAGAAATGTTGTCACAACGTTATCGGGCATGCGTAGTGCAATACTATCTGGCCGGCCGACATATTTGCTGGCATTACCAATGCCTAGACTGTCGAGCCAAGGTCCTTTAAAAAAAAAAGTAAAAAGTTTAAAAAGTTCAAATAATTTATATTTTTATTTTTATTTTTTATTTTTTTTTTTTTATTACATTTTCACCCCAAACAAGGCAAATTGCCACTTTGGTGTAGGGGGCTACTATCAGGGGCAACAACTACTGGGGTACTATGTAGGGATTTGGACAGCAAGATGTCGGTTCACGTTACACTTGAACTTCTGCACGTCAGTACTGTTGGGGAAGCAGGAACCTGGAATGGAATTCCAGAGTCTAGCGGTTCTGGGGAAGAAACTATTGGAGTAAAAAGATCTTTTACATCTAGGGATCTCTACAGTGTGGGGTGGGATTTAGCAGCCTGTCGGGTTTGTCGAGGGTGCTCACGTCGTGGGGGCACAAGTGATTGCAGTTCGTCAGAGCATTCACCACTAAAATACTTGTAGAACAGGCAGAGAGATGCAACATTTCGTCGATGGGACAGAGGCTGAAGCTTAGATGCCAGTTCAGGGCCTATCAGGTTTGCGACTCTCTTTTGAACCTTGTCAAGGAGCGAGAGACTAGTAGCCAATGCACCAGCCCAAATATGACAGCAATACTCCATACATGGGCGAATGGTGGCCTTATAGAGGTACAGGATACTTTCGGGTGTTAGTAGTTGTCTAGCACGGTAGAGAGAGCCCACCTTTCTTGCAGCGGCCCTGGCAATGCCTTCAATGTAATTGTTCCAACTCATGTTTCCTGTGAACGTTAGGCCAAGGAGTTTGAAAGATGTACTCTCAGATATTTTTATATTTATTTTTATTTATTTATTTATTTATTACAATTTTAGCAATATATCTGTTGGCGTCAATAGTTCTAGGCTAGAGCCAGAAATTTCTTTAATTACTTTATATTCTCTGACAATGCCGGGACACGGGTTCGCTAGCAAACAACAAAGTTTTAGTGAAATCAAATAAATAATAAATAACGGTGTATGCTTTTCTCATGTGTTATGACTTGTTTCTGGCTAAAACTTCTAACAGAATCTTGCACTACGTAATCTTTCTCGCTAACTTTAAAACAGCAACTGCCTGTTTTATTTAAATCTACTATGTCTAGTAATATGACAAAACTGAATGAATCAGAGACATCGCTGGTCATAAATGAGGACAGA
This sequence comes from Euprymna scolopes, assembly GCF_053919585.1. Lineage (NCBI taxonomy): Eukaryota > Metazoa > Mollusca > Cephalopoda > Sepiida > Sepiolidae > Euprymna > Euprymna scolopes. Next base: position 37,022,225 of record NC_136504.1, on the reverse strand, counting down.
TAAAGTTTAGGCAATCGTAAGTTAAATTTTGGGGTTGATATACGTTCAGTAGTATTTTTCATGGAAATAGTACCAGACAAGGTATAGAGCCACTTGATATAAGGATTTATCAAGAACGACATATGATTATCGTAAAGACAGGAAATGATCTTAGCATTGAAAAAAAAATTAAGTAGAAACAAAACAGTAAGCAGAACGAGAGTTCCACAAACCTTGAAAAGAAGTTACTATTTTTTACTTAAGACCCGGAAGCCACTCAAGGATAAAATTTAAGTGTTAGGTGGATGGTGAGACAAGATCAGTCACAGTGGAAACTTGGGTATGGCTTGATTATATAAATGGACGACTCAATTCATATTAGACTTCAAGACGACCATGTTATAGTCAGCTGAGAAGCAGACAAACGGTATTGCGTTCCACAGATGGACAGCTCTAGAAACGTTTTGGGCACAGATAGGGAGTGAGGAAAGTTGTTGGCTATCCGAATATTTGTTGTGAACGTTTTACGGGGAGGGTCCATAGATTGGAGCTCAGTAATACGGATTTCCGCTCCAGTGGAAATCCGTATTACAAAACAGTGAATTGATGGAGACCAATAGGCCAACGAGTGAAAGGAACTAAAACAGAAATGCAATCTGTTGAGTCTGTGAAAAATATGAACTCAATCGTTCACTTTCAAGATATGTGCGATGATAATATATTAGACTAGTCTAAGTTTAACTTTGAACTAAAGCTTGAGAAATGTTTTTCAATGGAATCACGGCATTCATTTTTTTAATGGAAATCACTCCAGACAAGGTATGAAGCCACTTGATGTAAGGAGCTAAAAGAGTACTACTTCAAAGTCGAAAACCTGCTGACGATAAGTGTAAGATGTAGTTGATTCTGACTCAAGAAAACAGCAATTCTTCCCTCTTTGTCAGAAACATCGTTCCTGGAATGCGAGGACTAAAGGACAAAATAAGGGAAGCAAGAGTTACGCGGCTACCGAAAATAAACCAAAGATCTACTTTTTACTCTCTTTAAATTATAACAGGTTAGTAAGAAACCCTTGAGACTCGAAACAGAAATAAATGCCCGATCATAGTTTCTCTTCTCCCTTATATCTTTGTAATTTTCTATCCCTTAATTTTTTTTTCAACTGAAAAACCGATGCGTTCCTCTAATCCATCCGTTTTGAAAAGAATAATGTTGTTTTTCATTTCGTGTGTGTGTGTGTGTGTGTGTGTGTGTGTGTGTGTGTGTGTGTGTGTGTGTGTGTAGGAGAACCACCGATGATATGTTAAGCCCATTCGGTTGCACAGGGAAGCTGGGCGGAGAGGGATACTCTTTAGCTGTACTTGGGTTTTCTGATCCGAGCGATCGTTTCTGCTTGGATTACATCCATGTGTTGAATAAAATTAAAGCCATCAACAAACTATTCATAAAAATAAACACCTAAACAAATAAAATGCAGATCATTCATATGCAAAACATTTAAAGCATACATAAACGTCTGAAATATAAAAACCTTTATTAAAATTACGAGATCCGATTTAAAGAATTGATATGCCGTAATTAAAACAACCAAATCAAACGATCTTTCGAGAACATAACGATTTTACGAATGCTTGACAGAATTGGTTGAGTTTTATTGTTTGGATTCTTCAAACTACTGTTCTGAGCTTGGGTGTTATTCATACAACGTTTCGGTCGATGTAACCTTCAACCTTCTTAAGGTATATTTTTGTCGAACTTGGGAATCTGCACAGAACCCTTCATTCAACACACGAGGGTAGCACGCTTTTGCTCCGTCATTAATGACTGGGCAAAAGTTTTAATACGAATTTTAGGATCCTTAAATCTATTGGGGGGGGGGTCTTTAAGCATTAAAATGGATGATCCTTCTTGTAGAAGTTGGGATTTTTTTTTTTTTTTGTCGAAATCGGGAATCTGCACGGAATTTCGAACGGAACTCTTTATTTAATCCTCGGGAGTAGCATGCTCTTGTTCCGTCAACCATAACTGAGTCGAAGTCTTAAGCGTTTAACTATTTTGAGTGTCGCCTACACTAGGGGTTCAACAACAAAGTATATAGATTTTTCAATATAAGCAAATCACACATTACATTTTTAATACATTCTGAAAATTGATTAAATTACTGCGGGTAAAAATCTTAAGAAATCTTTGTATTCTTTGTATCGCCCGCACAAAGAATTGAATCTTCAACATTCAGAAAAATGTCACTTAGAATTGAATTTTACTCTATGACTTTATCCGCCACGGTCCTTTGATTTTATTTTTCATCTAAAAATAAAAGATTCAATTGTTAGTGCAGTCAAGAATACACATGCGACGTACTTAAGACCACTAGCCGGTCGTGGCTGACGGAATGAGAACATGCTACTACCATAGATTAAATAAAAGGTTCAATTTGAAATTTTGTCCAGATTTCAAAGTTCGTTGTTCGATGAGGACAATAGTCCGAATAATTCAACAAATACAAATTATACATTTTAGAAACGAAATTCATTGAGTTTGCCAATTCTGTTTCTTTCCGCACTAACCTTTGTTGACCACACAAGAAATGGTGGATGGCCAGACTGTATTCATAAAATCCCAAAGTCTTTCTCCAAATTCCTCGCGTGCGGCGGCCAACTGGTTCAAATTAGAGATCCACATCGACATTGGACGATCTTCAGCGAGTTTCTTCGTCTGATAAGCCCGCTGAAAACATAAAAATCATTTTTTTTTACACAGGCATCACCACATTATCAAGGCCAAGAGGCCACTCAAGGATAAAGGTTAAAGAGTGTACAGTAGAAATTGGTCAATATAGTAATCATTAGTAATGAAAATTTGGTAAATTTGATAACTTATATGGAACGGCTCATCAAGAATTTATTTACTTTAGACTTGAACACAACCATATTGTAGTCAGCCGGAAAGCAGGAAAACGGAAGACAATTCCACAGGCGTGCAGTTCTAAGAAAGAAGCTTTGTTCATGGAATCTATGTTTAGGTTTAGGCACAGATAAAGAGTGGGTGGAATTATTGTATAGTGTTTTCAGCTAGACGAGTGTTTCTTGTGAAAGTTTGGCGAGGGGGGACCATAGACTGAAGCTCAGTCGAACACTTTCCATGAAAATAACGATACATCAGAGACAAACTTGCAACATCTCTTCTGTGAGATAGAGGTTGCAGGGAAGAGAAAAGGACATCTCCTACGAGGATACGAAGTCTATTTTGAACTCTATCAAGGCAGGACAAGTCCTTTCTAGCAGCTCCTGCCCAGATGTGGCAACAGTATTCCATCCTTGGACGTACCTGGCTCTTATATAGATAGAGAATAGCATCAGCAGTGAGATATTTACCGGATCGATAGAACGACGCACCATTTTTCCAGCGGCCTTGGCAACAGATTTGATGTACGTGTTCCATTTAATGAAATAGACAGAAATACAATAATAATAATAAACTAGCTGCATCTTTTATATGTAATATATTGCTGCTGGGCATTCTGTAAACGTTCAGCGTGAATGGGGACCCCGTAATATTATTGTAGCCACTTTTGTTAAAACTGTAAAAGTATTTATCTAATTAATCCGGTTAATGTAGTGTCATATTATATCAGGTTATTATGGTTTATCTCTAATATCCTTATAGGAGTATGTGAAATATTTCCATTGTATAGGCGCCAGGCGCGAACGGAAACCCTACGATATCATTATGTCATCTTTAGACAGAACAGATACTACCCTTGGATCCTAGTCAGAAGACCAGGAAGGTATATTTTAGTTTCCTGCACGGCTCAAAAATGACATAAATTTTTAAATTATTTTTTCTTTTTTTACCTTGTACGAGGGCGTGCAATAAGTAATGCGCCTGGTCCACTTCCCATAGCAATAGAGCAACGAAACTTGGCACAGTTATTAGTCTTTCTCTGCATAGGAATCACCCAGAGTTATGCATTTCTCCCATCGTTTGATGCAGCTCTGGATACCGTTTTTGTAGAAAACCATAGGTTGGTCCTCCAACCACGACGTGACTTCAGAAATCAAGGCTGCGTCATCTAGGAAACGCCTTCCTTTCAAAAACAACTTCATGGCTGGGAAGAGGTGAAAGTCAGAGGGTGCAAGGTCAGGAGAGTACGGAGGATGGGGATGATTTCATAACCACATGCTCGTGCTTCTGATCTAGCGACATGCCAGTTGTGGACCGGGGCGTTGTCCTGCAGGAGGAGAGTACCTTTGCTGATCTTGCCCCGCCTCTTGATTTTGATAGTTAATTTCCTCAAAAGTGAAGCATAATAGGCTCCTGTAATTGTGGTACCCTTTGCCAGGAAATCTGTCATCACGACTCCGTCCTGGTCCAAGAAGAGTGTGAGCATGACCTTGTTTTCTTTGGAGGTGGTGAGTCCAAGTGCTTTCACTGCATTCACTGGGCTTTGGTCTCTGGATCATAGTGATGGACCCAGGTTTTATCCTGTGTAATCAGTCTTTTGAAAAACTTTGACTCATCTTCTTGGCACATCTTCAAATTCATCCTCGAGCACTCGACGCGTTCTTGCTTCTGGAATGGTGTGAGCAACCTGGGAATCCATCTGGAAGACACCTTATGCGTATGCAAATGGTCATGAATTATAGTTTCCACAGACCCTATACTAATCTTGACATCTTTGGCTATTTGGCGAATAGTAATACGCCGATCTTCCAAAATGGTAGCCTCAACTTGACGGACAGATGCCTCATCAATGGCAGAAGGGGGAAGTGAGCAGATCTGGGGGCTGTTTACACAGACTTCCGACCATGTTTGAATTCACGATGCCAGCATTTTACAAGGTCATATGATAGGGCATTATCACTCTAAGTTTCTTTCATTTCATCAAAGGTCTACTGTAGTGTGCGTCCTTTCAAATACAAAAACCGGATCACTGTTCAATATACAACAGGCTCCATGTCACACCTGACTCTCTTCAAACACCTGTAAAACAGAAACCACAATTAGTTCAGAGCTGTACTTTGCCACATAACCCGTAGAGATGTAAATCATTGCACATGCAAAATTTCAGCTAGATCAGACAACTGGAAGTGGATCAGGGCATTACTTATTGCACGCCCCGCGTATTTTCAGTGATCGGGAGATCCTATGTATTAAAAAAGTGTAGAAGCTGATAACATACTGCAAACATCAAATAAGCGTATCTATATTATTTAATATCTATATTATTTAATATCTATATTATTTAATATCTATATTATTTAATATCTATATTATTTAATATCTATATGCTAATGTAATGTTTGTAGTATGTTATCACCTTCTGTCCTCCTTTTTAATAAATAGGGAGATAGTGGTGTTATATACTGGTGGTATTAAGATGCCGTATATTCTGTATTGTTGTTCATGTTGTAAGAGTCTTAGTAGTGTCTTAGAGTGATAGAGACAGTCATATATAGCGAGACATGGGTGAGATATAGAGACAGTTCATGTTGTTGAGTGTTCATATGTCTTAGGATGGTCATGTTTGTGGAGATAGCATATTGGAGACATAAACAGGGTATATAAAGAGAGAGAGAGAGCCAGTGCTGTATATATATAATAGACAGTGTACATGTTACTACAAGAGCACCAAGCCTGTAATTCAACTAGAAGAGATTTTTGAACATCCTGATAGATATACTGAGAGATAGTTTGACATTTACGTTTGATAGTTGTACATATAATATAAACACGTACCTTTTCTCGTTGTAATGATGAACACAGAAAGACGGCAGTTATAAAAAACATGATGATCATTTATTCTTCGACCGGTCGGACATAATTCTGTATTTCAGGGATTCAAAGTTGCTACACGGTTATTTCTAAACCCTCCCGCTTCCAGAGGGAGCCTTAACTCTAATGGAGAATCGGTCTGAACCTCTCTGCTTCTCTGATCGGACTGATCTTTCTAACTGACTTCAAACTCTTTCCTATATTGAGAAATCACATATATGTCTGGTCAACATGACCATAACTCACGTGTTATCAACATGTGCAATTTGCACGCTTTTGAAACCATTTCTGATGACCAGCTAATTTCCCATTCTCTTTGTTGTTTTACAAAGGAATTTAACATACTTGTCTAATTCTGTAACCCATATTTTATTATTATATGGAAAAATGCGCGCATGAAAAGTAATATTCTTAAGATTTTATTAAACCTGGAAAAGTAAAGGACAAGAAATTCAACCTGGAAAAGTAAAGAACAAGATATTCTAGTAAAGTAAAAAATAAGAATTTTTTAGACTTAAAATATTGCTGCTAAAAATAAAATTTGAATATTGATAAATATTTTATTTATTATTTGCATATGTTGTTGTTTATTGTTGAGTTAGAAAGGGTTCAGTCGCCGGATTGAACTTATTTCCCCCCCTATTATTTGCATATATTTATGTAGTGAAAATTGTTTGAATAAAATTAATTCATTAGTTAGTTAGTTAGTAGATGGAATTAATAATTTTATAATTTACATAAAAATTAATAATTTTATTATATCATAATTAGGATCATTTAATTCTTTCTAACTCAACAATAAACAACAACATATGCAAATAATAAATAAAATATTTATCAATATTCAAATTTTATTTTTAGCTGCAATATTTATAGTCTAAAAAATTCTTATTTTTTACTTTACTAGAATATCTTGTTCTTTACTTTTCCAGGTTGAATTTCTTGTCCTTTACTTTTCCAGGTTTAATAAAATCTTAAGAATATTACTTTTCATGCGCGCATTTTTCCATATAATCCATGATTTTTCCAGGCATTGCTATTGTATTAATATATAAATTTATAATATTTATTAATGATTGTCAAAAAAATCAGCTCTCAAACACACATTTATGCAATATTTATCATTCAATCACAGTAGTTCCGAGCCAGGGTCTCTACCGAGACTGCGGTTCATGAATTCGTGATCTGTATAGAGCGTAAACTAACAAAAAAGAAGATGGCACTCGGTGTCTTTTTAGATATCGTTGGAGCTTTTGACAACATACCCTTCAGTAGTATGTTCAAGTCGCTACGAGAACTCAATGTGCCACCAGTACTCATCCGATGGATTGAGTATATGGTGAGGCACAGAACAGTTCAAGTAGAACTACTGAGGGTAACTGTTAAAAGGGAAGTAGTTAAATGAAACCCCCAAAGTGGGATTTTATCACCTTTACTATGGAACTGTATGCTGAATCCTCTTTTAAAGGAGTTTAAAAATAGGAATATTTATGCCCAGGCTGATGCTGATGACATCGCCGTGCTGGTCGCGGGTTCAAAAGCATCATTGGTCAGACGCATTGCCAAAATGGGACTACATTTTTCATCAAATGTGATAACGAAAAATTTGAGTTCATTCAAAGAATATGTATCTCATAGAATTCACTAATATTTTTAATCGATAAATTCACCATTTTTTGCTATAAAATCGTAAGGAGAGTTAAAAAAAATTAGTTATTAAAAAAAAAGTTCGTTTTTTTTAATTATATAAAAACTATATAAAACTTTAATTTGACTAGAAGAAAGTCCACTGTCATTCATAACAACCCGTCTGATTCTCCTACTCAATGCAGGAGAATTTTTTCTTTGGGGAGAGGGGGACTACCAAAGGATTTTGCTTTTCCATAATTCTCAGTGTTCTTTAGAAAGTGACAAATAACAGTTTTACTGCGATTTACCTTAGCTGCTATCGCTCACTGTGACAAACCTTGCTTATGAAATCCTAGAATTCGAGAGCGCTCAACTTCGATTAGTTTTCTTGCTTTAGGCATGGTAGCACATTTACACAGTGATTGCTAATTTCTAACTGAACTAAAACATTAGAATTACCATAAATCTAACAATTTATACCACAAGTCTTATGATTTTCATCATGTGTAAAAAGCCTTATTAAATAAAAATGCAAATTTTTAAATAACATTTTTGGAATAACTTTTTTGTTTCCATAACCTTTTAGATTGTAGTTTAGGGATCATTATTTGCTGCTTTTAAGGCACTCCCTAATAAAATAATTTAACACAATTTTCCGAACAAACAACAAACCACTTCTTAAACTTAACTCTGTTCCGTCTGCCTGCTTCCCTCCGGACTATAACTTGGATGTCTTCAAGTCCAATGTTAACAAATTCCTAATGAACCGCCCCCTTAAGTAAACACTTCAGCAAATCTCCTCACTAACTTTATGTACTTGCAATAACCCTTATCCCTGAGTGGCTTCCGGGCCTTGATAAGTGGTGATCACTGTGTAAAAAAAAAAAAAGGAAAATATTTATTTAAAAAGGCATTAAACTCGAAGAAGGAAGGAAGGTTCGGGACTTCACTGCTTACTAGGTAGTTATAGCCGGTGGCTGTCGTCTGATACCTAGTAGGAGCAGAGAAGCGAAAGGTCTGGTCCCTTCGAAAGCTGGTGGAGTAAGAAAGAGTTTTTTCTTCTCGGAAATCAGCAAAATTTAGGAGGATTTCTATTGAATTTAAGAGACACCAAAAAATAAACCTAGCATTAAAAGTAAGGCAGATTTATTTTTGGTGTCTCTTAAATTCAATAGAAATCCTCCTAAATTTTGCTGATGAGGAGACCGTGCTTACCAAAAAAACTATGTATAATTGTTCTACGTGACTTCATGTATACCACAAATAAAAAGCACGGATTTCCGAAACGATCGTACAGATAATTGACTTTGTTGTTGTTCCTTCTTATGAAACTGATTTTTAATTTAATTAAAATTTGATTTTTAAATTAAAAATTTTTTTTTTAATTTTTAAATTATAAATCACATTACTTAATATATATATATATATATATATATATATATATATATATATATTTATATAGTCTTTGAAGTTTTTAACGTTTAAAACGATACAAAAAAAATTTTTATCATTCGTTAGAAAACCGTCTAGTCAGTAAGTCATTTAATCACTGCATCAACTCGCTCTCGAATTTACTATAGTACTAATAATTTAGTTTTCAAGGGATATATATATATATATATATATATATATATATATATATATATATATATATATATATATATATTGTGTATTTAGGCAGCATGTTTTTATCAAGACAAGCATTGTAAAACAGCACCGAGTGTTTTTGCTTGATGAGTTTTTTGTTTTATTTTGTAATTTTTTTCAATTTTTCGAATTGTCGTTCTTATTTCTCGGTCGAATCTGTGCAAGAAAGTTACGTAGTTGTCTTCGTCCATCTTTCTTTTCTTTTGGTTGTTTTTGCAAGTACTTTCAACTGAGTTTCATCAGTCGTCTTTAAGCGGCTTTTGGTTATTGATTTGTTTGAAATCTGGATGCTTTTATATGCTTCAGTTAAAATTATATTTAAATTTTTTGAACTATTGAAAAATTACAAAAAAAAAGCCCAGTAAGCAAAAATACTCCGTTTAACAATACTTGTCTGAATATATATATATATATATATATATATATATATATATATATATATATATATATATATATCGGCATTCCCTCGGTGTTGCCTGTGTAAAGATATATTGTTGCTATTTGGAAAGCCTTTTTAAAGAAAAAAGTGTAAATATAGACCTGCACAAATTTTACCTTGAAAGAAGAATGGAAAATACCCTTATCTTATAAGAATTTTTTTTGTTATTTTTTTTTGTTGTTGTTGTTTTTTTTTTGTTTTTTTTTTGTTATTTTGATTGTTTTTTTTTTGTTTTGTTTTGTTTGTTTGTTTTGTTGTTTTTTTTTTGTTTTTTACAGCGTCTTTCAATGTCTCAGTCGTACAAGTTCGAAGAGCGCTTTGTAATTTACATTTGCCACACTGAAACCCATTTCCTAACTGCGTTGACATCAACTGTATTAGGTTTGTAAACGTTCAAAAGGTCTCGATGAATGTTGATCGGGTTAGTTTTTCTTCTTTTTTTTTGCATAGAAAAATTCAATGGCACATCTCCTGCTTTTGCCGCACATCTATGATTGGATTTACTTCCTCACACCGTCAATAGAGTGTGATTAAACAACAGAGAGTGATTAAACCTTTAGATCATGAACGTGGTTCTTTCATGAAAACTTCCATAAAATGTCCTCCGACGAATTTACTGAAGTTGCATCAACTTAGCGTAAATACCCCCGACACAGCCGTGTAGCAGCAAAATCCCACCTCATCGTTATAGAGTCCATAGATGCGGAAATATTTTTTACTCTAACAGATTCTTTCTTGGAGCCGTTCACTATTGGAATTCCTTTACTATTCCCTGTTTCCATGACCGAGCCAACATGCATAAACTTAAATGTAACGTGAACGAATATTTTGATGACCAGCTCCATGGCCTGGTTGTCTTCTATAAATTTGGAACCTAGCATAGTAGTCCAATATGCTTTGGTGACAAAGTGCCTTAGTTCGTGTGAACAAACGTAAATAACAAAAAGTTTAAACTTACTTCAACCGCATGGGGAAACTTTACAGCAGCCGCGAGGACATAGACTGTGTCTGTTGGTATACCAGCAATACCTCCACGATTCATTATGTCTAGAAAAGGAAGAGGGTTACATTAGCACTTTTATGCATAAATGTTTGGATTTTATTAAACTTACTTTTGTCTGACCATAAAAGGTGTTCCTGTAATTTTTTCTCAAAAATATATTTAGCATATGTAGTAAACATTTCCTTTTTTAGCATCTGGAAGTACCTCAATTTAAACTTTGCTGCCTCTAAAAAAAAAAAAAAAAAAAAAAAGCACCACACCATATACGTTCCGTACTTTGGGTTAATTGCGCTAACTAGCTAAAAGTGCTCTTTTGGCAACCACGCATATAAAGAGCACAATTTTTTAGTTGGCGTTATTACCCTAAAGTACGGTATATATATTAGTGATGGGATGATTCCAATATTTTCCCCGATTCCATATTAAATTCCCGATTCCGATAAAATTACAGGTTCAGATTCTTTATAAATCTCTAAATATTTAACTATACAGTTGTTATATTTTTGATTACCGTAAAAACGCATCTTAAATGTGCATATATTTTCTCAAACGTAAAAAAACACTGGGGGGGGGGTAACTTATAGATTTTAGTCTTACTGATAGTTTAAAATGAATGAATATCTTATTTTATAATTACGACTAACAGTGTATATATATATATATATATATATATATATATATATATATATATATATATATATATATATATATATATATATATATATATACACACAGGGTGTCCCAAAAGAAGCTGACGGATTTTAAATTTTATTAACTTCCTTAATGTTTAAGCTATGCTTACCAATTTTCATATGTAGGTAGATGAGTTTCTCCGCGATTTTTTGATATATAGTAACATATCATAGTCTACTTATTCTAATTTTATTTACACAACTTATATTAGGGTATGCTTTTCACAAGGTCTAATTTTAGTTATGAAAAATGCTGTTACTCAAATGTCCACCATTTTTATTTTCACACTCTTGTGTTATCTGCAGGGCATTGTTCATCACTTAATGTTTTAGGGCTTAGGGCCCTAATTTCCTCCTCTATAATTTATTGTAGCTTGTTTGTTTGCATATACTCGCTCTTTGAGGTAAGCCCAAAGGAAGAAATCTGCACATGTGAGATCTAGCGAGCGGGTTGGTCAATTTATCTCACAGCTACAAGAAATTATTCGGTTGCCGAATATGTCCTGGAGCAGATTTAATGTTTCTCGCGTCGTATGCGCCGTTGCACCGTCCTGCTAGAACCATATTGATCGGGAGACCCCAATTTGACTTGATTTCCTACTTACTGATGTGGATGGATCCTCGGCCACACTCTCTGTTAATCTCTGAGGATTAGGGGTCTACCAGATTTAGGGAGGTCACATACATACCCTTGCTCATGAAATCGAGCCACCATAGCTTTTATTGCATTGGGAGTTGGGGAATTTCTTGTGTTGAAGTTTCGTCGAAATTCTCTTTGAGTTTCTGATATTTACTCATTCAACCGAAAATACGACTCTACGTTAAAATCCAACCGAAAATACGACTCTACGATAAAATGAGCGTTTGCTGTATTGTCTGTTTATAAAGGATTGATTGTTTGATTATCTTATCAGAGTTAATGTCGTTGTGTGTGTGATCGTCTAGTGGTCTTTCTATTACATATGTTCATATGCTGTTAAGTGTAAATATGTGTGTGACATGCCATGTATCTTCAACATACATTCTGCCATTTCGTTGGTCCATCTGGAAATTCTCGTCTGGGAGGGAGACTTGATACCTGTTTTGGGGGACGAGGATTTATTTCACTCCAAGACAAGAAATTGGTTCTATAGTTTTTTATTCACCTTCCAGTTTGAACGCAGAAGATTGGAAAGTGAATTTGGCCTGTGTTGTGTTTTTCTTCTAGGTCTTATTTCTACCACGTCAGCGTTCGCACCCCCACCTCCCCCAACGGCGAAACCGTCCGCTCTCTTCAAAGTCCCAAACAAATCTCCTCGATTCAGCTAACCTGATCACATGACGCACACGCAATCCAATCAGCTGATCTTGACTTCCGGTCAACGTGTCTACACTATAATTCACACACACACACACACACACGCACACACACACACACACACACACTCTCTCTCTCCCTCCCTCTCTCTCTCTCTCTCTCTCTCTCTCTCTCTCTCTATATATATATATATATATATATATATATATATATATATATCCATTCTCTAACAGGTAGAGTAACGAGTAAGATGTCCTTGGAAGGGTTACTCTAGATGATCTGAAAAAATGAAAGAAAATATAAAAAATTAAGAAAGTTATGAATTTTTTTAACCATCACCTTCTTTTGGGACACCCTCTCTCTCTCTCTCTCTCTCTCTCTCTCTATATATATATATATATATATATATATATATATATATATATATATATATATATATCGTATACCTGTCTGTTTGTTCACAATTTGATTAACATATACAAAAGGTCCATTACTTTATAATTTCATTTATTTCTATATATAGTATGATAATAAGAACTATAATTTGGTATACGGCCCCATACAATCAAATGTTAAAAACAAAACTTGGCAAGAAATTTCTAGATCTTATTGAAAAACACTTTCCCGCAACCAACCCCTTACACAAAATCTTTCATAAAAATACCTTGAAGTTATCTTACAGTTGTTGCGAAAATTTAGAGATGATAATTAAGGCACATAATAACAAAATACTAAATGAAAACAATGTAAACAACAACAAAATAAACAATAAAAAAGTAGACACCAGGACAGAAATAAAAACAACACTAGCAGAAATAATAATAATAATAATAATAATAATAATAATAATAATAATAATAATAATAATAATAATAACAATAATAATAATAATAATAATAATAATAATAATAATAATAATAACAAACCAACCCCGGACAAGTACAACCATACCATAAAATAAAATACTAATAACGAACAAGATAAATGTAATTGTAGACACCGCACACTTTGCCCAGTCCAAAACAAATGTCTAACAAAAAGCGTAGTCTACCAAGCAACAATATTTACAAAAGAAAACCCGAATAACAAAAAATATTACATAGGCATGACTTCCTTAGATTTCAAAACCCGATACTATGACCACAAAAGCACATTCAAAAATAAAAAACACCGTATAAAAACAACACTAGCGAATAAATACTGGGAACTCAAAGAAAGCGGACATTCGCCGGTAGTCGAATGGAAAATAATAAAACAAGCTACCACATGCAGACATTTAGACGACCCATGTAAATTATGCCTCCATGAAAAATTTTCTATCCTGTACTTTAAAGAACCTCAAAATCTATTAAACTGTAGGCGGGAAATAGCAAACAACTGTGTTCACAAAATAAAACTTACTCTAGGATAGCGATACAAAATAGCTTTAAAACTAACAATAACAATAGAAAACAAACAAATAAATAAATTAAATAAACATGAATATACATAAACCATCACACGCATATGTATATATATATATATATATATATATATATATATATATATATGTGCATTATTGTGTACACATAGGTATATTTATATGTATATAAAAAAAAAGCAGAACGGCCACCTAAAACCACTAACCTAGCTCTAAAACAGATCCTTTGTTTGATAAAATGCATGCCCATTGGCTGGTAGGAAAGGGCGCGGTGGATACTAGAAAGCTGAGTGGCCAACTAGTAATCCCCAACATGTATAAAAACAAGAAGCAACGACAGAATTCGCGCATAAGCCTGACGAATCCTATAGTTGGATGAAACGCAGAATATTCAGTGTAGCTTAATCGTCATATATATTTTATAAATTACTATATACATATATATATATATAAGCAAACAGTTAAAAAATATGTTTAAAAATACTTTGAAATGAGTTAAAAACATTTTTAATCTGAAAAGGAAACACTAGATAAATGGATAGTCCTTAATCTGCGGAGTTTCGAAGAAATACTTTCCTTCTCATCAGAGGGTAGGAATTAGCAAAATGCGCGATCGGATTTTGCACGCAGAAGTATTTGATCTTTGACTTGTTTCATCAAATACTTCTGCATTTCTTCAACACTCCGCGGATTAAAGACTATCCATTTATCTAGTGTTTCCTTTTCAGATTAAATATGTTTTTAACACATTTCAAAGTGTTTTTAACATATTTTTTAACTGTTTGCTCATATTATAAGCTCTATTTCCTATTTAGTTTTATCGAGCTTTTACATCTGGCTGAGATAAGTTTATAAATATTAATTCTTTAATATTTATAATATACTTTAATTTTACCATCTTGGATCATTTTGGTAAATTTAATTGTAATTTTCATTTTATATATATATATATATATATATATATATATATATATATATATATATATATATATATATATATATATATATATATATATATATATACGAGTTAGCCACAAAGCTAGAGGTCCGGAACAGAAGTCCAAAGGGGAGAAGTCGATGAGAGACAGTGTGGAGTAGACTAAGTCCAGCGTGCAATCTTGCAACAAGGAAACATGGTGAAATAAAAGCTATCTGAAATATAACCGAAGACACCTGGTTGTTTCTTTGGAAGAAATGTTCATTTCAGCTTTTGGTCAATTCACCGAAGCAAAAGACATGGACGGTTTTCTGTTAGCAAGATGATGATGATGATGATGATGATGATGATGATGATAACATAAAAGATTGTGTCCCGTCCCTATTTGTGTATTTAAATGCTATATGTGTGACTGTATTGTATGTCACACACACACACACACACACACACACACACACACCATAGGAATAATTAAGAACCACTAGGCGACAGCGAAAAACAGCAGGAAATATATACACTTGATTATATACACACGATCACATGCCCATTGAGTATACAGCCTTCCACTACGTAACAGCTTTACCAGACATATTCGCCAAGCAGTCTTTGAAGTTCTTTTTCATGAATCTGTTTTGTTTTCTTATAATCACTGGAATGATGAAGATCTTCCCGAGATTCTAGTTTCTTTTCATATCATACATAAAACCTTGGTATTTTTTTTATCTTATCCTTCTCAGTATTGTTTAAGCCTGTATCATCAGGAACATTGGCTTCAACTATGGTTGCTACTTTCTCCCTCTTGTCCCATATAACTATGCCAGGTTTAACACCACAGTTGTCTATTCATGTAGCTGTACGGATTGCATAGTCTGCATAAGTTGATGGTGCATGACATATTTCCAACAGTTCTTTCTTAGACATGTTTCCAAGATTTGCAGTTACATTGGATATTTATCTTGTACAGATTGTTCCGTGGAGATATTCACCCACGTCAAAGTGCCGCATTATATGATAGCCGTCTTTTAGCAGCCAACATGCAGGTCCACAAGGAAAGGGAGTGAGGGTCGTGCGATTTGTCGTTCATCTGGTATTGAACCCAGAGTCTTAAGCGTACAAGATGGAATTTTGTTATTTTGGCGCGATGACGAAAATTTACTGTAAATGTAAAGAAGTATCCATTTGCATGAGCGAATTGACGTTGGGAACTTTGCTTTCTGTGACAATAAAGTTGACGCGACTAATGGGGACCGCGTCAAGTGTTCAACGAGAGAGAAAAAAAAAGAGAAGAATGAATTGTAATCGTTTATGTCAGGTAATCAATTAACAGGATCCTTATTTTTAGAGAATTATTAATAACAATTCGAGAGTTGAGTTTTTCGATAGTTTACGTCGTCGTGCTTTGGAAAATTGTTAAGAGAGTCGGATTTTAGGTAGTTCACTTCGTTGTGCTTTGAAAAATTGTTAATACGATTCGATAGTTCACGTCATCTTGCTTTGGGAATTCGACAGACGGACGTTTTGATAGTTTATTGCGCCGTGCTTTATAGAAGAGTTGCTACAATTCGAAAGTCAAACTGTTGGAGAATTGTTAGTACAATTTTTTATCGTTCATGTCATATTTTAGAGAATTGTTCATCCGATTTGAGAATCCAACTCTTGATTTTTTTTTATGTGTGCGCGTTTTCAACATTCATTACTACACGTTCCACAACAAAACCTTATCGCTGACAGCCACGTGACTAACACTCTCAAGTCTGTGCGCCATAACCTGTATATTTTGTCGTTGTTGAGACCACTCTTCTTTAAAACGTTGGTGATCAACCTTTGATATTCGAGTTTCAAACTTTTTGATAGTTCATAGCACCGTTTTTTTTTTATATAGAAGTGTTAATACAATTTGAAAGTCGAACTGTTGATAGGCTACGTCGTCGGGTTTTGGAGAATTGTTAGTACAATTTTTGATAGTCGGACTTTTTGATAGTTTGCGTCGTTTTATTTTGAGTATTGATCATCCGATACAAAAGTCGATCTTTTGATTTTTTTTGTCCGTGCACGTTTTCAATATTCACTACACGTTCCACCACAGAACCTTATCGCTTGATGCCACGTGGCTCACACTCCCAAATCTGCATATGTTGTCGATCACTCTTTTTAAAAAAGGTTGGTGGTCAACCTTTGATATTTAGTAGCCATCATCATCCTCTCCTGATTATAGTAAAAAGCGGAAGTGGAGCGAGAGTAATAGACCACGTAGAGAGCAATATCGAGGGTCAAACACAGATAAAGAGGGTGAAAGTGACTGATAGAAAATATGAGGTGTGTCATTTAATAAGTTAATTGCAAATTAAGGTTAATTAAATCAATTAAAATGGAAGTTTTCTTTTCAAATATAACTCAATCCTAGAACTGAGAAATATTTTGACCGGCATTTTTGTGATAGAAAAATATTTAAGTAAAAACCGTAAGGAATTAAACGTTTATTAACTCCGCTTTAGTATTATAATATATCTATTAAATGTTTGTATTTATAATAGATCTATTAAATGTTAGTATTTATAATAGATCTATTAAATGTTTGTGTTTATAATAGATCTATTAAATGTTTGTATTTATAATAGATCTATTAAATATTAGTATTTATAATATATCTATTAAATGTTTGTATTTATAATATATCTATTAAATGTTAGTATTTATAATATATCTATTAAATGTTTGTATTTATAATATATCTATTAAATGTTTGTGTTTATAATATATCTATTAAATGTTAGTATTTATAATATATCTATTAAATGTTAGTATTTATAATAGATCTATTAAATGTTTGTATTTATAATATATCTATTAAATGTTTGTATTTATAATATATCTATTAAATGTTAGTATTTATAATAGATCTATTAAATGTTAGTATTTATAATAGATCTATTAAATGTTTGTATTTATAATAGATCTATTAAATGTTAGTATTTATAATATATCTATTAAATGTTTGTATTTATAATATATCTATTAAATGTTTGTGTTTATAATAGATCTATTAAATGTTTGTATTTATAATATATCTATTAAATGTTTGTATTTATAATATATCTATTAAATGTTTGTATTTATAATATATCTATTAAATGTTAGTATTTATAATATATCTATTAAATGTTAGTATTTATAATATATCTATTAAATGTTTGTATTTATAATATATCTATTAAATGTTTGTGTTTATAATAGATCTATTAAATGTTTGTATTTATAATATATCTATTAAATGTTTGTATTTATAATATATCTATTAAATGTTTGTATTTATAATATATCTATTAAATGTTAGTATTTATAATATATCTATTAAATGTTTGTATTTATAATATATCTATTAAATGTTAGTATTTATAATAGATCTATTAAATGTTAGTATTTATAATAGATCTATTAAATGTTTGTATTTATAATATATCTATTAAATGTTAGTATTTATAATATATCTATTAAATGTTTGTATTTATAATATATCTATTAAATGTTTGTGTTTATAATAGATCTATTAAATGTTTGTGTTTATAATATATCTATTAAATGTTTGTATTTATAATATATCTATTAAATGTTAGTATTTATAATATATCTATTAAATGTTAGTATTTATAATATATCTATTAAATGTTTGTATTTATAATATATCTATTAAATGTTAGTATTTATAATATATCTATTAAATGTTTGTATTTATAATATATCTATTAAATGTTTGTATTTATAATATATCTATTAAATGTTAGTATTTATAATATATCTATTAAATGTTAGTATTTATAATAGATCTATTAAATGTTTGTATTTATAATATATCTATTAAATGTTAGTATTTATAATATATCTATTAAATGTTTGTATTTATAATATATCTATTAAATGTTTGTGTTTATAATATATCTATTAAATGTTTGTGTTTATAATAGATCTATTAAATGTTTGTATTTATAATATATCTATTAAATGTTAGTATTTATAATAGATCTATTAAATGTTTGTGTTTATAATAGATCTATTAAATGTTTGTGTTTATAATAGATCTTTTAAATGTTTGTGTTTATAATAGATCTATTAAATGTTTGTGTTTATAATATATCTATTAAATGTTTGTGTTTATAATATATCTATTAAATGTTTGTGCTTATAATAGATCTATTAAATGTTAGTATTATAATATATCTATTAAATGTTTGTGTTTATAATAGATCTATTAAAGGTTAGTGTTTATAATAGCTCTATTAAATGTTTGTATTTATAATAGATCTTTTAAATGTTTGTGTTTATAATATATCTATTAAATGTTTGTGTTTATAATATATCTATTAAATGTTTGTATTTATAATAGATCTATTAAATGTTTGTGTTTATAATATATCTATTAAATGTTTGTATTTATAATAGATCTATTAAATGTTTGTGTTTATAATATATCTATTAAATGTTTGTATTTATAATAGATTTATTAAATGTTTGTATTTATAATATTTCTATTAAATGTTTGTAATTATAATATATCTATTAAATGTTAGTATTATAATATATCTATTAAATGTTTGTGTTTATAATAGATCTATTAAATGTTTGTGTTTATAATATATCTATTAAATGTTTGTGTTTATAATAGATCTATTAAATGTTTGTGTTTATAATATATCTATTAAATGTTTGTTTTTATAATATATCTATTAAATGTTTGTGTTTATAATAGATCTATTAAATGTTTGTGTTTATAATATATCTATTAAATGTTTGTTTTTATAATATATCTATTAAATGTTAGTGTTTATAATAGATCTATTAAATGTTTGTATTTATAATAGATCTATTAAATGTTTGTGTTTATAATAGATCTATTAAATGTTTGTATTTATAATAGATCTATTAAATGTTTGTGTTTATAGCATATCTATTAAATGTTTGTGTTTATAATATATCTATTAAATGTTTGTGTTTATAATAGATCTATTAAATGTTAGTATTATAATATATCTATTAAATGTTTGTGTTTATAATAGATCTATTAAATGTTAGTATTATAATATATCTATTAAATGTTTGTGTTTATAATAGATCTATTAAATGTTAGTATTATAATATATCTATTAAATGTTTGTGTTTATAATAGATCTATTAAATGTTAGTATTATAATATATCTATTAAATGTTTGTGTTTATAATAGATCTATTAAATGTTAGTATTATAATATATCTATTAAATGTTTGTGTTTATAATAGATCTATTAAATGTTAGTATTATAATATATCTATTAAATGTTTGTGTTTATAATAGATCTATTAAATGTTAGTATTATAATATATCTATTAAATGTTTGTGTTTATAATAGATCTATTAAATTTTAGTATTATAATATATCTATTAAATGTTTGTGTTTATAATAAATCTATTAAATGTTAGTATTATAATATATCTATTAAATGTTTGTTTTTATAATAGATCTATTAAATGTTTGTAATTATAATATATCTATTAAATGTTCGTGCGTGCAGATAAATAAAAAGACGGACTTACCTGCAATGGCTTTGACTCCGGATTGTTTTTGTGCATGCGCCCAGAATGCCCTGCTTCCCTGTGAATGTAGATAGCTGACTTGTATAACAGGATTGCCAAGTGGAAGCAACTCTCTTCCCAATATTGACTTGAATGCTAAAGCGAGGAAGCAATAAAGGCAGACCAAAGTAAAGAGCAACACGACAATAATTTCGTAGATCTTGTTGAAAGACACACCCAGCGAGTTAAGCAAGAAGGACAGGGCGATCAATTCAAAGAGAAAGGTAACTAGAAACCAAGCTTTGTTTACAACAAGCGACAATCCAATCATGAGAAGCCCGATTATCATATAAGTGATGCTTCCAGTACCCATCGCAATCGAATTATCCTCTGCAAGTATGCCTAAACTACGTGCCGTTCCCAAGATTAGCCACATCGTACTGAAGACTATGAAAGAGCAACTTTCAAAGGTCAACCCACGAGAAAAGCTGATACATCCAACCACCATCTGAGCCATACCACCCACAAGGCACACCCAGGGGAGCGCAAGAAGTGTGCAATTATCTGGGATCCATATTATGGAAAGTGCCGATATCGCATTTACAGCAAAACCTATTGTGTCTAGATCAAGATATTTAGAATAGCCCATGTTAGTGAAGTCGGTTGAGAAAAGGTTATCGTTAGATCTGGTTGTCTGCTCTGTTCCTCGTGTACTGTAGAAGCATTTTGTACAGTAGGTGAACCTTGTTGATAAGCATTGTTTGAACCGGAACTGCTCAAAAAGGCGCTGCCCTAGGGGTAACTTGAAGTGTGTTGGTTTTAGTCGGCCCGTATGGGCTGCAAGACCGTAGAGAGAAAAAAGAAAGCAAACCCAAGCCATAGCTCCGAGGAATCTTCCTTGGATACCATTGACACATAAAGCGATGGTAAATATAGCTAGAAGAAGATTCTGTAAGGAATGGAACAGTTCTCGGGTAAGTGAGATGAATCCCGTCAGGACGAACACGACAACGAATAAGATGTTAACAGTCAACAATGGTGGGTTATGGGTTTGCGAAAAGTAATTAAAAGCAAGATTAAACGACAAGGCAAACCAAAAACATCCGTAGAGTATAAATAAACTTCCACTATATGAGTCTTTTCGTCTGATAGCGACTACACCGCAGATAGTTTGAAAAATTCCGGCAGAGCCAACCCACATAAAACCGTTGTTAGCAGTTCTAGTCGCGCCCGTAACATGACTCGCGAATACAGCAAACGTTACGACATCCATCGCGTAACCTACGGCCATGTAATCGTTTGAGTAAGCGTCGACAGTCTGAAGTCGTTTGCTCGTTGTTTTGTTGATTTTACCTTTTAGCTTGTCCAGAAGCATTTTGGCCGCCATGTAGATGCTAACCACCCCAAGAAGAAGATAATAAGCACCGACGCTCATCCTGACTTCGTGCCATAACGCAGCGATCTCAAAGATGCTGCAGAGAAAAAGGCCGAGCGAGAGGACGGCGGTGAAATAATTTCTGTGTTGAATGCAGCTGAATCCAAAGATTAAGAAGATCAAGAGGAAAGCGCCGTAACCCGGAAACATGGCCTCATGTTCAAGGTAAGAGGCGACTGGCAGACCCAAAAGATAAGCGTTTGGGCCGGGGTTGCTTCTCGTCATATGAAACGTGCCCAGGGCTCCCCACATTGCAGAGAGGCAAAGAAGAAGCGCTCGAAGGAAAGGATCCTCCACGTCACCAGACGTGAAACCTGAAAATGCAAAATGATCGTATTAGAAACGAAAACAGCTTTAAATAATTTTCGACGAGGAAAAGGAAAATATAATCTTCTATATGTGAAGTTATGTCCCTTAGTAAACCAGATGCTATGTAGAGTTGCGTCCCTTAGAGCTACGTCCTCTTATAAAAGTAATATAACAAGTTAGGCGGCTATTAAAAAATAACTGATACTTGACAGAATGACATTAATGTTATGCTATATAGAATGTAGTGCTTGCAGAGAACGGTGAAATTTGAAAAGAATGTATTTCAGGTAAAAAAAACCAACAACAACAACAACAACAACAACAACAACAACAACAACAAAAAAAAACACTATTATGTATTACGTGGCCATGTCGGAAGTATTATAGTATAAATTCCAAAAATTACGAAAATTGATCAAATAGAAAATTAATAACAAATAAAAATATAATTTATCGAATTATAAAGTCTTCTCGTATGTTTTAATGTGAAAGAGTTCTTTGCGACCAATTCTATAAGACAAACTGACTTATCTCCTTTGCATTCCATTAAATTCCGCCATTTAAAAATGTGAAATGTCGACCGGTAGTATATATGATTTTCTGTAAAAACTAGATCTAGCACATCTAAAGGGATTATTATTCGTAGTTTTAGGCTTTTATATCCATTTGAACATGACTTGTAAGTATATAATAATGTTTTCACCTGTAATGCGTTGGTTTCAAATCCCATCATTCAAAAAAAGCACCTAAAATTTTTATCATGTAGAAAAGGAATATTTCAAGTGTTAGTGAATACGACAGAGTAGTTCGTTATTATTATTATTATTATTATTATTATTATTATTATTATTGGCTCACATGGAGCTTTCACACAAGCCAACAAGCGATCTGATTGGAAACCTGTGGTGTTCTCTGGAAGCTGAGTGACAACAAGTCTCCCCAGACGTCCAGCTCTCTCCACCTCCTTCGATAGCATTTGCAAATGAATTTGCATCATCGCAACAGCCGCTTACTGTTGATTTCTGGCTGGTAGTGGTCATTGGTTTATATTGGAATTTGAGTGGCACTCAGCCTCCCCAAGGTTCCAGTTCTCTTTGCGCTTGCCCAGCCGAGGTCTGGTTGGCGCTCGCTCCTCGGTCTTTATTATCACATTTAAAAAATTATTTTTGGCTAGAATCGAGGAGTAGTATCTGTTCAATCTTAAGTCGGGAGAGGATAAATCCTCCTCGTCTAGCGCTGTTTTTAATTTAGTCCCTTTCAGAGTGAATGTATCTGAGGAACTAGATATTCCTCACATTAAAAACCGACCATGTGCCTAACCTGGACACTCATCAAAAGATTGGAAAATACTTCCGTATGCTACGAACAGTGTTAATTATATCTTGGCAAGATCACCCCACGAAGCAGCAACTTTATGGCAACCTACCTGCCATATCTACTACCATCAGGGAGGTATGTCTACAATTTGCCGGTCAGAGGAGCAAGCAAGGGCTTGTGAGAAATGTATTGTTGTGGACTCCACAGCACGTGCGCACGAGCATATGACGACCTAGATCCATGTGCATCCAGCAAATTACACATGACCCTGACTGTCATCCTGAAAGTCTGATGCAGCTGATGGAGGACTGGGGCATCTGGACCGAAAGAGAGTCACATTGGTTCGGGCAAGGAGCCTAACCAGATAGATAGATGTCTTCGCAGAAAATACATAAAAATGAACAGTATCTTCCCTGTAAATCCTCTGTAGGGTGGAGGATGACTCGAAACGCACTTTTAATCATTTCCATGTCAAACTTTCGTTTTTCAGCCACGTACTTCCTCCCATGACTTGATATCCTGCCATGTAGTCCTAATTTTAAACTTCTAATGGAAATCTCGATCTTTGTTAACTAAATTTAAATCTTATCTGGAAATTTTTGTTTTTAATATTTTATTGGTTATCTTTTCGTGTATTTTTTTTATTATCTCTAACAGATACCTATATAAATATTTATACATGTGTCGTCGTCGTCGTCGTCGTCGTCGTGAATCCAAGTCCTCTTCGTCTGCTGGTAGACCCACTCGGACGCCGATATTAAAAAAAAAAGTATATAAAAAAATACAATCACAGAAAAACATCAGAGAGACGAGTTACTAGTGTACGTGTGTGAGAAAGAGAAAAACAAACAGATAGTGTTTTAATTCTTTTCCATTGCAAGAACTTAGGCACCAGGGTCGGAAAGTTGGATTACCTTGAAGTCCATATTGACCGAAGCTTATCTAATGCAGCCCATGCTTTTGAAATGCGAATTTGGATAGCTCTCTCTGTGGAACCTATATTGCTGCCCAGGTACTTAAACTCAGTGACTTCTTTCACCGTTGTTTCATCTAGAGCTTTGATCTTCCCCCCTCTCCGCATTGAAAGCTATACACTTTGTTCTATCCGCATTAACGTAAAGACCAATGTCATTTACGGATATTTGTTGCTCACGTAACAGCGTTTGCGCATCAGCAGTGTTATTTGCTAGCAGAACAATATCGTCTGTGTAATATGCATCATTTATTTGTTCTGATGGATGGTGTCTGCTTGTGGATTCATTTGCGATAAAACCCAGTGTGCTGTTTGTATCAACAGAGGTGTGAAGTGCACAGTCAAGACAGACAATGAAAAGAAAACGGGCTAAAGTGTCTCGTTGAAGAAGAACCCTGGCGCGAATATCAAAGAATTCAGTGTCACCATCTGGCGATCTGACTATTGCTTGAGTGTGTTTGTATAGCATGTTAGCATTAATGACTTCGTTTGGAACGCCATATGCCTTTAAGATGCTGGCTATTTTTCCTCTAAGTACAGAGGCTGCTGCAAAGAAATAAAAATCAAAATAATAGCAATGGAGTTACTAGTTGTCCTTTTCAATTGCTTTTATTATTTCAACCACCAGGAAAAAGAAAAGATCAGTCTTTACGATCGGCACATCACATGTCACGTACTAATTCAGAGAGACGAGCAATTGTCTCTGTTGACAACGAAGACTTGGGTACTAGAAGGTTTTCGTGGCTTTTTTCTTCTATTTCTTTAGTAACAAAGTATCAAATGTTGCTAACATTCTTCTTGATTTTTTTTTATTTCAAGGTTTGCCATATAAGTAAAAATGTAAGAACTGCTCTGCTCAAAGATTTAATAATAGAAATATAAAATGATGTTTCGTAAGATGGTATTTTAAAACCAAATACTTTCATATTACTGTAAGGTGTAAAGTAAATCTCAGAGCTAACAATGGAGTTATTTTTGTTCTTTTAATGTGAATAATCTATTATTTCAACCACCAAAAGAAGGATGCAAAAAGATTTGAAATCTCTCGGACTGCTGTATTCCAACTAGAACCATCTTTACAACTAAAGATCACTAATTACTTGCGAGAGACGAACAACTATCTCTGTTGACGAAGATCTGGCAGAATTAAAACGTGTGTTCCTTCAAAATTGGAAATATTTACAAATTTTCACTAGTATGGGCAAATAGATTCACTGCCTTGTGGATGCCTTAGGAAAGTCAAAGGCTGAAGGAGTAAATCCTGACAAAAAATCCGGTTTGGAGTTCCGATAGGGGGATGGTGAATCACTGCATCACCTTTCTGGCAAATCTTGCAGCCGCGCTGACTCCGACCGTATTGACTTGTCTTTCCGTCAGAAAAACATTCACGAGGCGTAAAATATTTGCGAACATCGGAGAATGCCTGTTTTCGTAACCTACTACGAAAGGCATTCGAAGCGTCAGCAGCAGGAGCAGTAAAACAGAGAGAGGGAAAGGGGAGAGACGTGATAAAATATGGCGGACTAACTGGCAAAACTTATAAATACGAAGACATACCTAAACGGTAGAACCCAATACTTCCATATTACTCTAAGGAGTATATCTATTATCAGCAATTAATGGAGTTATTGTTGTTCTGTTTTATGACTTATAATATTGCAGCTACTAAAAGAATAACTAAGTGCGCAATAGAAACGTTCGTCTCTATGAATTAGTTCCTGACATCTAGTTGTGAAGTTGTAGTTCCGATGTGGTTGTCGGTGACATGGCGAACTTATTCATTCTCTTAGTAGCTAGAGTATTAGAAGTCATAAAAAAGAACAATAATAACTTCATTGAGAATTGTTCCGAAAGGGGGTAGCTCTGGTAACTGGGCAAGCCTACGTCTCCTTATCACCCGCCCAGGCTTGCATCCGGAGAGTCAATGCCAGCATCAAACTGTATAGCCAAATGCAGAATCCAAGTATCTTATTAGACAAAATATGCCAGTTCATTAGAAGGAATATTAAAGCTTTTGAGTATATGTATTATCTAGGTTCATCGAACTGTTATTATCTTTAGTGCATTTTCACGACGTTTCGGTCGGTGTAACTTCCGACCTTCTTCAGGTGTATCTTGTCGAACTTGAGAATGTTTCTATCAAACTCAGGGATCTGGGCGTAATTTCGAGCGGAACCTTTATTGACTACACGGTGGTAGCATGCGCTTATTCCATCAGCCATGACTAGATAGAGGTACTAAGTACTTTGCAATTGTATTTTTCAGTCGCCCACACTGTGGGTTGAACCTTTAACCTTCAGGAGAACATCACCTTTTACAACTGAATTTTCCAAGTACTCTAACCGCTGCGCCACGGATCATAGCGGATTCATTCCAGAAACGCCATAAAGCTTTTGACTTTTAAAGAAATATTTTTTTTAAATACTTACCCGACAATAATCCACTTGCTGCCAAAAGCAGAAACGCGATTCCATAACTGAAGTTCTGGGCACCAAAACTTCCTGTTGTTGGAAAGAAATTGTAGAGACAGAGAATGACAAACGCCAAGGTGGTAATATACAGGGTGGCCACAGTGGCCGAGTTACTTTTTATTCTTCCCATTTCTTACATGTTTCTTTTTCCACCCTTCATGCAAGGAATGGAAACTAATCAGTTTCTGAAAGAAAAAAAAATATAATTGTAAATAACTAAATATGCATAGATGACGCTGCTCGACGTTAACTCTTGTATTTTGGTCTTAGTAAATGGTCATTCATTCGTATAAAAGATGCAGCTTTCAAATAAACGGTTATATGTAATAATCTGATAAAGGATGTGTCGTGCAATAAACAAACCAATCCAATCATGGATCATGGATCTTCATATGGCTTAACGACGAGCACCACTTAATTGTCCTAGAGGGATGATAAATGACAAGTGCTGAATTGTCAAGCAAGGGTTGCATAATATCTAACCACTCTTCTCCTGAGTCAGCACTGCTTAACTTCAGTGGCAAAGAGAAATCCAGGATGACATGAAACAATGCTGAAATATGCGGAGAGTATATACAGTACTTTGGTATTCCTAAATGGTCACCCATTTAGTATTGACCAGGCTCAACGTTGCTTATCTTCGGTGATCTAACGGAAACCAGTGTGACAACATGATTATGCCACATAAAACGGGTCATACACCGTTGCCGAACATTTTCAATTGTTTGTTAAATAAAGTTGTCTCACTAGAAAGTGTTTTCATATTAAAATGTTTGAACCCTCTGAGAGCTTATTTATTTTTTGTAGAAAAAAATTTTTACACCTATTTTTAAAATGACTCTGTAAGCTTAACATGAAATCGTACGACGAAACAATGGAAATGGTGTTGGTAGCATATAAATAAGAATACCCAAATAAATTGAACATTTTGAGTAATTTGCATATTGTGAAAGCAGCCATCTTGGATTTGTAATCAGGTTGAGCATTCGCGCATTGGAAACTGTGAATCAAACTTATTGATTGCTGAATTTATTGTGTATTTTTATGCCACTGTGTTTCATATTAAAAGTAAAACAATTTTTATATGTTTTATAAATGGTAGACCTGTCGGCAGCTACGCTAAGAAGGTTAACCGTATAAATAATTAGGTACTTGTGCTGGTTATGGACCGTGCTTGTTTTAGATAGAATTTTAAAGTTAACTTCTATTTTTACGATATATATTTTTTTTAAATTCTTGTATCCGATATTAAACAAATACTCATTGAATAAGAACTAGTTCATTTGAATCACATATGATTAAGCATTATTTTTACACTATACTTTTCATTTTTAGAAACTACTTAATACAATTATTAAATTTAATGTGTAACAAATTAATCTCAATATAGATAAAACACTAGATGTGTATATGTGTCTATCTGAGTGTAAATATTTAACGGATAAACTCTTACACTACTGATCATTTAGCACCGGAATTAACACAATATAGTAATCATACACCAAGGATGATTTAAAACAAATAAAATCTTTGTTTGGATGAATGAATAACGCGTACAGATAAGTTGAAATGCAAAATGTTAATTTCAACTTGCCGCCATATTTTTACTTCATGCGCATGCCCAAATCCAATTCATTTCTTCAAGTCGTTAAATGTTAAATCATTTGAAAGTATCCCTCCGTAGCTACGTAGGTAGGAGACGCGGTGGGAGGTCTAAATTTTTTTGTTTCGATTCTAGCAGACGGCATCCAAGTCTTTTTTTTTTACTTTTTAAATAACTACAATATATTAGGTACAATATAATATTCAATAGAGAATTGGCTCTGCAATAATAAGTACAAAATCTGCATGAATTCAAATATATTTAAGCGTATTTTACGACTCGGCAAAGCCGAGTGCCCTACCCACGCTAGTTGCTACATAAACTTGCAGTATTTTTGTTAGTACAATACTATCTAGCTCTAAATCTATAATATAAAGCTGAATGTGTGTGTGTGTTTGTGTGTGTGTGTGTGTGTGTGTGTGTGTGTGTGTGTGTGCCTGGTCACGAATAGGCTTCTATATTGTTGACTATTTTAAAAACCTGATTACATATAATGATAGAAGATGTATCGAGACACAGGAATGGGTATGTTTGATCTGGCAGAACAGTGGTTCTTTAAAATTGTGGGGTCTGCGTTCGCGCCTGCTCCACAAAGTATGGGAATAAAAAATTTAAAAATTAAAAAAAAACGTTTACAAGTGTTTTTGATATAGATGTACATAAGAATACTTTGATAAGTATGTTTTTAACTTAAATAGGGATGATATAATAAAATTGGAGGGTCTGCGTTCGCGCCTGGCCTCCATAGAATGGAAATAGGCACAAACTTTAATAAAGACTTTTCATATCTATCTGCGTAAGTATACTTTGATAATTATGTTTCAGTTTGAAGAAATATAGTATAATAAAATTATGGGGTGTTCGTTCGCACCTGACCTTCATAGAATGGAAATATGTCACAAAGTTTAACAAGGTTTTTTAATATAGATCCACAGAATATTGTGATAAGTGTTTCAGTGTGAACAGGTATGGTATCATAAATTATGGTGTTTATCTATTTTATTTTTACTTTCATCATATTTTGCTTTGGTTTTGATACCCCCAAATTCAAAGCTTTCTCTTTACAACCCTTCCTTTTCATAACCTATCATACTTTCATAAATCAGTGTCCATTTTCTGTAGGCTGTTTTTGAACCCAATCAACGACGGGTATTTTTGCTAGTATATATATAGACATTTTTTTATTTACACATGAATTAGGAATATATTAAATAGTAACTCTTGCATTATATACATTTTAAATTTTATTTAATTCTGTTAATTTATTTAATTATTATTGTCTCCCTTGAATAGAAATATAGTTTGAATTCTATACCTAGAATGAATGACACTAGCCGGTTTCTCAATATTTTACTTTTTGGTGGACTGTTAACGTCAAAGTTAAAAAAGAAATTATAATTTGAACTTTCTACATTGATATGAATGTTTCCCCTTTAACTATTTTTATATTTTTTCTGCGGGACGTATTCCTTGTATTTAGCCTTAAAACGCTAAATACAAGGAATAAATAAATACATGTGCCAATTGTTACCGTATTTTTATTATTTTTATTTATCTATTTTATTGATGGTCCGAGAATGTGAAGTTTTCGG
The DNA here is from genome assembly GCF_053919585.1 of Euprymna scolopes. Classification (NCBI taxonomy): domain Eukaryota; kingdom Metazoa; phylum Mollusca; class Cephalopoda; order Sepiida; family Sepiolidae; genus Euprymna; species Euprymna scolopes. The sequence continues at coordinate 36,992,162 of NC_136504.1, read as the reverse complement.
CATACCTGATGACGTCGTTCTTTGGATGACTTGAATTAGCTTCTTTTATTTTCTTTTGTTTGGATTAAACTACTTGAAGTAGCTTCTTTTATTTTCAGCTCATTAGAAACATGTCTAAAGTATATTTTTACATTAATTATATTTTTATTTATATGAAATTATTAAATTATTTAACAAGTTAATTAATAAACTTGCAGTATTTTATTCATCATGTTGCTAACTCCAAATATAATATATATAGTATTTCATTAATATAATATAAATTTTAATTTACTTGTCCGTAAACCCAGTGTTACAAAAAATAAACATCATCATCGCAAATATTAATTAATGAGAAACGAATTATCTCCGTTTATATTCGCTCTTTATCAGTTAAAAATCATTAAAACCATTCCTTACCCAACGATTAAAAAATATATGACTGTTTACTGTTTTAAATTGGTTATTTAATTTTATAATAACGAAAAAATCATGTCGAGAGGAAACTGTAAGGTTTTTTTTATTATAGTTTCTTTTTAAGATTAAAACAAAATGCTCAAGCGAATTGACATCTGTTCCTTTATAATTTCTATAAAAAGAATTATTCAGAAAAATACTAAACAAAACAATGTGTTATGTGTTGAATTTTCATTGAAAAAAATCTAATTTTTTAAAATTAATTATTTTTAGCTTTCAAAGGTTAAAAACGAATTTGCTAAAAATTGTTTTGAATTCGTCGTTATTTGTTTTATTTTATAATTTATATATTTTATTTATAATTTATTTTAAAAATTTTCAACTACCGTAGACTTTCCACGGGTTCTGCTAGTAATTGTTGATATAATAGTGTTTAATTAATATAATAATTGTTAACATAATAAATAGTGTTTAATCACTAAAATGTGCAAATAAACGTGGGTAGCATACAGATAATTTGCATATTAGAAAGTCGTTATTTTTCTCTAGTGGATATGAATTTGGCATTTTAATCTCACCCTCACTGCTACAAATGGCTCAATTTATAAATATAGAGATATAAACTCACGCGAATAGTACAGAAAAGGCCTTGCTGTCGGTATTTTTATGTAATGTCTGCAGTGTTCAGTCGGCCGGCTTGCAAATGAACGGAGAAGTCTTGAGGATAAATCTTACCAAATCTTATTACGTCATTATCCCTTTCTTTGTGTTCATTTTCTTTGAAGTTGCCTTGCCGTCTCATCCCCTGACCCGCCATTTCTCTCAGGTACTCCCGATTTGTTGAACCGGAAGTGATTTGAGAGTTGATGCACGTTCAGTCCATGCTCATATCAGCTCTGAGCGTCCTAAGAGGTCAAGCAGAAGGACAAAGTCACGTACGGCATTAGTTGACCTATTTGTTTATTAGTCTTACGCGGTTCGAAAGTTTGTTTAGAATCGCTTTTTCTAATTACAGCTTGGATTGTCTTTTTCTTATCGCATTCGCTCTCACTTTTTCCTTCTTCCCTTCTCTCTCTCGACACACACACTCACACACCAGCACAAACACGTATATATATATATGTCATCCACAGATAGTACTGTTTCACCGTTTATAGCTCATTAGTGTTGCTAAACAAGTGTGTTGTACATGTATGTTAATTATATATATATATATATATATATATATATACACACACTCACACATAAACTCAAACACGTATACACACACACACATATATATATATATATATATGTGTGTGTGCGTATATGTATATATATGTATATATATATGTATGTCATCCACAATAAAAAATATTCTGGAGCACCAAAGGTAGCTCGTTTTAATGGTACAACTCCCATCTTCGTATCTCTTTAACTTTTTAAGTTTAAAAAAGAAGGCTTTACTTTATGAACGACCCTTGTATGACAAAGCGCGCTCCGGACGCCCATACACAGCCATCGTTTATTGCTGGCAAAAGTGCATTGAAAGTGCTTGATTATAGACTAGAAACCTGGGGGCTTTGTTATTTCAACCCTTTCTATGTATCGTTTGCTCTTATGTTTGTCACAGTTATACAACAGTAAGGAACGATGAGATGGAGTTATTTGATTTATTTTTCTACATGGTCACCACCATTTTCAATGCACTTTTGCCAGGAATTCAATGGCTTATCTATGTTTTTTTTTGTGTGCACATGCATGACAGGGGGTTGCTTTTTGAGATTCTCACATCGTTAATATCTGCAACAGAGATGTGAAATTTTCAGGCATAATTGCATAAGTTCATCTATACAATACAATTTGTAATTCCTTCTGCTCCGTTCTGATGGAATAATAAAAAAAAGAGACATTACTTTTAAAACGCTCTCGTACTTATCTTACGTTGAATTCTATTACATCTTGTGCTTATAGTCAAGATTGTGTAGTTTTGATTCCTTTCTCTGCTCCGAGAGAAACGATACGATGGTGACAAGCAATATATGGTGCCTTTTGATTAATGATCATTATCTTTTTACATAACGTGGCCGCCTTACCTTGTGTTTAGAATGATTTTCTTGTCTATTTGACAATGTCTAATTATCTAACTAAATGAACAGGAGAAACTAGAATTAAAAAAGCAGGCAATCTTGACTATAATCCATCTTGTTTTTCATTATTATTTTATCTGTTAAACCTCGTACGCGGAATATCGTAAATACACACACAAAATTACCTACTCACTCTCTCTCTTCTTCTTTGTCAACACGTAAGTTCCAATCTCTCATCTGCGTGCTAATTTCTCTCTCGTGTAATATAGATACAAGGAGAACGATAAAATTGTCATCCTAGAAAAGACATGCTTCCTTTTCCGTTTGATGGAAACCAGTTCTTTTTTCGGACCTTTTACTAGTTGGTCAGTTGTGTACACATCCCAAAAGCAATAGGAGCCTTCTATCATGTCTGAAAGTGACGCAATGTTTAACAAAAGAGATCAGAGATGCACAATTATACAACTCATGCTTTCTACTGATCCAAGTAATAACAACAGCATCATTGCTAGTACCCTCAAAATGCATCGCTGGATTGCCACGAATATCAGAGACGTGTCCAGGTTGATGAAACAAAGTTTCCGGACACGGTTATGATCTTTGGTGTGGTTTCAAGCAAGGACCACATCATGCCACCTCACATCTTCGAAGTCGGCTTGGAAATCAACACCAAAGTGTACCTGGATGTGTTGAAGAGTGTGATGGCCCCATGGTGCAATCAGGTAGCCGCTGGAAAACCCTGGGTGTGGCAGCCAGACTCGGTGTCGGTTCAGGAGTACAAAGAGATCCAGGCTTGATTTCAAAAGGAGTGCTACGACTTTGTACCTTTCTCTCACTTGCCTCTCTCTTCCCTCGACCTGAACCCGCTGCACTAATTCGCTTGTAGAGAGCATCACCAACATCACCTCCCACAAAACCAAAGCCAGCCTGATCGCTGCCATCCGCTGAGTATTCATCGAGCTCCCACGGGCGCTTGTGGAAAAGGCACGCTCCCAGTTTCGGACCCGCATCGGGACAGTGATTCAGGTTGAAGGCGGTTACATTGAATATATGTCAGCTCTACTACATAATCGGTCCTGGATATGACCTAAAACTATATCCGATGTGGCCTTGGGGAGTGTAGAGCCACCCTTTAATTGCCATTGCTCCCAGGTCCACTCTGACCCGGAGTGGTAGTACCTGTTAGGGTCCCAACTATGGGTTAAATAGAATCTGACTTAAAAAAAGTATATACTCCATTAAAAATCGTTTCTCAAAATAACTAGATTCGGCATTAAATAACCTGAAAAAGGTTGATATGCCGTAAAACAAAAACAACCAATCTACTACATAATCAAGTTACCTGAATTTATTTTTTAAAATAAAAGTTTTAAAATAAAATTGTAGTGTTGTTTTTTAGGCAGATACTTTTATCGTTCCACCTTGTAAATTATTGAATTATTCTTAAATGTTTCGTTATGATAATACAGACATACTCATCCATCTCTCTTTCTCGCTGTTACGCACTCATACACGTAATCGCATCTGTTTTCTCTTCTTCACATACATGTGTCCCCTTTCCTTCTCTCTCTCTCTCTCTCTCTCTCTCTCTCTCTCTCTCTGTGTATCTGTGTATCACATGCAGATACACATACGAAAAGAAACTGAAATCCTAGAGAGGATCTCTATCATTCTAGTAATTATGGACTCAGGAAAACGAATTTCAGAAAATACCTGCCAATTATACCCAGTGAACCAAGTGCAAGAGACATTCAAACAATTGCACTTAAAGGTGCGGTCAGAAGTTTTAAAAGGTTTTTCGATCGTAATATATAACATAGCGGGTTAATGTTTGGTATCCGGTAGGATGCCCCATCCCCAGCTTGAAAAACTAATAAGAAAATTGAAAGAAAATCAGATAGAGAACTTGAATGCCTACTGAAGGGAACTTGAATTTCTACTAGACACTGTCCTCGAGTGTCTAAGGTTTCTCTTTACAGGAGATTGCCAGGACAATCTGGCATGAGAATATTTTCAAATACAAATTAACCCTGACTAAATATTCAAATTCACATAGTATTCGCGGACCAAGTAAGATCTCGGAATGGTTAACCCATCCTGGCTTATACGAGGAATGGCGCACTTTCTCCAAGTGGTGGTACGTCAAATAACAACACGAAGCTGGATACTTCACCAGACTAGATGTATTCTTGTTTTGGAATTCAGTAAGACTAAGAAACTACAAGAAAGATCTACTAAAACATATTTAAATGGTCAATTGGGGGAGAGGGAAATAATGTTCGCAACTTCTTTATTAAATCAGTGTTTGAGAGGTGATGAAGAATTTTAATATAACATTCGAATATCTATGTATCTCATATAGAGATTAAGTGTTAGCCCCAGGAATAAAAAAAAATTCTATCTTTTCTGTCTCCCTTTCTATCACAAAACAAACCCGCACTCATATGCTCTCTTTTCTATGTCTCCTTCCTCCCCCTTTCTCTCCCCTCTCTTTACCCCCTCTCTCTCCTTCTCTCCACCTATACGAGTGTCACTCCAAATGTAATGCATCCTAGTTTTAAACTAAAACAAAAACTAACAAACTAAAACGTTGAAGAGCTGTGAAGATGGGAGTGGTACCATTTAAACCAGCACACTTTTGTACCCCATAATTTATTTTCTAGCCACCATGTTGTCTATTATATAGTCTATTTTAGCCACCAGCATTCCCAATGCACTTTTGTCAGCAATGGGATGGTGGCTGCGCTCAGGAATCCGGAGCGCACTTGTCACGCACATCTCTGTCGCTACTCTGGAATCAACGACATCATCTGTGCTGACATCAACTGTATCAACTTCGAAAAAGTTCAACAGGCGCCGATGAGTGTTAATCGGTTCAATTTTTCTGCAGGGAGAAATTCAATGAGGCATCTCTGCTTCTGACACACGTCCATGACATGGGTTGCTTTCTTAGAGTTTTACACTGTCAACATCTGCAACAGACGGACGAAACTTTGCGGTCATGAATGGATGCGCTCGGTCATCATAATAATGCAATTTGCAATCGTCTCTAGTACGTTCAGGCGGAATAAAATAGAAAACATTATTTTTGGGACGTCCTTTGTACACACACACACTCACACACATTTCTTTTCTCTGTCTCTCTTTCTCACTCTTATATCTATCCACATATCTCTCTCGCTCTCTCTGACTCTCTCTCTCTCTCTCTCTGCTTGCCACGTGCCACAACGCATATAACATCCTGTATCTATAGAGTGTCCAAAAAGTCACTGAAGGGTTTTGAACTTACATAGATTCTTTATTTTTGAGGATATCGTTCTGCCGTTTTAACACAATCTGTCTTAGACATTGTGAAATTTACAAAAACGAATGCATATTCAAACAATCTTTATTTTTGAAAAAAATAATGTCTTTTAAATGTTGTCTATTTTCAGCTTCGCATATTTGTGCTCTTTCCCAAACTTTATTCATGACAGATTGCATTGGGTTGCGATTTGACTCCCTTATTTTATTCCTGGCGTTTTCCTTCAATTTTTGCAGGGTTTGGGGTTTATTAACATAGACTCTTTCTTTAAGATACCCGTAAAAGAAAACGTCAGAGCTAGTCAAGTTTGGGGAACGTGGTGCTCATTTGACTGTCATAGCGAGAGATAATGTTGTCACCGAAGCATTACCTGAGAAGCTCCATGGTGTCTCTCGCCATATGTGCCGTTGCCCAATCTTGTTGGAATCATAATCCGAACCTATTTTGAATTTCTGGGCGCAGAAAGTCTGTAATCATAGTCCGGTACCTCTCTTTAGTAACAGTGAATGCATTTTCGTCGTGATCTTCAAAAAATAAGGTCCAATAATTTTCTCCTCCGTTACTACACACCATACAGTGCACTTTATGGGATGCAGTTGCTTTTGATGAATTGCCTTTGGATTTTCAGAGCACCAAAATCTATAATTTTGTTTGTTAACGAGTCTATTCAAATGAAAATGGGCTTCATCCGACAAATTCAACTTTTGCAGAAAATTAGGGTCATTTCGGACAAGTTCTTACATTTGAACTGCATAGTGAACCTTTGTTTGGAAATCCTCAGGCTTCAAGTGTTGAACTAACTCCACTTTATAAGGAGATAGTTTTTAACTGTACGAAACATTGCGTAGTGAGCTTCGACATATCCCAAGTTGTGTTGAATGTCGTCGAATCGATGTTTTATTATGCTGTTCAACTCTCTCTGATACTCTTTCCCTATTTTGATTTGTGATGATGTTTCGAGGTCTGCCAGCTCGCGGAAGATCAAATACATGTCCTTCAAACGGGCGCATAATGTATCGAATTGTGTTGTGACTTGGGCTATCTCTTACATGAAAATGCCGTCGATGAACACTTTGGGTCAAAACAATTGACCCCTGATTTTGGTAAAACAATTTCACAACTTTAGTACGTTGTTCAATGCTATACTTATGCATAATTAATTACCAGCATATTTTTTGTTAAATATCTGAAATAGAAAAAATAAACATTAATTTTAAATGGCAAAGACTTTAAACCCAACAGGGACTTTTTCAACACCCTGTATCTCTTTTTCTTTTCCTACCTGTCAACTAACACATACATATAATCTCTCTCTCTCTTTCTTTCTCTCTCTCTCTCTCTCTCCACGCACACCCAGTCTCTCTCTCGTTCTCTGTTTTCACTCTCTCTCTCTCGCTAAATCTCCCAATCTCCCCCGCCTTCTCTCCCCCCTCTCTCTCTCTCTCTCTCTCGCTCTCTCTCTCTCCACGCACCTCCAGTCTCTCTCGTTCTCTGTTTTCACTCGCTCTCCCGCCAAGTCTCCCAATCTCCCCCGCCTTCTTTCTCTCTCTCTTTCTCTCTCTCTCTCTCCCTCTCTCTCTCTCTCTCTCTCTCTCTATATATATATATATATATATATATATATATATATATATATATATATATATATTCATTTCTAATTCGAAATCGGGCACGTGACTCATGCAAACCATATATTTTGACACATTTCTCGTAACGTTACCTGCATCCAGCATCCTAAACGTACCCACCCATCCCTATGCTCTATCAACAGGCACACCTTCCACCTTGTCTTCCTGCCTACGCACGTTTTTTTTTTGTTTTGTTTTTTTTTCTTCCCTAGTTCTTTCTCTTTTCGCGATTTTCTCTTCGCACGTCGGCGCATGGAATTCGGTTTAGAATGGCGTCAAGTTGAAATATACGAAAACTTACTTTTTTTTCGTCTGGAAAAAAGATCCACACAAAAAGGTAAGCAAAACTGGACCTCATTGATTTCCTCACAAATTGTGTATTAGCAATTATCTGGCAAGAAATAGAAAATGTGTTTAGCGAGAAATTGTCAGTTATCGTGCGCTCTTGATTCTGTGTCGTTATACTTCAAGCATAGCTCCCCTCTCTCTCCCTCTGTTTCTCTCTCATGCTCCTCCTCTCTCTCTCTCTCTCTCTCTCTCTCTCTCTATATATATATATATATATATATATATAGAGAGAGAGAGAGAGAGAGAGAGTAATTTATAAAATATATATGGCGATTAAGCTACACTGAATATTCGGTGTTTCATCCAACCTAGGACTCCTCAGGCTTGTAAATTAAGTAGTTATATATATATATATATATATATATATATATATATATATATATATATATATATATGTGCGTGTGTGTGTGTTCTTAAGTTAATTTATAGTTAATTATTCAATTGTTAAAAAATTTATAAAATAGAAACTACTACTATTACTGCTGCTACTACTACTACTAATAATAATAACATTAATAATAATACCAACTGAATTGTTTTAAACTTAATAATTCATTTGTTATTAAATATATCTTTAAAACAACATTTGAGCAAGGTCGGTGTATATATATCTATATCTATACATCTATCTATCTATCTATCTATCTATCTATATATATGTATATATATATATATATATATATATATATATATATATATATATATATATGACAATCGATAAAAATTGACTTTTTTTTATATTATTATTGTTAAGAAACTAAAGTCATATAGTCCCTGAACATGCTAGGTTTGCTGTCTTATCTGGCTTTATTGTTTTAAGAAGTTTATCTTTATATGTGTCAGGAACGGTCTCTACCAAACTACTCTATCAATTTTTTTGGTTTCCAGACATGACACTTTATATGTGCGAAGTTCGGCCCTGTGGATAAAATTAGATTTAGTTTTTAGCCGGGAAAAATTACTGCCAAGCGGTCAAAATTAATAACATTAGGCATAAAGAAGACTTGAAGTGTTTCTCTGTGCATGCGCTAATAAAAAAATTATACGTTGAGGTCGGTTAATTTTTAGCATTTTAGTATTGGCTCTAAAATAAATATGAAATATGCATGCATTAAAATATCATATTTAAGCATATTTTACGGCAGGGCAACACCGGGTGATCATATGTATAGTATATAAGACTAATTAGGAATTACTTTAGGTTGATTGTTTAATTCTATTCATTGAAATCAATATGGTCGGACGGATTGACCGAAATATCTTGGTTCAACTTTAATAATGTGTACCGTATCTCTATTTCTACTAATATTTTAACTTGGTTATTTACAATTCCATAAACATATATATATATATATATATATATATATATATATATATATATATATATATATGATTTCTATATAGGAATTACCACTTATCAAGACACAGAGGCCACTCGAGAATAAGGGTTAAAGAGTGCACAGTATTAGAATCTTAGTAATCGTCAGTAGTGAAAATTCGGTAAATTTCTTAACTTAAGGGAAACGGCTCATCAAGAACTTGTTTACATTGGGCTTGAAGATGGCTATATTGTAGTCAGCTGGAAAGCAGGCAAAGGGAAGATAGTTCCACAGGCGTGCAGTTCTAAGAAAGAAACTTTGTTCATGAAATCTACGTTTAGGTTTACACAGATAAAGATTAGGGGAAATTATTGATAGTGTTTTCAGCTAGACGAGTGTTTCTCATAAAAGTTTGGTGAGGGAGGACCATAGATTGGAGCTCAGACGAGCACTTGCCATGAAAATAACGTTATAACGTTTCTTAATAAACCTCTGATTGTGTAATTGCCTATAAGACTACAAAGATAAACCAAATTTATTTCCTTGTTATTTTATATTTAGTATTATTCTTAACACGAGTAGAGCAATTTTCCGCAGTATAAACGATAGGATTTCCTCTTTTTATGTTTTGTACCTGATGGCATCGCAGTCAGAATCTACGTTTCGAAGTGTATGTGGGATCTGATGTAGAAGAGACGCAATTTAAACATGTTAACTTATGTTTTCGGAAAACATGATAGGCTAGTTCTGTCTATAGTTCGTTTTACGCTTGCTTGAAAGCAAGTGATGTTTATGGCTTTTAATCTATGTCATCATACGCTGGTATGCCGGTACACCGGGATAGCGTCAGAACGTCATAAAAGCGTAAACAGTGTTGCTAATTTAGCGATTTTACCGCTAGATCTAGATATTTCGTTGAGAATATAGGGATAATTTTCTTTTTTTAATCTGAAGATTTTCTTTGCCAATAATGTTTGAAGAATTTCAAACCGAGTAAAGAAAATGCATAAAAAAAAAAACTAATTAATTTGGAGATTGTGAACACACACAACGAACAGGTCAATTCTAAAACATATGCACTTTGTAAATACTGTTTTTTAAAAAAAAAAATATCTGATATTTCTAGTATTTTTTAAACAACTTTAATAGTTTATTTTGGAAGTATAATCCATAAAGAAATTAAACAACCCACTTTAAAACGAGAAATTACGAGTTTTTTTTTATATTTTATTCGCAGTTTTGTGTTAGGGGTGTCAAAAATTCTGAACAATAATAAATATAATATAATAATGTAATAATAACTAATGTGATAAAAACTAATGTAATGATAGCAAATATAATAATAACTAATGTGATAATAACTAATGTGATAATAACTAATGTAATAATCACTAATGTAATAATAAATTATGTAATAATAACTAATGTGATAATAACTAAAGTAATAATAATTAATGTAATAATAACTAATGTAATAATAACTAATGTAATAATGACTAATGTGATAATAACTAATGTGATAACACCTAATGTGATAATAACTAATGAAATAATAACTTATGTAATAATAAATAATGTAATAATAACTAATGTGATAATAACTAATGTAATAATAACTAATGTAATAATAAATTATGTAATAATAACTAATGTGATAATAACTAATGTAATAATAATTAATGTAATAATAACTAATGTAATAATAACTAATGTAATAATGACTAATGTGATAATAACTAATGTGATAACACCTAATGTGATAATAACTTATGAAATAATAACTTATGTAATAATAAATAATGTAATAATAACTAATGTGATAATAACTAATGTAATAATAACAAATGTAATAATAACTAATGTGATAATAACTAATGCGATAATGACTAATGTAATAATAACTAATGTAATAATAACTAATTTAATAATAACTAATGTAATAATGACTAATGTGATAATAACTAATGTGATAATGACTAATGTAATAATAACTAATGTGATAATAACTAATGTGATAATGACTAATGTAATAATAACTAATGTAATAATAACTAATGTAATAATAACTAATTTAACAATAACTAATGTAATAATGACTAATGTGATAATAACTAATGAGATAATGACTAATGTAAAAATAACTAATGTGATAATAACTAATGTGATAATGTATAATGTAATAATAACTAATGTAATAATAACTAATGTGATAATGACTAATGTAATAATAACTAATGTAATAATAACTAATGTAATAATAACTAATGTAATAATAACTAATGTAATAATAACTAATGTGATAATAACTAATGTGATAATGACTAATGTAATAATGACTAATGTGATAATAACTAATGTGATAATGACTAATGTAATAATAACTAATGTAATAATAACTAATGTGATAATAACTAATGTAATAATAACTAATGTAATAATAACTAATGTAATAATAACTAATTTAATAATAACTAATGTAATAATGACTAATGTGATAATCACTAATGAGATAATGACTAATGTAATAATAACTAATGTAATAATAACTAATGTCATTATGACTAATGTGATAATCACTAATGAGATAATGACTAATGTAATAATAACTAATGTAATAATAACTAATGTAATAATGACTAATGTGATAATCACTAATGAGATGATGACTAATGTAATAATAACTAATGTAATAATAACTAATGTGATAATAACTAATGTAATAATAACTAATGTGATAATAACTAATGTAATAATACCTAATGTGTTAATAACTAATGTAATAATAACTAATGTAATAATAACTAATGTAATAATAACTAATGTAATAATAACTAATGTAATAATGACTAATGTGATAATAACTAATGTGATAATAACTAATGTAATAATAACTAATGTAATAATAACTAATGTAATAATAACTAATTTAATAATAACTAATGTAATAATGACTAATGTGATAATCACTAATGAGATAATGACTAATGTAATAATAACTAATGTGATAATAACTACTGTGATAATGACTAATGTAATAATAACTAATGTAATAATTACTAATGTAATAATGACTAATGTGATAATCACTAATGAGATAATGACTAATGTAATAATAACTAATGTGATAATGACTAATGTAATAATAACTAATGTAATAATAACTAATGTAATAATGACTAATGTGATAATCACTAATGAGATAATGACTAATGTAATAATAACTAATGTGATAATAACTAATGTAATAATAACTAATGTAATAATAACTAATGTGATAATGACTAATGTAATAATAACTAATGTAATAATAACTAATGTGATAATAACTAATGTAATAATAACTAATGTGATAATGACTAATGTAATAATAACTAATGTAATAATAACTAATGTAATAATGACTAATGTGATAATCACTAATGAGATAATGACTAATGTAATAATAACTAATGTGATAATGACTAATGTAATAATAACTAATGTAATAATAACTAATGTAATAATGACTAATGTGATAATCACTAATGAGATAATGACTAATGTAATAATAACTAATGTAATAATAACTAATGTGATAATGACTAATGTAATAATAACTAATGTAATAATAACTAATGTGATAATGACTAATGTAATAATAACTAATGTAATAATAACTAATGTGATAATGACTAATGTAATAATAACTAATGTAATAATAACTAATGTAATAATGACTAATGTGATAATCACTAATGAGATAATGACGAATGTAATAATAACTAATGTGATAATAACTAATGTAATAATGACTAATGTAATAATAACTAATGTGATAATAACTAATGTAATAATAACTAATGTAATAATAACTAATGTAATAATAACTAATGTGATAATAACTAATGTGATAATAACTAATGTAATAATAACTAATGTAATAATAACTAATGTGATAATAACTAATGTAATAATAACTAATTTAATAATTACTAATGTAATAATAACTAATGTAATAATAACTAATGTGATAATAACTAATGTAATAATAACTAATGTAATAATAACTAATGTGATAATAACTAATGTAATAATAACTAATGTAATAATAACTAATGTAATAATAACTAATGTAATAATAACTAATGTGATAATAAATAATGTAATAATAACTAATGTGATAATAACTAATCTGATAATAATTAATGTAATAATAACTAATGTAATAATGACTAATGTGATAATAACTAATGTAATAGTAACTAATGTAATAATAACTAATGTAATAATAGCTAATGTGATAATAACTAATGTAATAATAACTAATGTAATAATAACTAATTTAATAATAACTAATGTGATAATAACTAATGTGATAGTAACGAATGTAATAATAACTAATGTAATAATAACTCATCTGATAATAACTAATGTTATAATGACTAATGTAATAATAACTAATGTAATAATGACTAATGTAATAATAACTAATGTGATAATAACTAATGTGATAATAACTAATGTAATAATAACTAATGTAATAATAACTAATGTAATAATAACTAATGTGATAATAACTAATGTAATAATAACTACTGTAATAATAACTAATGTGATAATAACTAACGTGATAATAATTAATGTAATAATAACTAATGTAATAAGAAATAATGTGATAATAACTAATGTAATAATACCTAATGTAATAATAACTAATGTAATAATAACTAATGTAATAATAACTAATGTGATAATAACTAATGTAATAATAACTAATGTAATAATGACTAATGTAATAATAACTAATGTAATAATAACTAATGTAATAATAACTAATGTGATAATAACTAATGTAATAATGACTAATGTAATAATAACTAATGTAATAATAACTAATGTAATAATAACTAATGTGATAATGACTAATGTAATAATAACTAATGTGATAATAACTAATGTAATAATAACTAATGTGAGAATAACTAATGTAATAATGACTAATGTAATAATAACTAATGTGATAATAACTAATGTAATAATGACTAATGCAATAATGACTAATGTAAGAAGAAATAATGTGATAATAACTAATGTCATAATACCTAATGTAATAATGACTAAGTTGATAATAATTAATGTGATAATAACTAATGTAATAATAAATAATCTAATAATAACTAATGCGATAATAACTAATGTAATAATAACTAATGTAATAATAACTAATGTAATAATAACTAATGTAATATTAACTAATGTGATAATAACTAATGCAATAATAACTAATGTAATAATAACTAATGTAATAATAACTAATATAATAATAACTAATGTAATAATAAATAATGTAATAATAACTAATTTAATAATAACTAATGTAATAATAACTAATGTTAGAATAACTACTGTAATAATCACTAATGTGATAATAACTAATGTAATAATAACTAATGTGATAATAACTAATGTAATAATAACTAATGTGATAATAACCAATGTAATAATAACTAATGTAATAATAACTAATGTAATAACAACTAATATGATAATAACTAATGTAATAATAACTAATGTAATAATAACTAATGTAATAATAACTAATGTGATAATTACTAATGTAATAATAACTAATGTGATAATAACTAATCTGATGATAATTAATTTAATAATAACTAATGTAATAATGACTAATGTGATAATAACTAATGTAATAGTAACTAATGTAATAATAACTAATGTAATAATAGCTAATGTGATAATAACTAATGTAATAATAACTAATGTAATAATAACTAATTTAATAATAACTAATGTGATAATAACTAATGTGATAGTAACGAATGTAATAATAACTAATGTAATAATAACTCATGTGATAATAACTAATGTTATAATGACTAATGTAATAATAACTAATGTAATAATGACTAATGTAATAATAACTAATGTGATAATAACTAATGTGATAATAACTAATGTAATAATAACTAATGTAATAATAACTAATGTAATAATAACTAATGTGATAATAACTAATGTAATAATAACTAATGTAATAATAACTAATGTGATAATAACTAACGTGATAATAATTAATGTAATAATAACTAATGTAATAAGAAATAATGTGATAATAACTAATGTAATAATACCTAATGTAATAATAACTAATGTAATAATAACTAATGTAATAATAACTAATGTGATAATAACTAATGTAATAATAACTAATGTAATAATGACTAATGTAATAATAACTAATGTAATAATAACTAATGTAATAATAACCAATGTAATAATAACTAATGTGATAATAACTAATGTAATAATACATTAGGTATTATGACATTAGTTATTATTACATTAGTTATTATTACATTAGTTATTATTACATTAGTTATCATTACATTAGTTATTATTACATTAGTTATTATTACATTAGTTATTATTACATTAGTTATTATCACATTAGTTATTATCTCATTAGTTATTATTACATTAGTCATTATTAAATTAGTTATTATTACATTAGTTATTATTACATTAGTTATTATTACATTAGTTATTATCACATTAGTTATTATTGCATTAGTTATTATCACATTAGTTATTATTACATTAGTTATGATCACATTAGTCATTATCACATTAGTTATTATTACATTAGTTATTATAACATTATTTATTATCATATTAGTTGTTATTACATTAGTTATTATTACATTAGTTATTATTACATTAGTTATTATTACATTAGTTATTATTACATTAGTCATTATTACATTAGTCATTATTACATTAGTTATTATTACATTAGTCATTATCACAATAACTAATGTAATAATTACTAATGTGATAATAACTAATGTGATAATAACTAATGTAATAATGACTAATGTGATAATAACTAATGTGATAATGACTAATGTAATCATAACTAATGAAATAATAACTAATGTAATAATAACTAATGTAATAATAACTAATGTGATAATAACTAATGTTATAATTACTAATGTAATAATAACAAATATAATAATAACTAATGTGATAATAACTAATGTGATAATAATTAATGTAATAATAACTAATGTAATTATAAATAATGTGATAATAACTAATGTAATAATACCTAATGTAATAATAACTAATGTAATAATAACTAATGTGATAATAACTAATGTGATAATAACTAATGTGATAATAAATAATGTAATAATAACTAATGTGATAATAACTAATGTGATAATAACTAATGTGATAATAACTAATGTAATAATAACTAATGTATAATGACTAATGTGATAATGACTAATGTTATAATAACTAATGTAATAATAACTAATGTGATAATAACTAATGTGATAATAACTAATGTAATAATAACTGATGTGATAATAACTAATGTAATAATAACTAATGTAATTACAACTAATGTGATAATAACTAATGTAATAATAACTAATGTAATAATGACTAATGTGATAATGACTAATGTGATAATTACTAATGTAATAATAAATAATGTAATAATGACTAATGTAATAATAACTAATGTAATAATAACTAATGTGATAATAACTAATGTGATAATAAATAATGTAATAATAACTAATGTGATAATAACTAATGTGATAATAACTAATGTGATAATAACTAATGTAATAACGATAAATGTAATGTGATAATGACTAATGTTATAATAACTAATGTAATAATAAATAATGTAATAATAACTAATGTGATAATAACTAATATGATAATAACTAATGTAATAATAACTAATGTAATAATAACTAACGTAATAATAACTAATGTAAAAATAATTAATGTAATAATGACTAATATGATAATGTGATAATGTGATAATAACTAATGTAATAATAACTAATGTAATTATAACTAATGTGATAATGACTAATGTGATAATAACTAATGTGATAATAAATTATGTAATTATGTAATAAATTATGTAATAATAACTAATGTTATAATAAGTAATGTAATAATAACTTATCTGATAATAAATTATGTAATAATAACTAATGTGATAATAACTAATGCAATAATAACTAATGTGATAATAACTAATGTAATAATAACTTATGTGATAATAACTAATTTAATAATAACTAATGTAATAATAACTAATGTAGTAATAACTACTGTAATAATAACCAATGTAATAATAACTAATGTAATAATAACTAATGTGATAATGACTAATGTCATAATAACTAATGTAATAATAACTAATGTAATAATAACTAATGTGATAATAAATAATGTGATAATAACTAATGTGATAATAACTAATGTGATAATAAATAATGTAATAATAACAAATTAGATAATGACTAATGTAATAATAACTAATGTTATAATAACTAGTGTAATAATAACCAATGTAATAATAAATAATGTAATAATAACTAATGTTATAATAAATAATGTTATAATAACTAATGTAATAATAACTAATGTAATAATAACTAATGTGATAATAAATAATGTAATAATGACTAATGTAATAATAAATAATGTAATAATAACTAATGGAATAATAACTGATGTTATAATAACTAATGTAATAATAACTAATGTAATAATAACTAATGTGATAATAACTAATGTGATAATAACTAATGTGATAATAAATAATTTAATAATAACTAATGTAATAATAACTAATGTAATAATAACTAATGTTATAATAACTAATGAGATAATAAATAATGTAATAATAACTAATGTAATAATAACTAATGTAATAATAACTAATGTAATAATAACTAATGTGATAATAACTAATGTGATAATAATTAATGTAATAATAACTAATGTAATAATAAATGATGTGATAATAACTAATGTGATAATGACTAATGTAATAATAACTAATATAATATTAACTAATGTAATAATAACTAATGTAATAATAACTAATGTGATAATAACTAATGTAATAATAACTAATGTAATAATAACTAATGTGATAATAACTAATGTAATAATAAATAATGTGATAATAACTAATGTGATAATAATTAATGTGATAATAACTAATGTAATAATAACTAATGTGATAATAACTAATGTGATAATAATTAATGTAATAATAACTAATGTAATAATAAATAATGTGATAATAACTAATGTGATAATGACTAATGTAATCATAACTAATGTAATAATAACTAACGTAATAATAACTAATGTAATAATAACTAATGTGATAATAACTAATGTAATAATAACTAATGTAATAATAACTAATGTGATAATAACTAATGTAATAATAAATAATGTGATAATAACTAATGTGATAGTAATTAATGTAATAATAACTAATGTAATAATAAATAATGTGATAATAACTAATGTGATAATAACTAATATGATAATAACTAATGTAATAATAACTAATGTGATAATAACTAATGTGATAATGACTAATGTAATCATAACTAATGTAATAATAACTAATGTAATAATAACTAATGTAATAATAACTAATGTGATAATAATTAATTTAATAATAACTAATGTAAAAATAAATAATGTGATAATAACTAATGTAATAATAACTAATGTGATAATAACTAATGTAATAATAATTATGTAATAATAACTAATGTAATAATAACTAATGTAATAATGACTAATGTAATAATAACTAATGTGATAATAACTAATGTAATAATAACTAATGTAATAATAAATAATGTGATGATAACTAATGTAATAATACCTAATGTAATAATAACTAATGTGATAATAACTAATGTCATAATAACTAATGTGATAATAACTAATGTAATAATAACTAATGTAATAATAAATAATGTGATGATAACTAATGTAATAATACCTAATGTAATAATAACTAATGTAATAATAACTAATGTGATAATAACTAATGTAATAATAACTAATGTGATAATACCTAATGTGATAATAAATAATGTAATAATAAATAATGTAATAATAACTAATGTAATAATAACTAATGTAATAATAACTAATATGATAGTAACTAATGTGATAATAACTAATGTAATAATAACTAATGTGATAATAACTAATGTAATAATAACTAATGTAATAATAACTAATGTAATAATAACTAACGTGATAATAACTAAAGGAATAATAACTAATGTAATAATAACTAATGTAATAATAACTAATGTGATAATAACTAATGTAATAATAGATAATGTAATAATAACTAATGTGATAATAACTAATGTGATAATAACTAATGTTATAATAACTAATGTAATAATAACTAATGCGATAATAACTAATGTAATAATAACTAATGTAATAATAACTAATGTAATAATAACTAATGTGATAATAAATAATGTAATAATAACTAATGTAATAATAACTAATGTAATAATAACTAATGTAATAATAACTAATGTGATAATAACTAATGTGATAATAAATAATGTAATAATAACTAATGTAATAATAACTAATGTAATAATAACTAATGTGATAATAACTAATGTAATAATAACTAATGTGATAATAACTAATGTGATAATAACTAATTTAATAATGACTAATGTAATAATAACTAATGTAATAATGACTAATGTAATAATGACTAATGTAATAATAACTAATGTAATAATAACTAATGTAATAATAACTAATGTGATAATAACTAATGCAATAATAACTAATGTAATAATAACTAATGTAATAATAACTAATGTAATAATGACTAATGTAATAATAACTTATTCAATAATAACTAATGTAATAATAACTGATGTAATAATAACTAATGTAATAATAACTAATGTAATAATAATGAATTTGATGTTAATATCTTCGTGTACTTATGTTTCTTTTTGATTAAAACTGTGTAGCAGTACAAAATTAAATTGAGCTTACATTGTTATTGCTACATTAGCGAAATACACAACTGCATCATTTTTGTACTAGCGAGGAAGAGGGCCGACTTTGCCCGGTCGTAACATACACTTAAATATGATATTTTAATTTGTTCAGATTAGTATATATTATTATAGAGTCGTGATTTCAAAAGTAAAAACGAAAGAACTTGGGTGCCATCACCTAGAATCGAAACCAAAACTGTAACATATAAAGCTGGTGACGTTACCACTGTACCAACGTGAAACGCATATGAACTGATAAAAAATAGGCTAAGATGAATGTAAACAGTGTATAACGGTTTTTTTTTTAATTTGGACCTATTTTTGACTCCTTAAAAACTATTTGAACTGGCTAAAGACCCATAAAAGAACGGTCCATAAAAAAAAATCCAATTATTTGAGGTCCCTAGCGCCGTTCTGCGACTTTAATTTTCGGGCGAGATAAAGCATGAAATATGGAGACAGACAATCAGAAAGACATAGTGAGTTTTATATAGATTAAGGAGTAAAAGTGTCTTTAGAAAGTGTTTGTGAAACATTTAGGACCGTATATAATCTCATAAACAGACGTTTTAAAACTGCATTCAATATTTGCATTTTTCGCTATTTGTGGGGTGGGTAAAGAAGGGAATATTGTATGTTCATAAATATTAAATTATATATATATACATATATATATATATATATATATATCCGTCAAAACCTCTGGCTTTGATGGAGGGGAGACTAAAATTTGCGGCTGTAAAAAAGTGCCAAAAATATCCTCTGAATGATGGATGATTCCCTTAATATGCGACCTTACGGGCAAATGTCACATAGCCCACTATACAATTCAGGTCGTTACCTTTCCAACGAGCGTTCATTTGTTAAATTCTGATCAATAATCGCTAAGATATAGAACTTATAGAACTGCCAAAAATGTGGTATATCTATAGATATATCTATACTGGTAGCCAACTTGAATATTGAAATACTCATATCCTTTGTTCTATGGAAATAAATTAAATGAATATTTTTAAGATTATAATATTATTTTATGGCTAAAATTTTATGATAACTAGTAAAAAAGAACTTATATTTTCAAACCAATATAATATGCCCAAATTTGCCTACATTTGTATATTCAGTGTCCTGCAGGCCAGCTTCAGTTTTGCTGCTTCTGTTGTCTCCCCCGCTAGCTTGCTAGGTCAGTAATATATATATATATATATATATATATATATATATGCGTGTGTGTGTGTGTGTTTGTGTGTGTGTGTGTGTGTGTGTGTGTGTGTGTAGGTTTGCAACAACAGATGCCACATACAAATTTATTATATCCAGCTTTTAGCCACTATCTTATGTTACTTTAGAACATTTTAGACATATTTACTCGTTATTATAAAATCTTACATTTCATCCTAGGAGTAACATCATCATAATCGCAGCATCTTTGGAGGAAGTAGTTCCTATTTTTAAGTATTAAGTTCTCCTACCCATCCCAGTCAAGACCGGGGGGGGATATACACATTCTACATATATTGTGCTTGCACCCTTCGTAACTGGATTATAAACTCATTAAGATAACAATATTTCCATTTCTCAATTTAAAAATAATAAATT
Source organism: Euprymna scolopes (assembly GCF_053919585.1). Taxonomy (NCBI): domain Eukaryota; kingdom Metazoa; phylum Mollusca; class Cephalopoda; order Sepiida; family Sepiolidae; genus Euprymna; species Euprymna scolopes. The sequence goes on along the minus strand of NC_136504.1, from coordinate 36,970,601 downwards.
ATCCCTTCTCAAATTCCGCCTATTCTCATTGGCTGAGAGCTGACAATTCGATTATTCCGGAAGCTACATCTTAATACATGAACGAATGCTCCAGAACTTCAAATATGGTGGAACACTCTACAAGAGGCAATCGATTTAAAAAAAAATACAAACATATTAACAGTTCTTAACTATTCCAAAAGCCGTTCTTAACATAAAGACGTAGGGGTTTGGGCAAGAACAACGACCGAACTTTAATTTTTTACGAGCAAGCATGCTTCTACCAATTAACGCCGGTTAACGGGTCCTGCTTGTTTATTTATATAGTGGTTACACATTATTTAGATATTAATTATATATTTATATCTTATATAACCATAAATATGTTATTATATAATTTCTATATGATTTCATTATTTATTGATTGATTTTACTTTATCGTTTTAGTATATTAATTTTATTTAAATATCAATTATACAATACTTGTCGTAATTGTTTCGGTTACTAAAATTTAATTTCAATTTGTTTTCACTTTATTTATATAGTTTTGTTTTTTTCATATAAATTTTCATAGTCACGAATATTTATCATGAAATCGTTGACTAAAAAAAACAGATGACATATGGTATTCTTTATACTGACGGGTACGATTTCGCATATCCTCTGAAACCACAAGTATCAATGGCTTACGCGAAATATTGTTGTCTATTACCTGATTTGTGTTTCTCTGTGTATTATTATTATTATTATTATTATTATTATTATTATTATTATTATTATTATTATTATTATTATTCACATTTTGTGTCTGGCTGTTGGTATTGCCAATTTTATACTGATAGGCGGGTCATCACAAATGATTTTGGTCGTTTGGTCGTTTTGTTTCACGGCATATCAACCCTTCTCGTGTTATTTAATGCCGAATCCAGTTATTTTGTAGACGATCTTTATTCTTCAAGTATTTTGTATCTTCAGAACATGAATGAGTTTTGCAATGGGAGAGGGAAAATTGTTACGGTATTAATGGTTGATACAATTTAAGTTATGAAACCAGTCAGTAAGTGGGCGAGATAGAAAGAGAAAGGGGAATGGGAAGAAGGGGGAAAGGGGGATTATTGTTTTTGTTTTTGGTTTTGCAGAACATAATTAAGTTTTACGAAAGGAAGTAGAAAAACAAAAAAAAGCATCAATGTTAAATGCATTTCGTCTCAGGAAGCCAATATCTTCAGACAGCCTGATCTGGCAGCACCAGCATGACAAATGAACATAGGCTGTCAGCATCTTGTTTTCTCAGTGTTCCGGCACTTTTCCGCAACATTCTGGCGGTTCCCAATAAATCAGTCTTTTGAAGTACTCCAACATTGCAATGGATCCCAATTTTCTTAATCCACTTGTCAAATGTTACACTCGCCAGAGCTCCACTTGTCAAATCCTTTTGTTACACTCGCCAGAGCTCCCATCACAATAAGTTCAACTTCTACCATCTTTAACGTTCACAAGATTTTTATTTCCCTTTTCAAGTATTTTTCGACCTTCTTTTCTTGTTCCTCCACATTCACATCAGCTGGCATTGTTATATCAATGATTATTGCCTTGTGTTCGCTTTTTTCCCCCAACAAGACTAAATCTGGTCTCCTTGCTTGAATCACATTATCACATTGGATATTCATATCCCACAATAATTTCACATTATCACTTTCCACCACCCCTTCTAGAACATGCTCCTGACATTTTGCACTGCATTCCAGCCCTCTCTTCTTGCATATATTCCAATGGACCTTTCTCACAATATTGTCATGCCGATTATTATCATGGGCTCTCAAGGAGTTTTCACACAGGTCATCAAAGATCTCGTCGGATACGGCCTGTGGTGTTCCTTGGAAGCTGAGTGACAACAAGTCTCCCCAGATTTTCCAGTACTCTCCACGTCTTTCGATACCATTTGCAGATAAATTTGCATTATCGCAACGGCTGTTTGCCATTGATTCCTCTTTAGCATTTGCTATTGGTCTTTACTGGAATTTGAGTGGCAATAAGCCTCTCCAAGACCCCAGTCCTCTTTGCACGTATACAGTGGACGTCTGGTCAGTGCTCACTTCTCGGTCCTTCCCTCCTCCTTGACTACTTGGCTATTTGGTTTCACTCTTTGGGGGGAGGGAGAAGTGAAGTGGTAATGGGGGGGACTTATAGGCATACAACTTCAATGTTCTTAGTTCCATGTAGCGCTTCATGTTTTATCTCTGCGGCAGTTTGTTTGGTCTACGCTTTTGGTTCGTGTGTGTTAGTCTCCACATTCAAGGGTTTTCTTTAATATTTTTCATTATTGTTGTTCGTTGTATTTTTCCAGTCATTCCCCTGATTCCAATTATTTCCATTCTTTTTTCAAAGTTTTTCGGGATTGTTCCTAGTGCTCCTACTATTATAGGTATTATTTTGATTTTTTTATTATTATTATTTTGGGAGTTTTCACACAGGCCATCAAAGATTTCGCTTAGAGAATAACCTGTGGTATTCTCTAGAATCTGAGTGATAACAAGTCTCCCTAGACTCCCAGTACTCTCCACCGATTTTGATAACTTTTGCCATTGATTTCTCGTTGGTAGCGACTATTAGTTTTCATTGAAAGTTGGATGGTAATAAGCCTTCTCAAGGTTCAGCACTCTTCGCAATCATCCAGTGGAGGTCTGGTTAGTGCTTTCTCTAATAGGTCTTTCAATCCTTCTTGACCCACCTCCATCGTTTTTTGTGGTATCGGTTGATATCGACACTTTGAGGGGATGGGGTAACTTCAAAGTATACAGTTTCAGTTTTCTTGATTTCAATAGCGGTTTCTATATGTCCGGCTTGAGGATGTAGCTCGTGTATTAGTCTCTACCTTCAAGTGTTTTTCCTTAATATTTCAGCATTTTCATTATTGTTATCCGTTATATCTCAACAATTCCTCTGATTCAAATCTACCCCATTGTTTTTTCAAAGTTTACTCGGATTTTTCTTAGTGCTTCTAATATTATTGATTTTTCTTAGTGCTTCTAATATTATTGATTTTATCTGAACTTTCTTCAAATTCCATATTCCTTTTCAGCTATCTGACTAGTTCCGCGCATTTTATCCACTTCTTTCTTTTATATTCACTCTGTGCTCTGCTGGAACGGCAAAATTTACAATCTGGCAGGACTTTTCCTTCTTGTTATCTATTATGACATCCGTTTTTCTTGCTTGGATGGTTGGTTGGTTGGTTGGTTGGTTGGTTGGTCCAGTGATTTTGAAGATTTTTTTTAATAGAATATATATTTTTTTCAAGTTAGTTTCTATTTAACCCATAGTTGGGACCCTAACAGGTACTGCCACTCCGGATCAGAGCAGACCTGGGAGCAATGGCAATTAAAGAGTGGCTCCACACTCCTCAAAGCCCGCAAGCTGGGGCCTCACCATCGGATATAGTTTAAGGTCATATCTAGGACCTTGCTTGGGTGGCTTTGCTTATTTGTACGTTCATGTCCCATAGGATTTTGTGATTTTCATTTTCAAGCATTGCTGCCGATTTGAGCTTGTCTCATTTGTTACGGTGTTCAACATGCAGTTGTCTGCATAATTCCAAGTGATCGTGTCTATTCTTATATTCTTTTTGAACTATTCACTAGGAGCTTCACACAAGCCATCATTAGATATTACTTACTGCTAAAAACCAGTGGTTTTCTCTGGAGTCTGGGTGACAACAAGTCTCCCCAGATTTTCAGTATTCTCCACCTCTTTTGATAGCAATAAAGCTTCACGAGATCCCAATACTTTTTACACTAATCCAGTGGAGGTCCGGTTAGTGCTCTCCCTCCTAGCTCTTTTCTATTCTCCTAAACATTTTACGACTATTTTGTTTGGTATTAACTAAGACTGGTGCCTTTTCTTTTGGTGACGATGGGGGGCACAGTTTATAAGATTTCTTGTAGTTCAAATTTCTTTTGGCTGGTGTAGTGTTACTTCCATATGTTTGTTTCACTTTTTTTTTCAGTTTCAATAGAGTGGGTTAGTGTTTGTTATTTATATGGCTTAGTTTCTGCATTGGATGATTTTCCCTAAGTTTTTCAGCTGTTTTAATCATTACCATCCGCTGCAAATCTCAGTCTTACGCTTGATTCCGATTTCTCTTAGTCTTTTCCTCCAGTTTTTCCGAGGCCGTTCCTAGTGCTCCTACAATTATTAATGCTATATTGATTTTTTATGTTCCATATTTGTTTCATTTTTTGACAAGCTAAACGTATTTGCTTTGTTTTTTCGTCTCTTTCATTTACACTCTGTGTTCTGCTGAGACGATGAAATCTGAAACTTGGTATTTTTTCCTTCTTGCTAATTATTGTTACGTCTGGTCTCCTTGCTTGGATTAGTTTACCTGTTTGCTTATCTAAAGGATTTTGCAGTTTACGTTTTCTAATATTGTTTCCAGGTTATGCCTGTACTATTTGTCTGCATGTTCAAAGTGCGGTCATTTGCAGCGTTCTTAATGAACTTCTTTCCCCCACGTAGTTGTATCCGTTCTTGTATTCCTTTTGAACTAGTTTTCTTCATTCACTTATGTGGTTTACTGTTTCATCTCTTTGCCCATAGAGTCTACATTTACTGCTTTCCTGGGTTTTATCTATTTTATCTTTAATGTAGTTAGTTCTAATCGCATTGATATTCTGCTTGTTCCTTCCTAAGTTAGTCTGTACGTTACGCTTTGAAAAAGACCAAATACAATTTTTAAAGGCGAAACTACTTCCAAAATAGCCAAATTTTTGAAAAGCCAATCTCGCAACCATGGACAAGAATATGAACGTAGCCTCCCTTCGATGTAGCCTTGCTGACGAATATTCTAATAATAATATTTCATCAACACTGTAATGGTGGGAAAAAAAAAACTCACTGTAATTTCGACGTGCAGCAGTTCTTCACTGAAAAAAAAAAAATGCCAGCGAAGCATTATGTAAAAAGAGAACACTCAAAAGAAACAGGGCAACAAAAAAAACAAAACAAAACAAGAACATTGTCTGCCAAGAGGCATTGGACTGCAGGAGAAAATTAAAGATTGTCTCTCATGATATAATTTTATCATTTGTATTGAACTATGTAGCACAATATTCCTTTCCGGATATTTATTAGAACTTATCGATTGATCTCATTTGGGTCAGTTCTATATTCAAAATACAATAGACATTATTTTCATAGAAATGTAAATGAACTCATATTTATTGGTTGTTCTGTCCAAAAAAATTTTTTTTTACTATCCAAAAACATATCAGCTTTAATAAAACATATTTGGCCATTAAATATATTTCTCATTTTGTGAAATTTCCACTTGTGCTGCTAGTATTCATTATTATTAGTAGAAGTTCTACTACTAAGGTAGTAGTAGTAGTAGTAGTAGTAGTAGTAGTAGTAGTAGTAGTAGTAGTAGTAGTAGTAGATCTTTAGTCCTCAAAATATATTTAAAAGTGACGAATATTTGCAAAGTAAGAAAAGCACGGCGTCAACTTCCTCGTTGAAAAAAGGATTGTTCATTAATCTACCTTGTAGCACTTTCTCTCTCTCTCTCTCTCTCACACACACACACACACACACACTCTCTCTCCGTCTCTCTCTCTTTCTCTTTCTCTATCTATCTATCTCTATCTATCTACCTCACCCTCTTTCTCTTTTTCTTTCTTTTCCCCTCTTTCTCCCACTATAACTCTAACGCTCTCCTTTGCCTCCTCTCTCTTTAAGTCTTTCTCTCTATTTCCCATCTCAACCCCCTCTCTCTCTATTCCTAATTTCAACCCCCCCTCTCTCTCTATTCCCATCTCTACTCCTCCTCTCTCTCTCTATTCTTATCTCTACTCTCCTATCTCTCTCTATTCCCCATCTCTACTCCCTCTCTCTATATTCCCCTATCTCTACTTACACACACTCCCTCTCCCCTATCTCTCTCTTCGTCATATCTACCCTCTCTCTCTATATATCTGTTTTTCTTTCTCTTTATAACATATGATAAATAATTAATTTGCCTCATCTGAACACTTCATTACAGCTCTTCTCTCTTTCTCTCTCTTTCTTTTCCCTCTTTCTCTCACAATAACTCTAACGCTCTCCCTTACTCCTTCTAACTCTCTCATTTTAATTCCGTCTTTCTGTCTCTCTCTCTCTCTCTATTCCAATCTCTTTCGTGCGCGAGTGCGCGCTCTCTTTATCTATCTATCTATCTAGCTAGCTATCTATCTATCCCCCCTCTCTCTCTCTTTCTCTCTCTCTCTCTCTCTCTCTCTTTATAATAATAACATAATTAATATGCCCCATCTAAACATTTCATTACAGCTTCAAGGTTTGTATCACGTTACTTTAATAACAAAACTGTTTCAAAAGTCAAACGAAACAGGCTGATTTATAGATTCGTTCATTCAAGCGTGACAAACAAACAGACAAACTTGCCGACTAACAGACCCAACATCGTAAATAAACGCATGGGCGCATTTAATAGCAAGCGATTATCGTTAGATATACGGTCCTGTTAAAAAAATATATATATCGAGAATTTTCAGCTCCTCCGATCTCAGGTAGAATTGCTCGCAAAATGACTGCACGGTGATAGTGTACTCATCCCACGTGCTTTCGAACTAATTATGGTAATGCCAAGTGCCGGCATCTTTATTAACGCACCTGCCAGGCGCCTAACAAGCCTCCAAGTGAGTCTGTCTTTGTTTAGGGATGTGCAAGCTGACTAAGAGAACTCGTGTTTACCATCGAGCTTTCCCAATGTAATTTGAACAAGTTGAGAACTAAATTATGTTCCCCGGGTAAACAAATTCACTTCAATTATTGTATTATTATTTAAAAAGTAACTAGTCGACGTACTCGACGTTGCTTGAGGCAATAACTTCAAACTGTGCAAATGTTTACTTCTTGCAACTTCGATATTTTTTTAATTTTTCTTTCTCTTTTTTTTTGGGGGGGGGGGCTTTACTTATCTTGTTTTTGCTCCCGAGGACGATTGGTGTAAAGTTATTTATTTATTTGTTTATTTTTAATCACACTCACCTCAAACAAGGCACATCGCCACTTCGACGTAAGGGGCTACTATTTCAGATCATGTTCAAGGGAGATCACCAAGATGTTGGTTTACGTTACATTTAAACTTCTGCATATCAGTACGGACAGGGAAGCAGGCAGCAGGAAGGGAATTCCAAAGTCTAGCTCTCCAAAAAAAGAAATTATTAGAGTAGAATACTTTCCGGTATTTAGGGACCTCTACAGTGAAGGGGTGTGATTCTGTTGCTAAGCCGAATGTCGGGGATATGTACGTCGAGTGGGAAAAAAAGGATTTCTAATTTTAAGTGTTTACTTTCCAATAGAAAACAAGGAAACACACACACCTGGTACAATTTTAGAATGCGTCCGTACCAGTCGGGGATACATCCTTGGCAATCAGTCTGACAGTCGCTTTTTGCTGTCGGACTGTGGTATGGTTCTGGCAAGTCCTATGTAGACACACATCTCAGGATTTATCTTCTCTTTTAAAAGAGTTTTGTTTATAGCAAATTACCTGAAGCGCTTCTCCCGGGGAATGCCAACGTGGCCCGCACAGACATTTTTGTAGACCATAGTGCACTTCATCTAGTGCGTTGGATTTTCAAAACTACACCTGACCTTATATATATGACATAATATATATATATATGTATATATATATATATATATATATATATATATATATATCATCAGCTATATATATATATATATCTCATCAGCTATGTTGTTTATATATATATATATATATATATATATATATATATATATATATAAACAACATAGCTGATGAGAGCCTAACATTATTTACGATTTACCATTAACTGCCTCCCCTTATGTTAGGCTTGAAACCGACGGAACCAATGTTTTTCTGACCTTCTATACAATTTAAATAAATAAATAAATAAATATTAAGCTCTTATATTGAAAAGGTTTTTCTTTGTAATCGAGCACTTTGTTGGAATTCTTTCCCAAAAAACAGTAAACAAGTTATATATATATATATATATATATATATATATATATATATATATATATATATATATATATATATATATATACACACACACACACGCACATTAACATTTTTTTGATCTGGAACATTTTTTGTTCTTGTGATTAAGGGAGGTGATGTTTAATCAACACAGATGGAGAGCCGTGATTTAATAAACTGTTTTGTTTTTAAATCCCGGAAACAGTGTTTCATTGCAGACAAATGATTATCCGTTAAATAACAGTAGGACTATTGCGAATTCAAGAAAGCAAGTTGATGCAGAGATTGCAGGTGATTAAATAACTTACTGACTAAATAGTTTTTCAAGTACAATATATAGTTTTAACAGTTAAAAAACTTCAAAGAATACACACAGACACACACAGACACAGACACAGATACAGACAGACAGACAGACAGACACACACACACACACACATATATATATATATATATGCGATACGCGCGTAAGACGAGAATGAAGAAAATATAGGCATTCGCCCAAAATCTATCTATATACCTATAATTTTTTTCTCGCACTGGCACTAATATTAAAAGACTACTTTTCTGTTTGCATGCACAAATATACAGTCATACGGTCAACAAGGTTATTTTTTAAAACTATTTTTATGGGCATGAGCGTGGCTCAGAGGCTAAGTAATGAGGCTAGCTAAGTAATTAGCTAGCCTCATTACTTAGCCTAACCTTGTTAACCGTATGACTGTATATTTGTGCATGCAAACAGAAAAGTAGTCTTTTAATATTAGTGTCAGTGCGAGAAAAAAAACTTTATATGTATATAGATAAATTTTGGGCGAATGCTTATATTTTCTTCATTCTCGTCTTTCGCGCGTTTCGCAACCTATAACGAAAAAACATTGTCCTTAGTCTATTTGCCTGCTGGTTAGAGACGATCAGATATCAGTACTAACCAACACGGTATTAAAAATAAAGTTGTAAGGCACGTTTTAATGGATTTTATTGCTAACATTTAACGGATTTAAATTTCAATATTTATCATCGTCGTTATCATAATCATCGTCATGATCATCATCATCATCGTTGTCACAATTATAATCGTCCTCATCCATAATCATCTTTATTTTCATATTATTATTATTATTATTATTATTATTATTAGTAGTAGTAGTAGTAGTAGTAGTAGTAGTAGTAGTAGTAGTAGTAGTAGAAGCAGAAGCAGCAGCAGGAAGCCGAGAAAAACGGACGAAATCTTTATTCAGTCAAAATAAATTAGCAGATAATAACTTGGCATTACTTTTTTCCTTAGAGGCAAAACATTTCCATTTGATTTTATCGCAAACATCTACGAAGCAAAAGCCAAGAGAGAAAGAAAGAAAAAAAAAGAATAAACGAATGAATGTATTCAAATAATAATTAAAACAAAAACAAATAAACATCTCCCAGAATATATATGTCCGGATTTCTATTTCCGGAAACGGTAGCCCGGCTAGAAGTTGAAAAAAAAAAAATTTTTTCTGCAAGAACGCAGCAAATATTTTAAACTGAACAGAAAATCACCTTTCCTGTTACACTCTTGAAAATTGAATGAAGCGGCATTCGACTGGGAATGAATTTCCGGCGCTTCTTCATTATATATATATATATATATATATATATATATATATATATATATATATATATATATATATATAATACAAAGGATCCACCCCTTATCAAGGCCCAAAGGCCACTAGAGGATTAGGGTTAATGAATGTACGGTAGTCTTTGGGACAAAAGCGTAGTAATCGTTAGTAGTGGAAATTTAGTAAATTGGATTATTTAAGGGGACGACAAATAAAGAACTTGTTTATGTTGGACTTGACGACAACCATATTGTAGTCATCCGGAAAGCAGGCAGCGGAAGAGAGTTCCACAGACGTGCAGTTCTAAGAAAAAAGCTTTGTTCATGAAATCCACATTTAGGTTTATGCACAAATAAAGAGTTGGGGAAATTATTGATAGTGATTTCGGCTAGACGAGTGTTTTTCGTGAGAGTTTGACAAGGGAGGCAACAGATTGGAAATCAGACGAGCAATTGACATGACAATAATGGTAGAGCAGAGACGTCTCTTCTGTGAGGAAGACGTCGCAGAGAAGAGAAACCATTTATGTCAAATATATGTCAAGGCAGATGTTTAATAATAATATATATATACGCACACACACACACACACACACACACACACACACACACATATATATATATATATATACATACATGCATATATATATATATATATATATATATATATATATATATATATATATATATTAACCCGTAAAGGATAGAGACATTTCTGTAGGAAATCTCAAGTGGGAGAACTCAGTCCGTAGTAGAGCATACACAAACGTTAAAAGAAAAACACAACACAAACCCGATAAATTTATAAATTTATTTTAATCCATATTGGGCTTTGTCATATGAGGAGAAATGGTTAAGTAAGCGTCTGACTGAGAAAATGGAAGAAATTTACAACGATTTTTTTCGTTATCCTTATATATATATATATATATGTGTGTGGGGGGGTCTGTGTGTGTATGCATGTATGTATATAATTATAACATAATGAAAATTAATAAAAAAAATTGTTAAAGTACCTTATAACCATTGTGCAAAAAATTAATATAATTTCTTCCAATTATAATAGAATTAAATTGTTTCAAGCAACGTGTGATTTGAGAACAGGTTAGTCACATCGTAATTGCAGGAAAACTGTGTATTGCCCCTTAAAACTGCTTGTGTGCATAGTCATCTAATTTTCCTCAAACATAGAAGCAACAGTAACAACCATAGTCATAAAAGCTATGTGGTATTAAAAATCACTGACAATAGAATTAATGAGACACGTGATATCATTAACAATGACAATACACATAAAATTAATAACAATGACAATACACATAATATTAATAACAATGACAATACACACAATATTAATAACAATGCCAATACACATAATATTAATAACAAGGACAATACACATAATATTAATAATAATGACAATACACATAATATTGATAACAATGACAATACACACAATATTAATAACAATGCCAATACACATAATATCAATAACAATGACAATACACATAAAATTAATAACAATGACAATACACATAATATTAATAACAATGACAATACACATAATAATAATAACAATGACAATACACATAATATTAATAACAATGACAATACACATAATAATAATGATGACAATACACATAATATTAATAACAATGACAAAACACATAATATTAATAACAATAACAATACACATAATAATAAAAACAATGACAATACACATAATATTAATAACAATGACAATACACATAATATTAATAACAATGACAATACACATAATATTAATAACAATGACAATACACATAATATTAATAACAATGACAATACACATAATATTAATAACAATGACAATACACATAATAATAAAAACAATGACAATACACATAATATTAATAACAATGACAATACACATAATATTAATAACAATGACAATACACATAATAATAATAATAATGACAATAAACATAATATTAATAACAATGACAATACACATAATATTAATAACAATGACAATACACATAATATTAATAACAATGACAATACACATCATAATAATAACAATGACAATACACATAATATTAATAACAATGACAATACACATAATATTAATAACAATGACAATACACATAATAATAAAAACAATGACAATACACATAATATTAATAACAATGACAATACACATAATATTAATAAAAATGACAATACACATAATAATAATAATAATGACAATAAACATAATATTAATAACAATGACAATACACATAATATTAATAACAATGACAATACACATAATATTAATAACAATGACAATACACATCATAATAATAATAATGACAATACACATAATATTAATAACAATGACAATACACATAATATTAATAACAATGACAATACACATAATATAAATAACAATGACAATACACATCATAATAATAATGATGACAATACACATAATGTTAATAACAATGACAATACACATCATAATAATAATAATGACAATACACATAATATTAATAACAATGACAATACACATAATAAAAACAATGACAATACATATAATATTAATAACAATGACAATACACATAATATTAATAACAATGACAATACACATAATAATAATAACAATGACCGTACACAATATTAATAACAATGACAATACATATAATAATAATGACAATACACATAATAATAATAACAATGACAATACACATAATAATAATAATAACAATGACAATACACGTAATATTAATAATAATGACAATACACATAATAATAGCAATAACAATGCACATAATAATAATAACAATGACAATACACATAATTATAATAACAATGAATACGCATAATGATAATAATACACATAAAATAATAATAACAATAACAAGACACATAAAAATAATATTAACAATAACAATACACATAATATTAATAACAATGACAATACACATAATAATAACAATGACAAAACACATAATATTAATAACAATGACAATACACATAATTTCAATAACAAAGGCAATGCACATAATTATAATAACAAAGGCAATGCACATAATTATAATAACAAAGACAATGCACATAATAATATTAACAATGACAATATACATAATAATAATAATAATAATAATAATAATAATAATAATAATAACAATAACAATAACAATGTACATAATAATAAAACAATAACAGTACACATAATAATAACAATGACAATACACATAATAATAACAATAACAATACACATAATAATGGCAACAATAATAATACACATAATATTAATAACAATACACATAATATTAATAATAATGACAATACACATAATGATAATAACAATGACAATACACATAACAATAATAATAACAATGACAATACACATAATAATAATAATAATATAATAATAACAATGACAGTACACATAATAATAATAATAATAATAACAATACACATAATATTAATAACAATGACAATACACATAATATTAATAACAATGACAATACACACAATATTAATACTAATCATAATACACACAATATTAATAATAATGACAATACACACAATATTAATAACAATGACAGTACACGTAATATTAATAACAATGGCGCTATACCCTGCTCATGGGTGTTTTTATTTTTATTTAAATATCGAGCCGATAACAAGAACATCGGACTACTACCATCGCACGCAAAATTCCACCATGGGGTCAAGAAAAAGAAAAAAGATGAAAAAAACAGGCTCTACATTGGTAAGGATGTTTAGCATCGAAATATATCTGATATAAGCCAATAAATTTGTTTATATATTAAAAAGTGCGTTGTTTTCAGCTTTCAAAACGTATTCATTTATAGACGTAATTATTTTCAATTATATATATATATATATGTATGTGTATATATATATATATATATATATATATATATATATATATATATATATATATATATATTATGGGCTAGAAATGAATAAAAACACAACTTGAAATGTACAGGATTGAAACCTGCGTCTAAGAAAGAATACTATCTACCGCGAGTTTGGAAGCTTTATAAATGTGTATTTTAATATAAGATAAAATGACATAGTAATAGTTATTAGCTTATTTTCCATTGATATTTCGAGATTGAAACCATCTTATCAAATAGAATCTAATAATACTTACTATTTTTGTTTTGTTTTTTTATTTTTATCTATTATTAGTATCATTTCTCCTTTTCTGAACTCCGTCTCTCCCACAAACGTGATGCTGCTGTACCGTTGTGCTGTGACACTATCGTTTGCCGGGGGGGGGGAGTTACTTGATTAAGGAAATCAGTTCCCTGGGTGGTTTCTAACACCCCGTGAACTGGTCTCCTCAAACGACATATAGTATCACATTGCATCGTTTTTAGCGGCGTCGTTACATTTTAACAAACTCAACACGTTGTAGACTCCGTCGCAAATGCCCAGAAAAACAAGAAAAAAAATCTCAATCCAATTTTCATTTTTTTTTAACAAAACTCCTTTATAACTGGGATTCCTAACAACTCATTTTTTTTCTTTAAATAAACAGTTAATTTCTCCTTTTTTTGGCCACGTGGTACTTTTCGTCTCTGCTATGACGTCATCCATGTAATTCACACACGTGTTTCTTTCGTCATGTCTCGGACACGGGCGTTGCCGAACACTCTCGAACACCTGTGTCCTTTTTATCTCTGTTGTGATATCACTTCGCGCAGCTGGCTTGGTCATTTGCATCTCTGTTACACTGCTAGTCTCTTCTGTAGGATTGTGTAGAAGCCTCAGAACCATCCCGACTATACTAATTGAAGTAATGGTTACGATGGGCAATGGCAGAACACAGACTGATGAAAATCAAGTAAGCGAATGAGGTTTGATTTGAAAGTTATAATGAGAAATAAAGGTGTCAGTTTCAACAAGAAGCCAGTCAGTAATCTCCTTAGAAGCATCAATAGGGGACATAAAGAAAATAGGATACCACGGAATGTCACATAGGAAGCTGCAAAGATCATCCCGGTCAGCTTTTCTGGAAAAAAGTCACACAGCCTTCATCATGGCATCCAGATGTATGTAGAGAAATGCCTGAATAACAGTTTGATTCCGCCAATCAGACTAATATTGATGTCGGTGGCGGTACGTTTGGCGTCTTCTCAAATCCATTGCATACATCGACGAAATGTTGCAACCCTCTGCCTGTTTTACAAGTATTTTAATGGGAGATGCTCCGACGAACTACAAGCCCTAGTACCACCTCGACGTAAATACCTCCGAGAAACCCAACAAGCGGCAAAACCCCATCCTCACACAGTAGAAATCTTTAGATGTAAGAAAGCCTTCTACTCTAATAGTTTCTTCTTAGGACTGTCAGACTTTGGAATTTCCTTCCGGGTTCTCTGTTTCTCAAACTGTACTGGCTTGCAGAAGTTCAAGTGTAATGTAAACAATCTTGCTGTTCAACTCTCCACATAGTACCCCTACAAATTATGTCCCAGATAGTAGCTCCCTACATCACAGTGTGGACTGTGCCTTGTTTGAGGTGAAAATGTAATAAAAAATGGCTTGCTATGAAAGGCACGATCAACAGAAGACTACCGGAAAAATCAACCTCAGCATCAACAACAACATAATTAAATGAATCTAAGAGAAGCGAAAATAGAACATATACTTGGGAACAAAGAGAGTGTAACGCCGGCAAGAAGAAAGAAACACAAACATGAAACACACGCATGAAAGTGCTATAATAAAAACAAATTTGTATTTGCAGCATGAGAGGAAAAAATGAAAGTGTATTAAACAGCTGGCGTTTGCGGAAGTTTATCTTAGAGATGAGTCCTTTTATCAGTTTTATATTTCCTTGTGTCGTTTTGGCTTGGTTGGAGAAATCGAGCCCTGTCTTCTGGGCTTCAGTTGCTGATTTTAATCTTCATATGTGTCTCGGTGTTTAGATGGTGGAGAAAGCAGAAGGCGAACGTGTTTTCTCTGGGTGTCACAACAGGCAAAAGAGAGAAGGACTTTGAAAAATAAAAACGTTCACGTGAATTTCGATGAAAACTAAAGAAGGAACCCTGTGATTGGCTGCTTTTCATCTAATCAGCGACACCGTTATAATTTCAGAAGTAAGAAATAAATCAAGTAAGGATGGTTGATTATGGTCGTTATTAGGAAGGCGTGTAGGGAACAAATCATGCGATAAGGAAAAGTTAAGACAGATCTTCCCAGCTAGATCTATGCGATTAAAGTGGGAGAGTCAGTTAGAATTATAACAACTGAAATCACAAAAACGGACGGCTGAACCGCAATATATTTTTAATATTTCTGGATATAACACCAATAACAGAACAGTTATTGTCAGAAGTAGAATGTTACAAAAATACAAGTAAGAAGTGGAGTGCAGTAAAGTCAACTTCAGACAAATAAATATAATATCTACAACAACAATAATGATAATAATAATAAAATAATAATGATAATAATAATGATAATAATAATAAAAATAATAATAATAATAATAAAATAATAATAATAATAATAATAATAATAATAATAATAATAATAATAATAATAATAATAATAGGCAATGAATGTACGAATGCCAAGAAGCGGTACAGAATCCGGTTACAACGTTGTATGTAAATTGTAAGCATATACAAAAATGTAAAATATACGTATGAATGCCAGAAAGTGTAAGGAGAAAATCGAACAGTGTGCACATATGTTGCATGAATACTTGTGTATCTGATTTTTTTTTCGATTAGTAAGCTAAATGACTTATGTAAAATATATGTTTTTATTGGAAAAAAGGGTGAGGTAAAAGTAGGAAAAGTTATAATAGCATATATATAAGTACAAAGTATTTGTTTGGTTAAACGAACTCGAAATCGACACTGCTAATGCTTTTCCCTGTTCAAAAATACGAACTCCTAATCTGATTATCGGCTATTCCATCATTCTGTTAAAGTAAAAATGAAATGGGAGCGTTTGTTGATTTAATCTAACTCATTATGCAGCAAATGACTGCATTAAAGGAGGTGACCAATTTTTCGGTGGCTCGTGGCTATCTAAAAATTTTTTTAAAAAACAGCCAGCCATTTCGGGTTCCGTGTGAGTACTTTCTTTAATCAAAATAAAATATTTGCTACTACCTATGTGGAATTACATATTTGATAGAGTGAGCTAAAGAAGATAAATTGTAATATAACGAAATGTACGTATTCTTGCGTGTTGTTTCGATGTTTTCAATAGTGTCGAAAGACATGCGGGCAAAATCCTCTTCTTTTTATTAAGTATAAGCAATCCCTGGTGATGGCCCGTATATATATATATATATATATATATATATATATATATATATATATATATATATATATATATATATATATATACGTTTTATTTTTTATTACCGTATCTTTCTGTTAAGTTACATTATTGTTTCAGCTATTCGGCCGTTTTTTTGGCCGTCTGTAGCTTCTTCAGACTTTTACAGAAATGTTCGCTATTTTGGGATGAAAAAGTGAAAGAGTGAATGAGGTCGGGGGTGCGAACATTTCTGTAAAAGTCTGAGGAAGCTACAGACAGCCAAAAAAACGGCCGAATAGCTGAAACAATAATGTAACTTAACAGAAAGATACACTAATAAAAATAAAACGCATATTTGCTCTACAACAGTACTGAGCACTTTCTTCAGTTTTTATTAATTACCATTTCCACTATATATATATATATATATATATATATATATATATATATATATATATATATATATATATATATATATATGAGCAAGACTGAAACAAGACAGATACCAAGCTGGTATTTTTAGAGTTTCTAGGTCAAGAATGTCCAGAAAATGTACATTGCTTCCTGACATATCTATATGCCCACATATATGCAAAACTAAAGTGACTTCACAAATAAATTTGCATAGCCGCGAGAATCGGTTGTCATTGACTTCTCGCTGGCAATGATCATTGTTCATAACTGAAATTTGGTTGGCAATAAGCCTCCTCAAGGTCACAGTCTTCTTCGCCCTCATCCATTGGAGGTTTGACTAGTCCCTTCTTTCGTTGGTCTTTCCATCTTCCTTGACTCTTCTTGACCATTTGGTCTGGTTTCAGGCGATGCCTGCACTATTTGTGTGTGTGTGTGTGTGTGTGTGTGTGTGTGTGTGTGTGTGTGCGTGTGTGTGTGTGTGTGTGGAACGTGCATATAATTATCGTGTTTCGGTTTTCTTGATTACATGTTGTGTACCTCTTTTTTCATTATTCCATTTTCACCCCAAAACAAGGCACCGTGCAACTTTGATGGAGGGGCTACTATCGGGCACATAATTTGCAGGGATACTATGTAGGGAGTTGAGCAGCGAGATGTCCGTTCATATTACACTTGAACTTCTGCATGTAAGTACAGTTGGAAAGCAGGCACCGGAAGGGAGTTCGAAAGTCTAGCAGTTATAGGGAAGAAACTATTAGACCAGAAGGATTTCTTACATCTAGTTATCTCTAGTGTGCAGGGGTGGAATTTTGCTGATTGTCGGGTTTGTTGGGGTATTTACGTTTAAGGCTTGTAGTTCGTCAGAGCATTCACCATTAAAATACCTGATGATACAGAGGTTGAAACTTTGATGAAAGTTTAGGACCTATCAGGTTGGCGACTCTCTTTTGACCCCAATCCACTTCTGTTGCAGTTTCTATATACGCGGTTAGTGTTTGTAGCCCATGTGTTTTCCTTAAAATTTCAACTGTTTTCATTAATGCTATCCTTTGGATCTTCTCGGCCATCCCCCAGATTTCAATTTCCCTCCAGCCTTTTTTCAAAGTTTTTCGGGATTGTTCTTAGTGCTTTTATAATTATTGGTGTTATCTTGACTTTCATCATCTTCCATGTCTCTTTCAGCTCTCTGGCCAGTTTTGTGTATTATTATTATTATTATTATTATTATTATTATTATTATTATGATGATGATGATGATGATGATGATCATCATCATCATTATTGGCTCAAATGGAGCTTTCAAACAAGTCAACAAACGATCTGATTGGAAACGTGTGGTGTTCTCTGGAAGCAGAGTGACAACAAGTCTCTTCAGACGTCCAGCTCTCTCTACCTCCTTCGGTAGCATTTGCAAATGAATTTGCATCATCGCAACAGCCGCTTACCATTGATTTCTCGCTGGTAGTGGTCATTGGTTTATACTGGAATTTGAGTGGCACTCAGCCTCCCCAAGGTCCAAGTTCTCTTTGCGCTTGTCCAGCCGAGGTCTGGTTGGCGCTCGCTCCTCGGTCCTTCAGTCCTTATTGACCCTTCTCGGCCCTTTGGTATCATTTTTTGGGTAGGGGGAACAGTGATGAAATAATGGGGGGATGTACGATGGGGGGTGTAGAACTTGTAAATATGCAGTTTCGGTGTTCTTCATTCCATGTAACGCTTATTCGTTATATTGTCTTGTATTATTCTCCGCATTCAAGGGTTTTCCTTAATATTTCAGTCGTTTTCATTATCGTTAGTCGTTGTACTTTTGCAGTTATTCCTCCGATTCCAATTTCTGACATTCTTTTTTCGAAGTTTTTCGGGATTGTTCCTAGTGCTCCTACTATTATCGGTACTATTTTGATTTTCTTCATCATCCAAATCCCTTTTAACTCTCTGGCTAGCTCTGTGTATTTGCTTCGTTTCTCCTTTTCTTGCATACTCACCCTGTGGTCAGCTGGGACTGCAAAGTCTACGATTTCAGAGGATTTTTCTTTCTTGATAATTATTAAGACATCTGATCTTCTTGCTTGGATGGGTTTGTCTGTCTGTATGTCCATGTCCCATAGGATTTTGTTGTTCTCGTTTTCGAGTGCTGTTGCGAGTTTATGCTTGTACCATTTGTCTGTACGCTCAAAATGCAGTCGTTTACAAATTCCCAGTATACCACCCTCCCCACTTGGTCACGCCTGTTTTTGTATTCCTTTTGGGCAAGTTTGCCGCATTCACTTACTATATGGTTTATTGTTTCGTCTCTTTGACCACAGAGTCTGCATTTGCTGTTTTCTTGTGTTTTATCGATTCTAGCTTTGATATGGTTGTTTCTTATCGAGTTATCATGTGCTGCAGTTATTAGAGATTCTGTTTCTCGGTTTATATGTCCTTTTCGCATCCATGTCCAGGTGTTTTCGTTATTCTCATCTTTTGTCATTCTTATGAATCTTCCGTGGAGTTGTTTCTCTTCCCATTTCTCTTTTCTCGTTTTGTCGTTTGTCTCTCTGTTTTCTGTTTTGTTTAGTTTTTCAGTGTCTCTCGCTGCCATAATTATCCTTTCAGTGTTTTGCATTATGTATTTTTCTAGTTCTTTTTTTTGTGTCCTTCACACAGTCTTCTATACAGATCAGTCCTCTCCCGCCGTCTTTCCTTTTCACGTAGAGTCTGTCAATATCGTCCTTTGGGTGTAGTGCATTATTCATGGTCATGAGTTTCCTGGTTTTCTGGTCGAGTTGTCTCAATTCTTCTTTTGTCCACCCTATAAACGGTCCAGAGTATCTTACTAGTGATACTGTCCATGTATTGATACCTTTTATTAGGATTCTACTATATAATTTCGTTTCCAGGAGTTTTCTTGTTCTCCTGAGGTATTACTTTCCAATTTTCTCTTTCATTTCTGTTGCTCTGATGGTGTCCGCTTCCAGAATTCCCAAGTATTTATAGTCGTCTTGTTTCCTCAGTGCCCTCATTTCTGTTTGGTTGGGTAGTTCCATGCCTTCTATCGTTTCCAGTTTTCTCTTACTTATAACTAGTTGTCCGCAATTATTATTATTATTATTATTATTATTATTATTATTATTATTATTATTATTATTATTATTATTATTTCTTGCTGTTTACGGTAGTAGTAATAGTACTATTATTGCTACTACTACTACTACTGCTAATATTAATAATAATAATAATAATCATTATCATCAACATCATCATCATCATCATCATGAAACATGTGAACATTCGAACGGCACTACCGAGCGAACAGATTTACTACTCCCTTAACAATCGCGGACAGCTGGTCGAAGAACAACAAATTGCCTGATTTGGAGATATAACGGAAGTTTCAAGAGTAATCTCCCTTTGCTAAAAGTCAATATTTCGAATTTAAATCTAAAAAAAAAAAAAACAATTGTTAAATTTCAATTTGCGAAAGATATTTTTAACCCCGGTTTTCCCCGAACCTGTCACCTCACTAAACCGGAAGTTCTACATTTACGGTACTACCGAGAAAAAATAACTGAACAAATTATCTGCTTAGATAAACAATATATAGCCACATTAAAGATAAGAATAAAAATATTGCGATATTTAAACAAAATAACGTGCGGTTACCATTTCCGGCGAGAACAGATATAAATAGATGCTTAAGAGAATACTCTCGACTGTAAACAACCTGTAATCGGATTTGAAACCGATTGTACCGATATTTTTCTGACTTTCTGTAATATTTCAATATATATATATATATATATATATATATATATATATATATATATATATATATATATATATAATTTGAGGTTGCTATTTTTTACATATATAAAGTCATGAATGTATATACATAATTCATTTCAATACCTTATATATATATATATATATATATATATATATATATATATATATATATATATATATATATATATATATATATAAATGTAAAATAAAGCAAAAAACTGATATTCTTAAGATGCGCCATTTTATTTGTGCGTATACTAATGAAAATGTTATTTCGAAAATAATTGTAATAGACCGATCTACGAAGAGGGAGGTTGTTTAGTTCTCTCATCCAATGCAAAAACTTAGACACCAGGGTCGAAACGTGGAATTGAGAAGTCAGCGCCCCCAAGGAAGGGTACTCTGACGACCTGAAAAAACTACCTGGACAGCCCAGTCGGCATTCCCTGGTGAGGGCACCTCAGGCGATTAGCAATAAACTAACCCCTTCTCAGAGAGAGAGAGAGAGAGATGGCAAAGTCTGGAGGGTGGACCTCCTAGAACTGCACAGAACTAAACTCCCACCGCAAAATTAACAGGAACCGAATCATTACTGGAATGGTCTAATCTTTATTGATTTTGGGGGCTCAGGATAAAAATCCCTTGGAAAAATTGTCTGTTAATATTATGATGAATCTGTGTGGAAATCATTTATTTAGAACGACCGTCGTAGAGACCACGGTCATCATCATATGGTGTGAATCCAATGATTCTATTATTCGCATTAGTTTCCCAGATAATTTGCTAGTCAGAATTCTAGGAAGACATCAGATACTTACGGAAGAAAATTGCCAACATTGTAAGTGAAAGTGATTTTTGTGGAACGAACTGGATTTGAACTTGGAACAACTAGGTCGTCAGTCCGTATCGCTAACTACGAGACCACCGTTACCTTTCAGCGACCATAGTGTAGTATATGTTCCAACTTGGGTGTTCATGATAACCAAGGTTCATTATGGCATCATATTGACATTGTAGGCTGATAGACGGGGACCAGACTGCGATATGGTTCGGCTTGGTCCTAAAAAGTACATGTTCCCAGGCTTTGCTTCCTGCTTTAAAAAGAGGCGGTTAATTACCAATTTTCTGAAGCATTCTTACAGAGGAATTCCGACAGGTCCGATTTCAGTTATTTTTAAAGCCTACCGTAGTGCTCCCCTCGAGGGAGCTGGCTTTTCCAACGTTCAAAGGTATTGTGTCACATCGTGTTTAAATTAAAATCGCTTAAATACTGCCGCGCACTATGCAAGATACATCGACAGTCCTAATATAGGAGCGGTTTTATTCGACAACAATTTCGAGAACAAGTGGGAATGCTTAACAAAACGAACGATTAAATTCTTGACGAATTCACTAAAGTTAAAAACAGATGCATACAAAAAAAAATCAGTTAATGCGACATGAGCCAAAAAAATATTAAATAGCTCAACGAACAAAAATGAAAAAAAAAGAACGTAAGAATGATAGCTGGTATGCGTAGGGGTTGGTGTGACCAATTTTTAGTGTGCATGCCATGCAAGACTACTGTTTTTATTGGAAGCTCGAGAGATTTGGCCTTGAGAAGAGAACTGATAAGTCGTTACAAGATAATTTCATTGCATGTGGGTGTTTATAGAAGATGAGTAATATATATATATGTCTCGCAGTGCTCGCGTGGCACTTCTAGTGAGACATTGGTTAGTATGTTTCTCTTCTGGATTAATTCGTTTTGGTAACTGGTTGGCACGAACCCGATGGGGGTGGGCGCTTCTAAAAAATAAGGAACAATCTACATGAATAAATGCTTATATGTTTTTAAACAAGTTCTTGAGGAACCGCCCCCCTAAGTAATCCAATTTACAAAATTCCCACTACTTATGTTTACTACGCTATTATCACATTGACTAATGTATACCTATTAATCCTTATCCTCGAGTGGCCTCTGGGCCTTGATAAATGGTGATTCCTGTGTAAAAAAAAATATATATATATATCCATATATCAGGCCGGTGCAAATGTTTTTGCCGGTTTGTAGAAGGAGCATTTTTAACTTCGGACTGCTAGACTTCGGAATTCCCTCTCCGTTTTCTGCTTCTCTGACTATACTAAACAGCAGAAGTTTTAATGTAACGTGAACAGACATCTCGCTGCTCAACTCCCCTGAGTTCTTTGCTAGATATGATCCCAAATAATAGACCCTTACGTTTCAAGTGGAAATATGCATTGTTTGGAATGAAAATAGTAAAAAAAAAAAAAAAAAAGAAGTCTGGAAGATTTTTAATAACTGAACGACGAGAGAAAAGAATAAGTATAATGTCAGAACCACAAATAAAATGTAAACATAAGTGTAGGCGACAGAAAAATACAATTATGAATTACTTAGGACCTCTATCCAGTCATACTACCCCCATAAAGTAAATTAAGGGTTCTTCTCGAAATTCGGTCCAAAATTCCGAGTTCGACAGAAACATACACCTGAAGAAGGTCGGAGGTTGCATCGACTGATACGTTGTGAAAATCACACTCAAGATGGCAACAGAAGTCCGATGAATCCAACTAATACGAATAACCAATCCACATCTAAAAAATTCAGAAACGTAAATTTTCTTATTTCACTTGGGAGGCACCACTTATTAAGGCCAGAAGGCCGCTCGAGGATAAGGATTAATAAATATAAGGTGGTAGTGTAGTAATCGTTAATGGTGTAAATTTGGTAGCATTTGATTATTTAAGGGTACGGTTTAACAAGAACTTGTTTACATTGGACTTGAAGGCAACTATATTGCATTCAGCCGAAACATCCATACGTCCATTTTTCGTTCTTTAAAGAAAAGGAAAACTTGTTACGCCATAAACGCACGACTTATCTTCAAATGTTGACTATTATGTGTTTCTGTGACGTTTTCGTTGTAAAACCTGATGTTGGCTACTTGCGTGCTCACTTGCCTGTTTTCGCTTTTACGCATTCACCAATTCTTTAGTTCTCTTTTTTCTTTTTTACGTCCTGGCGCGGCAGTCTTGATTGCTCATTATAACTATATTGTGTGGAATACCTTTACTTTTTTTTTCTTGTTTTTCTCTTTTTCTTTCATTGGTAATTGTTCTCTGCAGTGAATCGTTAGTTGTATTGCTAGAAATTCACGCACACAAAAAACTTTATATCTCCTGCAAAAAGAAAAAAAAAAAAGAGAAACCAAATACGACAGATTCGACAATCTTTAAGTTTGAATCTGGAGAGACTAAACATTAGTTCCCTGGAG
Source organism: Euprymna scolopes (assembly GCF_053919585.1). Lineage (NCBI taxonomy): Eukaryota > Metazoa > Mollusca > Cephalopoda > Sepiida > Sepiolidae > Euprymna > Euprymna scolopes. The sequence goes on along the minus strand of NC_136504.1, from coordinate 36,946,252 downwards.
AGGGACTTTTATTGTAATTGAACTCTTAATTAGATTTAGCTATTGATTAATGATAAACAGACAGAATGAGAGTCTTAGCTACAATTCGTCTTTTCCCTTTTGGCTAGGACCAAAGTGTAGTATCTGTCCTGATGCTAAACTATACCTTTTCTGACCTCGATCAGTCAAGTAGAAATCCTTTTAGACTTAGGTAATTTTTATTTTTGTTCCTATCCAGAGTGCCCCTTTTTGGGGAGCTATATTTCCCCCATATTAAAAACCGACTTTGTGTCTAACTCTGCCTTCGTGGGGAGGCAAGTAAATATGTACAATTCGTCTTTTGGCGATTTTAACTTTTTCAGAACTAATATAGCATTATTAACGATCCGTCTCGTTTAAAGTTCCACTGACATTTTTTTCTCAAACCTTTAGCGGTGTCAATCTTTTTTTTTTTTTTTTTAATATTACATACTATTAATAAACGTCCGTCCAGATCAGACTTCTACCACAATCTAATTCTCAAAACTTCGTCCCTGTTAATTCGACATCTGTGGCGTTATTATTTCATAACCTTCCCTATCTCTTTTTGAGATTATACTCTGCATTTAACCCGTATAGGTCAAGTCTGCTGTTATTTTCCCTGAGAACTAATTTGTTTCTGCGCCCTTTCATGTCACTTTGACTGCACTTGGCTACAAATAGCATGTTGGCTGTGTTAAATTATTTAAAATATTACAACATTATTGGTGATCCAATTGGTGCTTAAAGATTCAGAAACCTTTGATGGTTTCACTCTTTTATTAAATGTCCGTTAAACTTATGTTTCTACACAGAACTGATTCTAAAACCTTCGTTGTTTGTCAATTCGACAAATTTGACGTCATCATGCATGCACCCTTTATGACTGACCTCTTTTGAACTCATGTCTTGAGGTTACCATTGTAGCTCGCCTCTTTCTGTTATTTTCCATGTGGATGATTTCGTTCTCAATCTTTGTGTCACTTCCACGTCACTAGTTCACCTATTTCAAAATGCACACTAGCTGATCTATTCGCTATTCGATTTACCTTGAATGTAACATTCCTTCATATCGTTCATCTTGCGAAAATTTTGAAATAAAGACAAAACGTTGAACATATAGATATTTTTCAATTTTAGTTTTTTTTATTTTTTATATACTAAAGTTGTTTGAAATGTAATGCCTCCTATTTTTTTTTAACTAAAAACGTTGAGATCTACGAAAACGGAAGTGATATAATTAAAATGATCGATCAAAGTACACAACGTGGAACGCGGTGTCGTCTTGCTCCAGAATTTATTTTCTACATAGTCACCACCATTCTCAATCTCGTTTGTCAGCGATTAAGCGGTGGCTTTGCATGGGTGTCCGGAATGCGCTTTGTCACTCACATATCTCCCGTCACGTTGAAATCGACGAACCCATCTCCTAACTATGTTGACATCAACTGCATTGGCATTGTAAACGTTCAACAGGCGCGCAGGAAATGTTGATTGGTTCAATTTTTGTATGGTAGAATTCAGTGACGCATCTCTGCTTCTGGCGTACGTTCATGACAAATGTTGCTTTCTTAGAGTCTCGCATGGTCAATATCGGCGACAGAGAGATGAAACTTTCAGGTCATAAATGCTTAAGTTCAGTCATCATAACAATGCAATTGGCTACCGCCTTTAATCCATTTGGACGGAATAAAAAAGGAGGCACTACATTTGGAACGCCCCTCATATATAGTCTAAAGAAGCTTGGAATAAAAAGTTTGCAAAAAAGTCTTCAATTTAAAATAGAAATTAACTATATGAGGATGAAAAAAGAACACCTTAACTAAAATTTAGTAAATAGAAAACGGAGATCATCAGCTGCTTACCATGTAGCTGTTTCGGAGATTTAAAAACAAGACAGCTGTTAAATACACACATACGCGCGTGCGCGCGCGCACACACACACACACACACACACACACACACATATGTATATATATATATATATATATATATATATATATATATATATATATAGGTACATGTTTCGCCATTTTAATGTATATGTTTTGTAAAGTAATATATTACGTATTTACTTAACGTAAAGAAGTATTTTCAGGTAAGGTAATTTTAACCATAGCTATTAATAGTTCAGAAGATTTCTTGTAATTATTGAAGGAAACAAGCTTAGTTTTTGCAGCATTAAATGTGACCGTCCATTTTTGTCTCCATTCCACTACAGACTGGAGGTCTTCCTCTAGTGTTTCTACTATTTCCTTAGATATGTGTTCATTCGTCTTCCCCTCGCACCTGTTATAGAGCGTGGTGTCATCAGCAAATATACGCATCTCAGAGACAGTTTTATCATGGAGGTCATTTATAAACATTAGGAATAATAAAAATTCAAGGATCGACCCCTGAGGCACACTCGCAATTATATCATATTGTTTAGATATATGGCCGTCGAGGACAACTTGGATTCTTCTAGTATACAAGAAGGATTTAATTATGTTAAGTATTTGTCCAATGATACCGTATGCTCAGCTGAAATACAATAGTGATGGAAACGTCAGAGAGTTGTGAATATATGTAGAAATTTCCTATCAATCAGAATTTACACAAAACTAGACTTTTATTAGAAACAGGTTACAGATAAAAGCTGGTGTGAAATCCCTTATTTAGTATCTGAACAATCGTATATTTCGACGTCCTACTAGTCACCGGGTGACGATCAAGAGGCATAAAAGTAAATAAACACGTTGAGCTCGCCAGTGAGCTAAAAACAATATAAAATATAAAGAAAATTATTGTAATTCCAATAAGCGTAGGAACACCATGAAGTGTTCTGAATTTTTTTTTTTTAAATATTAGAAAAATTAGAATCAGTAAGGTGACTAAGAAAACCCCTCAAATCTGGAAACCAACTAACATAAGCAGACAATGCTGACAAATGACAGGTTGTTTTTTGCGAAAAGAAGAAAAAAAAAGAAAAATTTGTTAAGTATGTACTTAGTATAAGTACTCTTGTCTCTTCTAGAAAATGAAAAATATGTCCCTCGCCCACATTTTTCTGCGTGGGTGAAACTATTAAAGGATAAAAATCTTTGGAATGGCAGATACAAAACAAAGTTTGAAAGAGAAATTTCATACAATAACTCGACTAGCATAAGAATTTCATCCCTGTAAATGTCTCTGATACATTCTTTCCTTCAGCTACTTGATTTTGAAATTTATGTTCCCTGTTTTCCCTATTGTAACAATGTACTACTTTAAATAGAATATAAACAAACCTCTTGCTGTCTAATCTTTCACACAGTTTTTCCATTCTATAAATCTATCATATACACTGCGTATCAAATTATTAACGAGTTTACATTTTTATAAATATTAAAGGGACGAGTGAATAAAAATCTATTAAACTTTAAGAAAGTGCTTACAATACTATTCAGCAACTCCAGTCAGAAAATAAAAGTATTTAAAGCAGTATTAGCGAAACTATGGCAGAATATAGGAATATCTATTGATTTCAGTGTATCAAGTTATAAACGAGGTTGCGAAAAAAAAAAACACAATATACCCATAACTTGTTTATTGAAATAATTTTCAAACACTAAATGAATTAGGAAAATGCTTAGAACACAATAACTACATAGCAATTTCTATGTTGACATAATTAGTAGGGGATATGCGATCTTTTTTTATGAATGACTTGTAAAAGACGTTGGTCCACAGAATTAGTTAATTTGTGTCAGCAGTTATTTCTCGATACCTTTTGGAGAGCATCCCACGACGTGCGGTAGCTCTTGGAGAGCATCCCACAACTCATCTTTGCTCTTAAATTGGCGTCCACTTGCATAGAGACGTCGCTTCATGATACTACAAACGTTCTCAATTGGGTTCAAATCTGGTGAATTTGCAGGCACCTCCATCTTCCGTAGCCCAGAGAACCCCAGTTGTTTCAAACACTCTTTGCTTTTGTTTGATGCATGCGAGGGAGCATCATCCTGCATAAAAATAATGGTTCTTCTGAACGTCAAACTTTGCTTCTTCAGCCATGGTTTAAAGTGCTCCTTCAGAAAAGCTATGTAAGCATTTGACGTCATTTTTACGCCTTCTGTGACTCTCCATGGGCCAAGTAAAGTACCTCCGATAATCCCAGCTCAAATCATTATCCCACCACTACTTTGTTGGCGCCTTAAACGCTGATGACGATGTCGTCCATCTAGGGCTCATCCCTTGCTCCAGCCATCTGAGCCATCAAGAGTGACACGAACTTCATCCGTGAACAAAACTTTGGAAAAATCCGTTTTCATGTTGTCCTCTGTCCATTTCAATCGGTTTTGTATGTGATGTTGCTTTAATGGAGGCTTTTTCACAGGCTTAACAGACTGTGCCACTTCATTCAGAAGGCGACATCGAGTATTTTTATGACATTCTTCAATCCGGCTTGGTCAAAGACTTCTCCACTTGTCTGGACAGGGTTCTTAACAACTTCACGTTTAATTTGGAGTAGAGAACGGTGTGGAACAACTCTAGGTTTACCTTTATCTGCTCTCTTACGTACCTTTGTACGGTCCTTGACAAAGTTCTTCACAGTTTGATGGTGCCTTCCTATCATTTTCGATATTTCGATGGTAGTTTTACATTTTGCTAACTGTTCTGTAATAATACGCTTTTCAGAACTAATCAAACCACCTTTACGACCCATTTTATTTATGAAACAAACTGCCTTGTAAATAATTTAACACACCTTAAATATAGTGGATTCAGCAATTACGATGGCAAGTTGTTTACATTGCGCGGAACAATACAAAAATTTCACAGTATGCGCCGCTCAGCATTGCCAACGTTTCCAAAGCATTTGATACGAAACTACGGGTATGTTTCCGAAACTGGGGAAAAATGTTATCTCGTTAATAATTTGCCACGCAGTGTAGTTCCGTGACATTATACCTTGTTTGTTTTGAATAAAAGTAAAAATACAGAATAAAATTATATTACAGTAAGTTAAATAGATCTTAATGGTCTAATAGATTTTACCCATTTTAATTGGTGTGCACCATTCTACAACGTGATGCGAGTCAGTAGTAAGCAGATACGTACAGAGATATGCCCAATGCTATTCATTGTAAAATATGAAGAAAAATCATCGTCTAGAAACCGACTAATATAAGCAGACAATGCTGACCAATCATATGTGTTAGATTATTGAAAAAGTTCTGAGATGATAAATGTTCGGATTTACACAGTCCAAAGCGTCTGGAGGCAATTTGCGAAAGCTGTAAGGCTCTTATCAATAACTTGCGTGCGAGGATACTTAAAAGGTGAAAGGAGTGAAGACGATAGACACTGACCGCGAAAACGTTGCTAATCAACAATGGAAGATGGAATTATTAGAAGAAGGCTCCAAAGAATCCAGTTGAAAGAAGAACAAAAATGACTGATAAGTTGTAAAATAATTCATGATAGAATAATTTATGTGGTCACAAAAATACGAGCTTTAGATCAAGTGGGGAACTTTTTTGTTTTATTTCACTTTCAGTCGAAGTTCTCAGAAATCAAGGGACCGACTACCTGGGGCTAACACTTGAACTCTATATAATATACATAGATATTGGAATATTCCATTACACGTGCGTTCAGTATGAACAAAGACAAGAGAAAAAAGCTTTTCCTGATGACATGTAAGCAGAAAACGTGAACTTGCACTTACGTACATACATTACACGTACAAAAAGTATATATATATATATATATATATATATATATATATATATATATATATATATATAAACTGCTGCTTCATCCAATGTCTTAAACTCACACACACACACACACACACACACACACACACACACACACATATATATATATATATATATATCATCAAATTTTAGTCATTCAATAAATTTTAAAATTTATGACGTGAAATGGTTAAATTTCGAACCAAAAATATTTTTATTAATTTATGTAAGACAAAGAATACATTTGAAATATTATAACTCCTTATCCTATAGAATTTCGATCTCTACCATCTCTTCAGAAGAAGAAACCCCTATAGGATAAGGAATTATAATATTTCAAATGCATTCTTTGTCTTACATAGAATAATAAAAATATTTTTGATTTGAAATTTAACAATTTCACGTGATAAAGTTTAAAATTTATTGAATGATTAAAATTTTATTCATTTGCATTATCTGGTATATTGAGCAATTTTTATTTAGATGGGATTGTTGTCCTTATAGAATGTTACTGCCAATAATATTTTGTAAGACCAATAATCACAGGTTTCTAAACCAAATCATTTGTTGGATAACTTTATTCTGAAGTATATAAATATATATATATACTCTTCGCACTTTCAAAACGAGACAAAAAAACGAGACAAAAAAAAACCTAATGCTGACACTCTGGAAGTCGCTGGTGTTGCCACACATTGATTACTGTTGTCAGCTGTGGACTCCGGACAGAAAAGGTCATATTAAAGCATTAGAGGCCATCCAGAAGTCGTTTCTAAGAAAGATAACTGGTTATAGTCAATTGAATTATTGGCAACTGCTGGATACGTTGAATATCAAATCGATTCAACGCAGGCAAGAAAGATATTCAATCATCTATACCTGGCGTATGATGGAGAACCAGGTGCCCAACGCTGGTATACAGCACCATATCTCAAAACGTGGCAGAAGGTGTGTGGTACCACCCCTAACCAGTGCCAGGGACAACTGGATCCGTCGGCTCAGGGAATCGAGTTTAAATTCCCGGGGTCCTACGCTCTTCAATTGCCTACCACGTAACATCAGGGAGATCACGAACTGCAAAACAGAATCGTTCAAGTCGGCGCTGGATACCTGGCTGAAGTCTGTACCAGACGAACCTCAGATCCCCGGTTATACCGCTATGAGACGCAGTGAATCCAATAGCTTACGCCACATGCTTGTCTGTGTAAAGAGGGACAGCGAAACGGTGCAGCGGTCTATTGATTCGACGCCGCCTATACCGTCCCAACTGGAGGCCGCTTGCCGCAGTGACCTTGGAAGGCTCTGACCGCCGAAAGACATCACACAAATCACACAAAAATATATATATAACATTCTGTTTCGAAGTTCTCAAAAATCAAGGGGTCCCCTTCCGGGGGCTAACACTTGATCTCTATATGAGATACACAGATATTGGAATGTTCCATTAATTTTTCTCTCAGTTCATTAGCTACGTTATAGTACATCTTTCTTTTAGTCTATTGGTCTTACTGGATTTCAGGACAAGAATTCATCTCTTCTAGTGGAGTCCCATAAGTCAACGTAGGTAGCCATACCGAGGGGATTTTATTGGGCTTTAAATACTATACTATTTTTCCTCTACAAGTAAACACTTACTAAATATATTTACTTGTAGGGGAAAGTATCCTCATGCCAGGTTGTCCTGACAAATCCCTACACAGAAAGACCTTAGACACCCGATGACAATGTCTAGTATGCATCTAAGTTCTCTCCACTAGGCGTTTGATGTGCATGTGTAAAACGAACGCATACACTTATGTATTATTAACGCCAAAAACCTTATACATAAACATTAAATAAGCACAAATATAAATATAAATTTATTTCAGCTCAAATAACTGTTGCGACGTCTTTACATGTAAAACGTATTTAGTTAACGCACACATGAATAAAACATATGCATTACTATTTTACAGTATTTCGATTATTCGTACTACTATTCTTATTTTGTTTCGGTCGATGTAACCTCTGATCCTCTCCAGTAGTATCTTGTCGAACTCAGGAATCTGTACGGAATAGTGGATCCGTGTCGGATAAAATACTAGGTAAAATGCAGTTCTAAGTAAAACTCTTCTGGGCGTTGAAGGTTCAATCCTCAGTGCGGGCGATACTAGGAATACAACTGGGAATTACTTGGGACTTCTACTCGATCACGACTAATGGAACGAGAGCATGATATCCTCTTGAATTCAATAAAAGGGTTCCAATGTATCTCGCAGAACTCAAAAATCTTTTTGTCGAGTTCGAGAATCTGTATGTAATTGGTAATAGAATCCTTTATTTAATCTACGGGGGATAGCATGTTTTCTTTCCGTTAGCCATGACCGGGTGGAAGTCTGAAGAAATTTCCAATTGAATACTACGTCGCATCCACACTGAGGATTGAACCTTCAACCTCCAGAATAGTGCGACTTACAACTGAATTTACTCAGTACATGCGAGCCTGTCTTTGTTTTATCGTTATTTCCATGGCAAGTGCTCGTTCGAGCTCAAATCTCTGATCCCCCCAGCAATCTTTCACGAAAAACACCCGTCTAGCTGAAACCAATGTCAGTAATTTTCCCCACTCTTTATATCTGTGCCTAAATTAAAACGTAGATTCCATGAACAAAGCTTCTTTCTTAGAACTGCACGCCTGTGGAACTCTGTTCCATCTGCCTGTTTCCCACCTGACTACAACTTGGATGTCTTCAAGTCCAACATAAACAAATTCCTGATGAATCGCCCCCTTAAGTAAGACACCTTATCAAATCTCCAATACTAACGATTACTACGATACTATCCCATTGATTACTGTTCACAATAACCCTTATCCCCGAGTGGTTTCCGAGCCACGTAAAAAAGTACATCTTTTCGTTACGCCACAGATCCGTGTGGACGTAAAATGATACTAATTATTAATCCTCATCTCAAAAAATCAGAACCACATATGCATTTGTTTATCATTAATATCACGCACAATTTCTGTTGATACTTTGATATTAGGATAGCTGCTGCCTATTTCAACTTCTTTTAGCTTACATATATACATACATATACTAAATAAACACATACATTAATTCATCACGAATATTCATACACACCAACGCTGTTAAGGATGTCCTCTCATTCTATACACAGAACATCAATGCGTGTACATTAAATGTGTGTACGTAGAATTGAACGATATTTTAATATATACTAAGTGATACCACCTGCTTCCTCCCGACAACCGCCACCCTAACGATGTTTCAGTAGTCTTCTTTTTTATCTTTTCGCGCTGGCCCGTATCGTCGTCGTCTCTCACAAGCATAAGAAATAAAACAACTCAAAACAAAGAAATACAAACTCCATCACATTTGTAGTTACCAGTTGGATTACATGTGTGTGACACCATCGATTCTCTACACGCTAACGTCCAGATATTAGTCGTATATCAAGGCATCTTTGTAGTTGGTTGACATCAGCTTATCTCGGCCTCCTAAAATTTCCCGATTTGATCCAAGCCGGCATCTTGGAAGCTGTCTGCAACCGTCGCTAACTCAAGACTGCCCGCAAATTGTCCCTCTCGTAAACTGTTACAAAACTCACTTCCCCCTCCTAAAACAGTCCATAAAATAACGTTAAATATACTGAACTCTTTGTCCGATCCTTTGTCCCAGTCACTGCCACGCCTTGTTTAACACTCTTATTTTAGATGGTCTTTGTGCGCCTTAGTGAAACACTTCTACCCCATTGTCTTTCTACTAACCTCTCTTCCTATGATTTTTTCGTGTATCTCGTCGAACTCGATTCATTGTATACGATTAGGTTAACATAAGTTGCTGTTTTACAGATAAATTGCGTCATTAGTAAGTTCATACCTTGTCTAACGGGTAGTAAGTAAATGACCACAAGAGATCTTAACTCACCATAGCTGATCTCATAAGAAATTGGATAAGCACCGTCAGAAGTTTTGGCAAGATTTTATAAAGCGTAACGTAGGTAGGCACGGAAGTAAGTAGGTAGGCAATAACAACGCCGTTAATGTATAGTCGAACCTGGCAAAGGTGAGAACTTGATGATTGGTACCTGCTCACGTTTCTAACTTGCAGGTGAGTTAAATAGGTTGATTGATAATTTGTTTGGCAAATGCCAAGTCGGAAGATGAGGGAGGGACGGAAGGACGTACAGTCGTAAGATACGGCCATTTAATCTGCACGTTTTGCAATGAAAATGCTGACAGACTTGAGGATGACAGACCAACGGAAATGCTATTTAAAACTCAAGCGTGACTGACAAACAGAGATTGAATTCAAACTTAAGCGTGACGTACTAACAAAATTATTATAAAAGTAAAAGTATAAAAGTGACAGACCGACGAAAAAAGTCTTCAAATTGAAGCGTGACAGACGAACAGAAAACTTATAAAGATAATTCGGCTCATTCAATATGTGCGTTAATGATGTCAATAGCATTTCAAACTTAAGCGTGACAGACCGACGAAATTATATTTTTCTTTTACTCTGTTACGCTCCAAACAAGTCGTATTGCCACTTGGATGTGAGGGACTCCTAGATTGAGATATTTAATATTCTGTTTTATAGCAAGGGAAGCAAGAAACAGAGAGGGAATTCCGAAGGAAGAAACTATTAGACTAGATAGCTTTTTAGCATCTAAGGACCTTAGCTGTGAAAGAGAGGATTTTGTTGCTTGGCAGGTTGGTCGGGTGTATGTATGTCTTGGGGGGGGGGCACAAATGCTATTCGTCAAAGTACATTTCATTAAAGTACTTGTAAAACAGCACAAGGTTGCAACATTACGGCGATGGAACAGTGCTTGGTGCCTGGTTGGTAGTGTGGGACCTATTAGATTGGAAACTCTTTTTGTAAAATCCTCGGGGCAAATACATCAGCTCATACAAGGCAACAATATTCCATACATAATAGCTTTGTAGAAATATAATATGCCCTCAGCTGTGAGTAATTTTCTAGTATGATAGAGGGAACCCATTTTTGCAGCAGCCTTGACAATGTCCTCAATGTCTTTCTTCCAATACATATTGTATGTCACTATTAAGTCGAGGAATCTAAACAATGAGATCTCATCACAAGCTAAGGTACGACATAGCAAAAATGATATTTTAAACTTAAGCTTGACAACCCGACAGATGCTTGGATACACCTAAAATAAGATACGCCGATTCAATATATGCTCATAGTGACGAAAATACTACTTAAAACTAACGTATGACAGACTAGTGGAATGACGTACCGTATCTAATATAGAAATGCAAGGATGCATCTTTGAATGTGTTGAAGCCGGTAATGGTGGTAGTTGCCGAGCCGGTGGCACTGTAAACGACGACGCGGTAAACGAAGAACAAACGGTGTCTTATTTCAGCCACGAGGTAAACACGAGTGGCGGACTTGTACGGTATACACGGCAGTTGTTATGGCAACCGTGCGAGGTTGCCTAAAGACTCTAAAAAAAGTAGAACAGTAAAGTTGGTTTGAAAGAGGCGAAGGTATGCACCAAGATGGCAGCTTGAGCGATTGAGGGGAATCCTTTTTTTTTGTTGTTCCGGCTTATTTATTTTTTTTATATTTTTTGTATTCCACCAAGGTTGATCGTTTTCGTAACGTCATCTTTATTCGTATAAAGCGCTTGCCCTAGAGCGGTGCTTACCAAAGTTTGACTCGCAAAAACATTTCGGGCCTTCTTGAATTTAAAAAAGGATTCCAATGTAACTTGTACACAATACTTGTGCAATAGATAATGTTTAGTGCATAATACACAATACTTGTGTAATAAATAATTTTTGGTACATAATACATAATACTTGTGCAATACATAATTTTTAGTACATAATACTTGTATAATACGTAATTTTTAGTACATAATATATTAGGCACCGCCAAAACTGGGGGTGGGGGACAGGTCAGTACTTTTTGACGGACCGTCTTTTTAAAAATCTACCAAAAATCAAGTAATTATCCGATCAATACGAAATTTTCAGCGATTATTAAGAGAAGAATGAACTTTATAACAGTGTACTTATTTTTCATAAACGATATTTATATATATATTTTTTTTTTTTGCTTACAAAACCCCCCTTGTTTTGAAGTGGGAACAAATATGCTTAAAATAATCATCTGAAAATGAACAAAACATATTGTGTTGTTGTAAGGGATAGAATTAT
>NC_136504.1:36894333-36929333 GCF_053919585.1 Euprymna scolopes | reverse complement strand
CAGGCACGAGGGGGAAAACAAATGAACACATATCTAAGGAAATGGCAGAAACACTGGAGGAAGACCTTTTATCTCTAATGGAATGGGGACAAAAAATGGATGGTCACATTCAATGCTGCCAAGACTAAGCTTGTTTCCTTCAATAATTACAAGAAACATTCTCAACCACTGATAGCTATGGCATAAGATACATTATCTGAAAGTACTTCTTTCAAACTCGTCGGCTTAACGTTCACAAGAAAGCTGAGTTGGAACAGGTCCATTGAGAGCATTGCCTGCGAGGAAGGTGGACTGTATTTATTTGCTTCTCCACTGAGCAAATTAGGCACAAGGCCATTTTTTAATGTGAAGAGTGAAGGGTAAATGGGGACTAGCTCATCGGGGAGTAGGGGAACTGGATAGTAACAATTGGCATGAAGGGTTTCCCCTACATTGACCAATAACTTATACGTGGGATTGCCCCCACATATGGTCTTTGCTTGCAGTATCTGCCGGAACAGATGGTATTTATTTGCTCCCCCACTGAGCAAATTAGGCACAAGGCCGTTTTTAATGTGAGGTAAAAACCAGCTCCCCTAAAAGTAGGCAAAAAGGGGGCACTCTGGTTACCAAAAATAATAATTGTCCCAGTATAGAGGGTTTCCCCTCCATTGACTGGTACAAATTATCTTAAGTGCAGCATCTGCCGGAACAGATACTACACTTTGATCTTCGCCCGAAGGCCACAAAGGTTGGTATTTATTTGCTTCCCCACTGAACAAATTCGGCACAAGGTCGTTTTTAATGTGAGAGAGAAAGGGAGGGGGAGGGAAAAGGGGACCAGCTCCTGATGGGTTAGAAATGGGAGCTGGATAGTGACAATTGATATGAAGGGTTTCCCTACATTGACCACACATATGGTCTTTGCTTGCAGTATCTGCCGGAACAGATGGTATTTATTTGCTCCCCCACCGAGCAAATTAGGCACAAGGCCAATTTTTAATGTGAGGAGTGAAGGGAGGGGAAAGGGAAAAGGGGGCCAGCTCCCGAGAGGTGGGAAATGGGAGCTGATTAAAGGTCAGGCATGTGGGGTTGCCTTCACATCTGGTCTTTGCTTGCAGTATCTGCCGGAACAGATACTACACTTTGATCTTGGCCTGAAGGCCACAAAATTTGGTATTTATTTGCTCCCCCACCGAGAAAATTAGGCACAAGGCCGATTTTTAATGTGAGGAGTGAAGGGGAAATGGGAACCAACTCCCCGGGGAGTAGGGGAGCTGGATAGTGACAATTGGTATGAAGGGTTGCCCAACATTGACCAAGGTCTTATATGTGGGGTTGTCCCCACATATGGTCTTTACTTGCAGTATCTGCCAGAATAGATACTACACTTTGATCTTGGCCCGAAGGCCACTAAGGTCTCTCCCGCGTGAGGAAGGCAAGCTGTATTTAGTGCTTGGCCCCGGCTCTGGCATATCTACTGCCAGAGCCTCATCTGGGGTCTAAGACACTTAGGCATGGAGCCAGTAGGGGGAACTAGGGGCCGAAGGTCATTCTAATTAGAGCTAGGTCTCTGAGAAGACTTTATTAAGTTCCCTACACTAAGACACTATCATCATAATACCTCATTCTTACCATCGAGTTTATCTACTTAAAATCTCCCCATTGTATGAGTCGGGTTTATATACAAACTGAAAACACGAATATTTACCTGTTAACAAAACAAAAATTATATATACAAACAAAAGGATTTTTTTTTATTTATTATAAATGAGGGATGAGATGATGGGGAAGGGGGTAAGCTAAGATACACCCAAAAAGAAAGAAAAAGAAAACAACTAAACAAAATGCTTATGGAGGCGGGTTAGTAAGGGGTCCTCCCAACCTACTTTTAAATATGGAGCACCCACTGTCTTCCGGTCCCGAAGGTCGAAAGCAAGCAAATCGTTCCCTAGTGGGGAGTGGGGGACCTAGGGGCGATATTTCGAAAACAAATTAGATAGGGATGGGTAACATAGGGAATGGACGGCGTCTTCCAAGATAAATGCACATATAGGGGCAACAGACCGGGGACAAAACAAAGGGTGGACTTGGGCATCTTTGGAAGCTCTCCCAGTGCCGATGGAAAATAAAATCGGGGACAGGATCAACTATCATACTTGCCCAAGTCTAGTACCTAACAAAGAATTTTCCACCCGCAGTGGTTAAGACCTAACTAACCCCACTCTAAAAACATTGCTCGGGGCTGGGTTCCGTAGAACTTTAGCACCGCCAGACCAACACTACTAGGGTGGGAAAACAAACTGAAACCTAGCACCTCGTCGGATGCACAAACTAGTGTTGTGCACCCATCTCCTACCAAAGTCTATGCGGTGTAATCTTTTCCAATCGCATCTGATCTTTACTTTAAGCATCAGCTTAAAGTAAGCGACCAGATCCCGATCCGAAACAGATTCAACCCCATAGACAATTTTAAGACGTGAAACCCACGTCATTAACCTAGCTACAGCAAGGATCGCGAGAAACACCAACCGTTTCACCCCAGTAAACGGCTGGCCCCTGTTGTCAACGACGTACGCAAAATCATGTGGCACCAACCGCTCAGGGTCATTGCGAGCCGTCGCGTGAGGAAGGTGGGCTCTCTCTACCATGCTAGGAAGTTACTTACGCCTGAAAGTATCCTGTACCTCTACAAGGCCTCAATTCGCCCATGCATGGAGTACTGTTGTCACATTTGGGCTGGTGCACCTGCTACTAGTCTCTCGCTCCTGAAAGGGTTCAAAAGAGATTTGCAAACCTGATAGATCCCGAACTGTCATCCAAGCTTCAACCTCTGTCCCATCGACGAAATGTTGTATCCCTCTGCCTGTTCTACAAGTATTTTAATGATGGATGCTCTGACGAACTGCAAGCCCTTGAACACTCTCGACGTAAATATCTCGACAAACTTGGCAATCAGTAAAATCCCATATCTATACAGTAGAAATCCCTAGATGTAAGAAAGCCTTCTACTCTAATAGTTTCTTACTCAGAACTCCTTTCCGGGTTCCTCTTTTCCCAACTGTACTGACATGCAGAAGTTCAACTGTAATGTGAACAGACATCTTGCTGCTCAACTCCCTTCATAGTATCCCTGCAATTTATGTCCCTGATAGTAGCCCTCTAGATTAAAGTGGCACTGTGCCTTGTTTGGGGTGAAAATGGGATTTAAAAAGGCTTAATCCTCAGTGCAGGCGATACTAAAAATACAATTGCGAATTACTTAAGACTTCTGCTCAGTCCTGGCCGATAGAACGAGGGGTGCTACTCCAGTGGATTAAATATAGCACTCTGTTCTAAATACTGCGCAGATTCTTAAGTTCAACAAAAAGATTCCCGAATTCTATAGGATACACCTGAAAACGGTCGGAGGTTACGTCAACCGAAACGTTGTTAAAATGACACAAGATGAGAACAGTAGTCTGAAAAATCCAAATAATACAAACTTTCCGTCCTCATGTTTAAAAATTCAGAAACAAAATACAGACATGTTTTTAATTAATACCATTTTTGCCAAACATATTCTTTTAGTTGTGTTAGAATTGGTTTATGTAATTTTTGCCGGGAAATACCGAACAACTCTGCTAATTATACTGAATCCTCATTTTCTTTTCAATTATAGAAACGTGAACCCAACAACCAATAGAACCTCATCTACAAACTGCCTGTGATAATCAAATAATAAAAGCCAGGTATTCAATAAAATGGCCCGTCCAGTGAAATTGACAGTTTGCGGCAGCGGACCTGGTCCACAGTTGATTGCTGGCCTGGCCTCTTCAAGACCTAACTTTGAGGTCACTGTGTTAACTCTAGAAAGCAAATCTGCAGAAAAATGGAATACAGCTCTCAAAGGCAAGGTAAGTGACGCTTTATTTGTCATTTTGTCTCATAAGTTAAATATTCGAAACTCATCCCCCCACACACATTTTTACACACTCCCATGCAAGATTTAGATGGGTCAGTCGTTTTAATGTAATATCAGTTGTTCTACTTATAGGCACTGGCGATAGGAATTGACGAATCGAGTGGGTTTCGGGCCTTGGTTAGTGGTAATTTCCATATAAAAAATAAAGAAAGCACAATGGATAAATATTTGAAGACAATAAGAAATTGAAGCATATGTAAACTTATTAGTTCGTCTAATTTATGATGATCTGAATTTGTATACGTGTCCTCATATTTCTGAGCGAATCAGTCGCTAGGTTTATCCAGTTTCAGTTTGAAATCGACGTTAAATTAGTCGGAATGGTTGATATACTGTAAAACAAAACACAAACGATAATAATAATAATAATAATAATAATAATAATAATAATAATAATAATAACAACAACAACAATAATAACAATAACAATGATAATAATAATAATAATAATAACAACAACAACAATAATAACAACAACAATAATAATAATAATAATAATAACAACAACAACAACAATAATAACAACAATAATAATAATAATAATAATAATAATAATGATAACAACAACAGCAATAATAATAATAACAATAATAATAATAATCACCAAATAAGTGAGGAGGATCAAGGAGAAGGGAAATAGCGAGGAGTGAAAGCACAAGCCAGACCTCTGCTGGTTGAGTGCAAATAGAACTGGAGCCTTAAGAAGGCTTTTTGCCACCCAAATTCCAGTGAAGACCAATGGTCGCTGCCAATGATCAATCAATGGTAAGCGGCTGTTGCGATAACGCAAATTCATCTGCAAAGGTTATCGAAAGAGGTGGAGAGTACTGGAAATCTGAGGAGACTTGTTGTCACTCAGACTCCAGAGAATACTAAAAGTTGGTCTCAAAAAGAAATCTTTGATAATGGCCAATGTAACCATTTCTAATGTGTAAATCCTCTCAAAAAGAGCGAGATCGAATAGACAAGTAGTCAAGGAGAAAGGAAAGACCGAGGTGTGAGCACTGACCAAACCTCCACTTTATAAGTGCAAAGAGAACTAGGACCTTGGGGAGGCTTATTATCATCAAATTCTAGTAAAGACCAATGGCTGCTGCCAACGAGAAATCAATGGTAAGCAGCTGTTGCGATAATGCAAATTCATCTGCAAAGGTTATTGAAAGAGATGGAGAGTACTGGAAAATCTGGGGAGACTTGCTGTCACTCAGCTTCCATGGAACACTACAGGCTGTATTCAATGAGAACGTTTATGTCCTGTGTGAAAGCTCATGTTTCTAACTTTTTTAGATGAGGATTGATGGTTTGTATTTTTTGGATAACTGCTGGAAACTGTTTCTGTGGTACAAGTTTTCAAGAATTCTGGCGAAAGAACTGACGCAGTAAATTACCACCCCATTAGCCTCCTCCCACTTTTTGCCTAAATATTTGAGTCCATAATTAACCAAGCTCTAGTCCATCACCTTACAGATGCTAAACTTCTTACCGACCAACAATATGGATTTAGGCAAGCCCGTTCCACAGCAGACATTCTAACTGTAATCTCTGAGCATATATACCATTCACTTGACAAAGCAGGGGAGAGTAGAACGGTAGCTCTAGATATAACTAAGGCTTTTGACAGGGTGACGCATGAAGGTCTTCTCAGGAAAATTAGATCATACAGTATCACTGGTAGAATACTTAACATAATTAAATCCTTCTTAGATAAGAGAAAAACCCAGGTTGTCCCCGATGGCCGTACATCTAAACAATATGATATAAATGCGGTAGTGCCTCAGGGATCTATCCTTGGACCTCTATTATTCCTAATATTCATAAATTACCTCCCTAACAAAATTGTCTGTGAGATGGGTATATATGCTGATGACACCACGTTCTATAACAGACACGGCAGGAAAACAAATGAACACATACCTAAAGAAATGGCAGAAACACTAGAGAATGACCTCCAATCTGTAGTGGAATGGGGACAAAAATGGATGGTCACATTCAATGCTGCCAAGACTAAACTGGTTTCCTTTAATAACTACAAGAAACCTTCTCTACAACCAATAGCAATGGCCAAATACTCTTTATCTGAAAGCACTACTTTTAAACTCCTTGGCCTAACGTTCACAGGAAACATGAGTTGGAACAATTACATTGAGAGCATTGCCAGGACCGCTGCGAAAAAGGTAGGCTCTCTCTACCGTGCTAGAAAGCTACTGACCCCTGAAGGTATCCTGTACCTCTATAAGGCAACCATTCGCCCATGTATGGAGTATTGTTGTCATATTTGGGCCGATGCATCTGCTACTAGTCTCTCGCTCCTAGACAAGGTTCAAAACAGAGTCGCCAACCTAATAGGTCCTGAACTATCATCCAAGCTCAGCCTCTGTCCCATCGATGCAATGCAGCATCCCTCTGCCTGTTCTACAAGTACTTTAACGGTGTATGTTCCGGCGAGCTGTAAGCACTTGTACCCCATTCACGTAAATACTCTCGACAAACCCGACAAGCAGTACAATCCCACCCCTTCAAAGTAGAGATCCCTAGATGTAAGAGAGCCTTCTACTCCAGTAGTTTCTTCCCCAGAACCGCTAGACTTTGGAACTCCCTGACAGGTTCCTGCTTCCCCTACTGTACTGACATGCAGAAGTTCAAGTGTAACATGAACCGACATCTTGCTGCCCAACTCCCCACCTTGTACCCCTGTAGCCTGTGTTCCTAATAGTAACCCCCTACATCAAAGTGGCAATGTGCCTTGTTTAGGGTGAAAATGTAAAAAAAAAAAAAAAAAAAAAAATCGGAGTATTGTTCCTATCTTGAATGTTATTCTAACAACGTTTTGGTTGATTTAACCTCCGACCTTCTTCAGGTGTATCTTATCGAACTCGGGTATGGCTGACCACGTAGAGAAGAAAAACGGAAAATGTTTTCTTAATAGTAATGACTCTCTCATGCGTATATTATTTCAAGATCATATTGTTATTGATGTAGAAACTAATGTACAAATTCTATGCGTAAATTTTCGAGACTTCCTGAAGTAAATGACGTAAACTTTTCAGTTTATAATCCTCCCCAGCCGTTGATAGGTATTAATTTGGGGGGGGGGGTATTACATGTCGAAAGAAATAACCATTATTTAATTTTGCTCTATCTCTCTCTTCTAGGATGCTTCGATGATTACGAACTTCCCACGAGGTGATGGATCCATGTATGCCGAAAAAGGACGACCAAAATCAATCGTCGACGCTGCCGGGGATTTTATCGCGGAGAGCGACGTGATTGTGTTGGGGACATCTCCATCTCTCTTCAGCCTATATCTGAAGACAATCAAAGATAAAATAAAGAAGGGAACCATATTCATCGGTCTTCCTGGATGGTGTGGGTTCGAGTATCATTGTAGGTCGATCCTCGGAGAAGTCGGTGAGCAATGCACGTTTGTCAACTTAGAGTGCTTTCCTTGGCAGTTCACCGTAGTCACCTTCGGCGTTCAGGTTGATATCAAGTCGACCCTGAAATCAATCTTGGCTTCAACTTTGATGGGGACATCCCCGCCTAGACGCGGGCCATTGTCCTCTTTGCAGTTGCTAGTCGGAGGCGAAGTGGGGCTTCGTTCTTCCACGAGTTTCATGTCGGTGCAGTTATCACCATTCAACTATTTGGTGCCGACCCTTCTCCTCGGTCGATGGAAAGATTGGGATGGAAAGGCCCTAGAAGAAGAGCCAGGGCTCTTGGCCGACGTCAACGATAAGACGGTTGGTTTATTGAAGGCCATCGCAGACGAATGTCTGAAGATCACCGAAGCAATCAAGAAAGAGAAATCAGATGCTAAACTTGGAGACTGCAAATCTTTTGAGGAATGGCTTGCCGAATACAAAAACTGTAGCAGCGACAGTTCCAGTCTACTGGCCATGCTGAAAACGAGCAGCATGATGGGAGATGCCAAACATCCAATGAAAAAGAAAGAGCGGAAGCCAAAAGTAGAATATACGCCAGAGTTTGAAGACACCTTAGCAGATTTCGTGCCGTTTAGCCTGATTGTGATCCGGGGAATAGCCGAAATACTGGCAGTACCGACCCCTAAACTCGATGAGTTGATTCTATGGTGTCAGGAAAAAATCAAAAAGGTGTTTCTCAAAGACGGTAAGCTTGTGACTGACAAGAATCTGAAAGACACTAGCAGCCCTCAAAAGTTCGATATCAAAACGCTAAATGGTCTTTTACTTATTAAGGAACTTCCGCCTGATCCTGTCATACCGGACTTTTCTGATATACTTGGAGGCAGTGCAGAGAATAAAGAATCTACAGAAAAATCCGATTCTAAGGAAAAACCAAAATCTCCGGAAACGTCTAAATCTACAGCAAAGTCTGATTCCAAAGAAAAATCCGCTAAGTTGGAAACGGATAAAACAAAGAAAAAACCGTAAAAACATTATCCAGTTAATTTATGAGAATTAAACAAAAAATCTTTCGCTTGCTTTTTCGTCATTAAAGTGCGCGGATATTGAAAATGAAATTCAATATTGCATTTTTGCAATTTAATAAAAAAAAATTGTTTTGTTTTTTTATAATTTGTTTTTTTGTTTCGTTTTTATTATCGGCGTTGCAAACGGACAAAAATGCTTTTTGGAAACTTCATCATGACAGACCAGCGTAAATGCTTATTATAACGTAAGTGTGACAGACTGACTAATGCGTGAAGGCATCTAGAATAATGTGTAATTCAATCTGCACTCTTAGAAATGAAAATGTTTTCATGAGTAGTGATTGACAAAACAGAGTCTCTTCTAGAATTGTGGAAACGCACCTTAAAAACTCGGCATTACTAGAATAACAGTTGGGAGTTGTCATTTCCTTCTTGTTTTAACAAATATCGCTGAGTGAAGCACGTAAAAACAACTATTCTGTGATGAAAGCTATAAAGCAAGATTTCAAACGATGTTAACATTCAAAACGACTTTTTTTTTCAAAATCATAAGTGATTAAAGCAATTTAGTAATAAAAGCTAAAAACAACAGTTCAAAAATGGTCAACGACATAGGCGCTTAAACCTATTTAATGATAGAAATCAAAGTTAATATACAAAATGCTTTTCAAAATCATAAGCGATTATAACAATTTAGTCATAGGAGCCAAAAACAGCATTTCAAAAATGGTCAAAGACGTAAGCAATTAAAGCCATTTAGTGATAGACGTTAAGTTAACATTCAAAATGTTTTTCAAAATCATAAGCGGCCATAGCAATTAAGTGATAAAGGCCAGTGATATCAAGTTCTATATTACGGTTTTGCCAATAATAAACAGTGGTTTGAAATCAATGAGGTTTTTTAATAATTCATAACATTTTTCTGAATTTTTTTTACTGAAAATTGATAATTTGTATTAATATTATTATTTCGACAACTGTACAAATATAGGATGCTATTCCCACAAGGTTTTCCCGCAATGTAAGTCCAGACTTTCTTTGAGCGCGTCTTGTCGAACTCGCAAATCTTTTTGTTGAACTCAGAAATCTGTATGTGTCTTCAAACGGAATTTTTTTATTTAGTCCACGAAGTTAATTTTTATTTTATGTGTGTGGATGATCAATGTTATTGGATATCTGATTGATTTTACTTACTTGGGCTCGTGTGGTAGCCTTCCTATGCTTTATTCTTTTCTATTTAAAGTTACCTGCGGCCAGTTAGCGTTCGTTGGATATGCTGATTGGTTTCCGCAGTCAAGGATTTTCCCTTAGCTTCTGGCTGTTCATATCATTTCAGTTCCTTGTATGGTCTCAATCTTCTTTTTAATTCCGATTACTAGCGGAGGGGAGCGACCTTTGCCCGGTCATAAAATACGCTTGAATACATTTTAATTCATGCAGATTTCACATTTATTATTACAGATCCAATTCTCTATTGAATATTATATTGTACCTAATACTGATTTCAAAAGTAAAAAAGAATAGGGTGCCATTAGCTAGAAGGTAAGAAATATTTAATAATAAATTACTTGAAGAAATGAAATGAATTTGGGCATGCAAAAATATGTCAGCAAGTTGAAATGAACAGTTTGCATTTCAACTTACCAACTTCTGTACGCGTTATTCATCCATCCAAACAAAGAGTTTAGTCGTTATAAACCATCCTTGGTGTATGGTTGCTGTTTCCTTTTAATTTCAGTGTTATGTGATCAGTAGTTTGAGCTTATCGATTGAATATTTATGACAGACAGACAAACATCTGTTTTATTTATATAGATTTATCGTATGCTTTTTTTTTTTCAAATTGGAGGGAGGGGAATTATTTCTTGTTTTTCTACGATCTCCCATATTCCTTTATATTCTCTGGAAAGTACCATACATTTGCTTTAATTACTGCCCCGTTGATCTTCAACCGGTGACTGCTGGGACGACGAAATCTACGATTTGGCAGATTTTTCCTACACATCAAGTTTCCTTGTTTGGAAGTGTCCGTTCCTTTGTTCGCTATATCCAAGAGAATTTTGTAATTATACTTTTTCAATACTATCTTTGTTTGTATCTGTACCAGTTGTCTGCATCTTCAAATTGCAACAGGTTTTTATAATTTCCAGTGGACTGCCTTTTTCATACAGTTGTGCCTGTTTTTGCATCCTTTATGGGCTATTTTGCTTCATTCGTTTACATGATTTAGCGTTTCGTCACTTTGTCCACAGAGTCTACATTTGCTATTTTGTCCTTGTTTTATATCTCTTGGTTTTCATATAGTTAGTTCTAATTATATTGTTCGGTGTGCTTGTTAGTTTGCATTTTATTTTTCATCAGCAGAAATATTAATAATAATTTATATATGAAATATTAAATCATTAATGTAATGATTTTTATAGAAATATTATTCAGAACGTTTGCAAAGCATATTTTCCCGCAATTTTTATGGAGTGTGTATCCTAGTCTATATAATATTTCTCTTGATTAGTCTGTTCCACTTTTCTTGGAAATCACTGGGCGGATCTGGCTAAAATTTTGTATGAACCTTTGTTATGATAAGGTGCAGCGAACTAAGCACTATGATATCCGTTCGATGCACAGGTATTGATAACATAATATATTAATTGTAATTAATTAATTTAAACATATTCAACCATCAGTTCGATATAAAACATTCATTCTAAGTCAACTGGATATAACTTTTGCTCGTTTTGAACGGGTTGAAAAGTCTAGCATTGAATAAGAATTAAAGAACTTCAGTTTCCTAAAAAAAAGAAATGTTCATTAATGAAGTGACATTATTCAGTATTTAATGTGAACGAATATGTCGCAGCTCAACTCTAATCCCATGTTGCTCTCTTATGAATCTAGCCTCTATCACAGTAGCCCCCTACATATTAGTGGCAATATATTTTGTTTGGAGCGAAGAAGAGTTAAAAATGTAGTCAAAACATAAAAATAAAAATTTCTGACAAAAGGGGAAGAACTGCTGTTTTATGGGTCGATATATCCGTATAACACTTATCGTTGCATGGTTTTAGACCTTGTAGGGAGTGCTTTTTAGCACTTTAGATCAAGTAGCTTCACGTCCTGTCGGAAGTGCTTTCTAAAAATAAATAAATGAATAAGTGGACTAAAGTAGAAGCAAGATCGTTTATGATCAATTAAACAAGCCTTTATTTACAAACATAATTACAAAGTTTTATTTGAAAAAAAAATTAAATAATAAAAAACCATATTTAGTTATATCCAGTGTTGATCAATTATACGGCATAATCACGTTGACACACCAATTCCCGCTGGATCACTGAAGGTAAGCAATGTTGAACCTGATCAATACTAAATGGGTACCCAGTTGCTGTATATGCTCTCCGCTTATCTCAGCATTTTTTTCGAGTCGCCCTGGACTTCTTCTTGCCACTGGATTCCATCAGTCCGATTCAGGAGTGGTATAGTTGAGGATTGCGCAACCCTTGCCTCACAATTACACGCGCAGCTGCCCCATACAGGGGGTATCCTTTGTCTTTCGAGACTGAACGGAGGCATCAAGTGTGGATCAATATAATTATTAAGGTTTGCAACATTGTTAGATTAGGGCAGATCGATTTTGGAACCCGCTGAGGCAATGGTGATGATAGTTGGGGTTTTACATAGAAAAGACCTACACGAAATATTTTTCTCAAAATCGTTATCTTTGCTTGAGGAAATGACTTTAAAAGTTGAAAAATTGAAGCTATTAAAAGTGTTTCGGTGCATTGCCAAGAACGTCCTGTCATCAAAACAATCCGTACCGTTAAGAAAATGCAATCATTATTTAGAATATGTTTTAAACTACATTTTTAAATAAAATGAGTGAGCATAATGCATTAATAAAACAAATATTAACTGTAAAGGCAGAATTATGTTTTTTAAATAACAGCGACCAAAGTTCGCTTTTTCATTTCAGGAACATTTTTTGGGTGGAAACTTTTTAGGTTTCACCGTCGCAAAAGACGCTCGTTATTGATATTGAAAATTAACGTTTGTTTATTATTTAATTTGAAAACATTATAATTTAGGCTTAATTATTTCGAAAGGAAAAGCGAAAAAAGTATCTGCAGTGAATTTAAACATATTTATTTTATCTTTTTTTAATTTGTTTTTCTATTAGGTTGGTGCAAAAATAATGGCATATTTTTGACGTTCAAATGAACGTCAAAAACATTATTTTTCCATCAACCTAATATTTCACATCAAATTCTATTTGAAATTTTTATTAAAATATGGTAATTGTTATGTTTACAGGTTGAACCAAATAACGCATAAGGCAATACAAATGAAGACTCAACAAAACAAAAGTAGATCAATAAGAAGTATATTAGGAAAAGTATATTTACAGTATATTTACATAAATGTTGTCAAGTAAGAGAGTCTTGGCTGGAGAACATATCTGTTCTCGGCTCGGCCTTCGGTGGCTTCTGGTTAACACACACTCAGACTAACCGAGTCTTGCTATTTATGTGTAATATTATCCACATATGTAAATGAGTGGGTGCCACCACAACATTTATATTTAAAAAAAAATAGTCCATACAATTTTATTCTATGCATTTTTTACGAAACATAACCACGTTAATTTTCAAGTTTTTCTACTTAATAAAAATATACTTTTGCAAAACATTAGTGTCAAATTTTTATTTCTTATATTTTCAAAGAGTAATTGTCTTTAAGCAGTATTTTTCTTCTGAAATTATAGTTTTAAAATCAGATAACACACAAAGATTAATATGAGTAAATAAGGGAACTGCTTTAAAGGTTTTCCTTATTTGTGCATCTATGTTATTGTGCTAAAATAACTTTATTATTTAGAAATCATTCTTAACATGGGGAAGATAGGAGGTTGTGTTGTAACTATTCTGTACTTTCACCTTAAAATTTAATAAACAAAAATTTAATAAAAATTAAATTTAACTTGAAAATACTATTAAAATAGCATGGTAACGTATATGCACAAACACTGGTTTTTCAAACTCTAAACACTTGTTTAAAATGGCACAGCTACAGCAAGAATGAATCTCTTTATGAGTAAATTCATGTTATCGAAGGAGGAACTAAAGTCTGCTAAAAATGTCTAAATCTAAACACTACTATACCTCTAATTTGGTTTTCTCCTCTCTCTTCAATACATCTAATGCAACTCTACAAAAATTTTCATTATTTCTTATAACTAGCGCTTATTTTTTTACATATTAAACTGGAAGACAGCCTAACACAGTTTCCTTCAGTTATAATCCATTTATTTATTTTACTTTTCAGATTAGACTGTCAGTAAACGCACAATGTTCAGTTCCCGTGATTCACAAAATTTGCTGGTTCACCTTGTCGTTTGGATGAAACATCACCTCCAACTTCATGACAAGTCATCCAGTTTAGTTATTTCCCCGAAATCCCTGAAAACAGTTATCCCCACTTAAAAATAGTGGGATTTATATGTTAATTGCTAAGGAATTAATTAGTATTTGGCAAGTAGTTAATCCACAATTGCCCTTGTTAGGGGAACGTTATATAGGACAGAAGGTCAATATGTTTTGCTATAAGAGGGCCAAACAGATTGACAGGAAATCTCTTGCAGCAACCAAAGTGAAAAGAATGAAGGAACCGCAAGACAGATTGTTTGATATATTTTCTTGTAGCTGTAAACTTCCTGGCTTGAGATGTGATGAATTTGTAGTAAAGTGCAAGACAGGAAATTGTCAAAAGAGCACATTGTCTGCACTTGTCCTAACAAGGAGGTAGAATTAATTCTATAGATTCGCCTGCAATTATGTTCCTTTTTTGTGGAAAATAAAATAATATATTGGTATTCATTATGTAATCTGGCTCTATTATTAAACATGCAAATTGTGCAATTCTCAGGTTCCACTAGAAGAACTGCCATTTAGAGCAATTTTTAAATTAATTGATGGAACAAGAAAAAGCCTAACAACATTTACTGGTCCTTTGGGAAACTTTGTATCAATAATTATCAAGATTTGCCTCAAGTAGAATTCTAAAAAATAGTGTCCCTCCTGATCATCATTATCTGACAGCAGAAGAAACAAATAATTTAAGTGTGAAGGCCAGAATCTACTTTTTGAGAGTATGCTGTTGGCATTTTTCGAGGAGTAGTTAACCTAAGATATGCAGCTTAGAAAATTGGGCCCTTGAATCCAGCAAGATGGCTAACATAAGCCACAAGGTTAATGTGTTTATGGACCAGAGTTGTCTATCCTCAAACACTATGCTAAATAAAACATTCTGGTCAAATTTATCATCCAAGTGTATGCATTTAGTTGGTTTGAGATCAAAACCGACAATAATTTTTTTAACCAGCAACACTATATTTTAATATGATTCAGAGAACAAAACAGTTAACTGAAATCCAAATTACTGTTAATTGTTTTTTTTTGCGTTGTTTTTTTTTATTTCAGAAATAGTGAACAACTAAAAAAAAAGACTGAAAAAGATTACTGTTATCAATTTTGCAGCCAAACACTGGTCAAATTTGATTAATTTTTCTAAAGAAAAACGTTGTATATGGACAGGAAGCAAAACATAGACACATTATTATAAAGTCATCGTGCCAGCAAATTAGACCTTCATTTTTCTTGAAAGGAAATTGTACAGAACAATTTAGTTCTATTATAACAGTTTATATTATTGCGTTTAATAAAAAATTAAAATACATGGTTCTGTAATTTGTATCAAGTTACAGAATTAAAATATTTTGTAATACATCGCCACACATGTTTTTAGATTGTGAAATTTAGTTGCTAATTAGCTTTTTTTACAATTTTTGTTTAATCAATGCAGTAAAAGTTGAGATATTTTGCTACTTGTGATTCATAATTCCAATTATAATTCATGTATTTATTTTTCTTTCAATGTATTTCATATAAATATATCAATTTTAATTGAATTTTTTATAAAAATAGTGAAATTTCAAAGTCAGTGTTGTGTAAAATGCTATGAAAATGAAGGATTTCTCAATATTTTTCTACACGATTTTTAAAATTAAATGCTCAATTTTTTGTTCAAGATAGGAATCTAACTTTTGGTATCTGTTCTTATTACATCAAATCCCAACTATCATCACCAGTGCCATGTTGATTTTCTGAAAAAAGTTGCAAATCAACCTGCCCTATTGTTAGATTTTGTTTTTTCTTTCTTTCAGACTTCCCGTCTCTTTCGTTTTTAATTTGAGCCCAGGTGTACGTGTGTTTGAAAATGTTTACAACAAATGCGATAAACGGTAATTGAAGTTTAACCATACAATGCAAACGGTAAAATCCATTTGATCTGAGCCAAGCAATAGTTTCTTGAAGTCTATCGGCTTTAATTCAATCTCAACCAATTACTTTACTTATAATGCGGTAAAATGTGTGTATAAGTATATAATGTTTATTGAAATTCCGTCTTTTTTTTTTTTTTTTTTTTTGTGTGTGTGTGTGTGTGTGTGTGTGTGTGTGTGTGTGTGTGTGCGTGTGTGTGTGTGTTTGGAGGGACACTCTGCAGTAAATACGTGGTTACACAAAAAACAACACTGATTTATACCCAAAGAAACTATCTATCTATCTATCTACCTATCTACTATATAAAAGGAAGTGTGTCGCTGTGTATATGGGAGGGGGGGAGTTCGTTTCAAACAGACACCTTAACGGCTTGGCCGATTTTTATGAAATTTTACACAAATGTACTTTATCTATCTGGCAGTGCCCCCTCCACTCCCGATTAAAAAGTTTTCCACGTGTCTGAATATACTATATACCGAATGCCCGGTTGTAAAACATACATAAATATTGAATTTTAATTGGTGCAGACTTATTATTTTTTATAAACAGAAACACCGTAGGTATAAAATTTAAATTTTATAATCGCGTATGTGCAATCTTATAATCTTATATACGTATCTTATAATATCTTATACGATACGTCTATCTATCTATCTATCTATCTATCTATCTCTCTCTCTCTCTCTCTCTCTCTCTCTCTATATATATATATATATATATATATATATATATAATCCATTCACGTGAAATCACCTTTTTCTTCACCATATTCCCTCTGCTTCACTTTTTGTTATCAAGTAAGATCTTTGACTTACTTGCAGTTTCATCAAATACTTTTGTATGCAAAATCCGATCTCGCATTTTGCTAATTCCTACCCTCTGATGAGAAGGAAAGTATTTCTTCGAAACTCCGTGGATTAAGGACTATCCACTTATTAAGTGTTTCCTTTTCAGATTAAATATGTTTTTAACTCTTTTTCAAAGTGCCATTTAAAATAAAGAACTCATTATATAATGTTATAAATTGAATTTAAAAAAAACTTAATGCTGCAATATTTTAAGTTATAAATTTATTATATTTTTACTAGAATATCTTGTCCTTTTCTTTTCCAGTTTTGACAACTAGTCCTTTACTTTTCCATGTAAGCTAAACCATATTACTTTTCATGCTCGCATTTTTCTATGTAATTCATGATTTTTCAAGGTTTTCAATAAATTCACTTGTTCTTTGTTTAATTTTAGCTTTACTGTTTTGCCTTCATCAACACATATGTAATAACAATGTACGGCACTCGTCTGCTTTCAATAAAATACTTCCAATTATCTCCACTTCATGTTTTCATTCTGTCTGTTTCACGAGTTACTTCTCTTTTCGCGACAGTAGTCGCTCAAGCGACGATGTTGCTATGGAAACAAGTCATAAAAAGCGTCGCCTACGGCCTTACATATTTTTACGATTTTGAACACCAGAAAATTCATCATAAATTTTGTTTTACTGAACGAAAATTGACATTTCTTTTTTTCACAATATAACTGAGAATATGATCTATACACTGTAATAATTGTTTTAAATTTGGTTGAAAAATGAGTGAGCGGTGAAGCTTTATAGCTGTTTTAAATGACTAAAACTACTACTTAACCATATGTTTAAACATTACTATGTTTGAATGATAATAGAAAAATCTTATAATTTAAAATTTATTCAAATTAAAAAAAAAAAACATTATAAAACTGTCGGCAACATACATAAAATTTTAATTATCCGACAAGGAGTACAAATAAATAAGAAAGACCTTATTCCGCGGAGTTTCGAAAAATGCGATTCTTCTCGCCAGGAGAAAGAGGTTTGCAAAATATACAATAAATTTTGCAGGTTAATGCATTTCAAGAAACTACAAATATGAAATGAATCATATTTTCATAAAAAAGTTATGAAAAGTTAGTAAACAATTTTTTGTTAATCTTGAAAATTTTGCTCATGCGTATATATATATATAAATATATATATATATATATATATATATATATATACATATATATATATTCTTATATATAGAGAGAGAGAGAAAGAGAAGAAGAAGAAGAAGAAGAAGAAGAAGAAAACAATTTAAAACTGTAAATGATACTTTTCATGAATGTATTGTTCGACTTGATACTCAAATAAGAAATACTAAAATTTCCTTCTTTGTTCTTCTTATCATAACAAACACTTTAGGAATGTGTTAGTACTGCCATAAATTGAAACAGCATTGTATGAAAATTAGTCATAAATGCAAAAAAACTTTTTAGTGCAAAGAGTTCATGAAATGGAGAAAAGAAATGAAAAATAAAAGAGCGAATTAAGAATTAAAGATTAAAAATCCAGGTGAAACGATATGGAATAGTTAAGTATTTTCTAGATCATAAGAGTCAATGTTCCTATTACTTGGATCCATTTCTCAACATTATAAATCCGACTTTAGTCGATTGTGACAATATCTTGTTGCTTGGCCTTTTGAAAAACTTTTTTATTTACCAATGAAATTGAACTTTATTTTTTCACACATGCACACACACACAAAATTAATATATTTAAAAAAAAAAAAATGCATACACAAACACACAGACAACTGTTTATAAATTGTAAATATGGTTTTGATTCTTAAACGCTGGGGATTTATTAGTTAGTTTAAGATCCATAGAGTGAATGAGGTATTTTGGTAAATGTTGCCAGTCAAGAGTAAGACTCCAAAGTCTACATTTATTACTTTTTAATCACTTTAGTCACAAAGACCCTGAACCCTTCCCCTCCCCAATTTCTTGTAGGGCCTTGTGCCTAATTTTGTTGTTTGATAATCTTTTGGGTTTTTTTTACTTAATTGTATTCACAAAATTTTAAAAGCAATAAAATATATAAACAAGATCAAAGTGTAGTATCTGTTCTTCAGATGCTGCACTTCATTTTCTTGTTCTCTTTCGGTCGAGGAGAAATCCTTCACGACTGAGACAATTTTTATTTTTGTACCTTTTCTCCACGTTAAAAAACGACCCTAGTGTCTAACTCTGTCCCGTGGGGAGGCATAGTAAATAGGTACATAAATCTAATAATAGAATGAAATAAATTAACATAGAAAAAAATGGTGGAGAAGGTGCTTATTCATCCAAGTGCAATATTGTCTAGATCAGAGCCACTACTCTTGACGTTATGCAACCCATCTAATGACCTTAAAAATCCAACTCTCAACATTATATTAAATTTACTTTCTGGGGTTTACTCTTAGGCAAACTTCAATTAAATACCGCAGACATAAAAAAAAAAGAAAACGTTAGAAAAAACGGTTGATGGAAGCATGGAATAATACCCCTTTGAACCTCATAAAAAACTACACCTACCTAGTTATTGGGTAGCTGTTCAAGGAAAGCTCATTGGACATCCCGTAAAGATTTCTGTTTTTCTTGTTTTCACAATAGTTCTGTTATCAATAACTTCTTTTTTTTTATTTTTAATTGTATTTGTACGCGTAACTTAAAATTCATAAATTTTCTGCTTATAGTCGAGTACCCTGTAGTTCCGGTTGATTATATATTTTTTTCTTTTTGTGAGTATTAATCCTTAATCAACTAAATCCTTATTGTTTCTCGAACCTAAAACTTAGTGTTGGATCGGTGCAAAAATGTTTGCCGGTTTGTAGGAAGGGGCATTTGGAACCACTTTAATTTATTCTATACTTTAATGACTTTAAACATATCACCATATTTTTTTTTCTTTTAGACTATTAAACCATCATTCATATTTATGCAATATTCTCGTCTGTACGCACCCGAAAACGACATTCTTTAGTTAAGGTAGAGCGAGTTATTTTCTAGCACTACTGACCAAAGATCTTCTAGCAGAATTTATTTGGGAAATCTTGCCCTATTCTCCTTTATCTAGCTCCTACGGATTACCATATTTTTTTCGAGGTTTATACAACCATTTAGATGGCCTTATATCAACATAACGAGATTGAGATAAGTTGGATTCATATTCCACATCAAAACCTAAAGAAGTTTACAAACGAGGCATTTATAAGCTCGTTGACGGATGGGATCAAATTATAAAGGGCAAAGTACTAAAGTTTTTTAAAACATATTTTTTTTAATTATCAAGATTAAATTTGAAATTGCCAAAAACTTATGCACCGACACGCATATAAAAAGGCCGGGATTACCACAATGTAAGTACGGTAGACAGTAGTGAGCTAAGTTCTGATGATGCTCGGATTATATAGAGGATCGACTCATTGATTGTATGCCCTAAACACTCAAGTATAACTTCTGGTACTGAGAAATCTATAATATAAATCTCACCCGTCTGTTTATATGTATGTATGCATGTATGTATGTATGTATGTATGCCTAAAACTTTCGACAGAGGCGAGGGGTTTTCACGAGATCGGTATTGTTTTATAGCTCGACCCTTCGGACGACAAATATAAAAAAAAATTGGATAAAAACACTAATTCCTTCACCCTCAACTGGGCACTTTTCTACAAGGAGGAGTCGCGTTTTTAGCCGATATTTTCGAAAGTCATTCAATCTTTTCGATTGACTAGCCTTAATTTAAACCTTCGCCACTTCCGGTTTGACGATGGGTGCAGCAGCAAAGATGTCACGTTTTTTTTTCACGTTCTTTTCCTACTTCGCGGTAAAGGTCCCAACCTGCCTGCCTACTACCTCTTTTTTTTTTTTTGCTCAACACCCCCCTCCAAAACACCCGGGCAACGCCAGGCACCCAGGCTAGTATTATAAGAAAGGAAGACCATCCTACACTATTATCTGATTTAAAGTCGATACTCCTGACGCCATTGAACTAACCGAATGAATAATAGTCCAGATCTTAACGTAATTTATTTTACGGTTGGTGGTTTACTATTAGACCTATTACGTCATAACTTCCTTTCCATTTACTAAAAAAAAGTCGTTTTCAGGTCCATATTGGAGAGAATATTACGTAAACTTGATAGGGTTCAAAATAAACTTTGTGGCCTGGTGGGAGATGTCCTTTTCTCTTCGCTGCAACCTCTATCTCACAGAAGAGATGTTGTGAGTTTGTCTCTGCTTTATCGTTATTTTCATGGAAAGTGTTCGGCTGAGCTTCAATCTATCGTCCCCCTCGCCAAACTTTCACAAAAAACACTAGATTAGCTGAAAATATTATCAATAATTTTCCCCACTCTTTATCTGTGCCTAAACCTAAGCATAGAGTCCATGATCAAAGCTTCTTTCTTAGAACTGCACGCCTGTGGAATTGTCTTCCGTTTTCCTGCTTTCCAGCTGTCTATAATATGGTTGTCTTCAAGTCCAACGGGAACAAGTTTCTGATGAGCCGTTCCACTTAAGTTAACAAATTTACCGAACTTCCATTACTATCGATTACTATATTGTCCTTTTGACTACTCTACACTCATTAACCCTTATCCTTGAGTGGCCTATCGGCCTTGATAAGTGATGACGCCTATGTAAAAAAAAATAAAAAAGAACATGTTAATAATGTTTTAATAAACGGACAGAAAAAAGTTATAAATTATCATTTCATAACTTTTTTCCTGTTTAAGTAATAACAATATAAGTAATTAAAGATAGCTTTCCATGTGGGAGGGACATCTCCAGGGAAGATCCTAACTTACCCTATATGTGCTTCCGGGTTGCTTTAGCTCACACTACTGCATTTATATTTACTCTCTATCGTCCCCACAACAGCGGAGTTACTATCTTTCAAAGCATATCTGAGAAAATTGACCAAGTCCTTTCTACTTATCCTTCAGCTAACATTCACGTATGTGGAGACTTCAATGTTCACAACGTCGAATGGTTGACCCACTCAAACAAGACCGATGATGAGGGGAGGTTCTGTCATGATTTCTCCATTGCCTATGACCTCACTCAGATTGTTCAGGAACCTACCCGTGTGCCCGATAATGACGGCCAGTATGCGAGCCTACTAGACCTTTTTCTCACAACTTGCCCTGAACTTTGTTCAGTTTCTGTTCTGTCGCCTCTTGGATCTTCCGACCACTCTGTTGTATCAATTAAGATAAAAATGAAATGTAATAAGTCCCCAGACGTACCTCTTCATCGTACAGTATATCGATACACTAAGGCTGACTGGGATAGCTTCCGTACATTTATATCTGATCTACCTCTACATTCCATGTTTAAAAAGGATGTGTCCTCTATAGTATTAGACCTAACTGAATGGTTAATTGTAGGTATTGACCATTTCATACCCTCTAAAAAGTTTCAGCAAAAACCTAACAGCCAGCCATGGTTCTCTCCAGAATGTGCTGCTGCCATTGCGCACAGAAATCACTTTTTCCACTGCTTCAAACGTAATAGATGTATGGAAACTAAAGCCGTTTTCAGGACTGCCAGCAACCATTGTAAGAAAGTAATAAGGAACGCAAGAGTGTTGTATGCTCAATCTGTTAAGTCCAAAGTAGCTGAGCAGCGGCTTGGTTCCCACCAGTTTTGGCAAATAGCAAACAGAATCCTGAACAGAAGCGTGTGCTCCATCCCAACTATTATCAATGGACCTGAGGTAATCTCGTCAGCATCAGACAAAGCCAAACTCTTTGTCAAGAACTTTGCAGCTAATTCTACCCTTTGCGACCAAGACCGCAACCCCCCAATATTTCCTCCTGTATCAGAAAACACGCTATGTGATATACGTATATCTGTACGTGATGTTGCGAAGCTAATCAAAAACCTTGATTCGAGTAAAGCGACTGGCCCTGATGGTATTCCAATTATAGTACTCAAAAAACTTCAACCTGAATTAGCGCCCATACTTACAAAACTGTTTAAACGTTGTCTTAAGGAGAATAGTTTCCCATCTCCCTGGAAAATCTCATCAGTATGCCCTGTATTTAAGAATTCAGGTGATCGCTCATCCCCCTCTCAGTACAGGCCAATAAGTCTCCTGTGCATCATGAGTAAGTTGCTGGAATCTGTGTTAAATACAGAAGTAATCAACCATCTCAACAAAAATAACCTTTTTAGTGACACTCAATATGGTTTCCGTTCTGCTAGATCTACAGCAGATGTCCTTACAGTTATATCGCATAGGATTAGCAAATCTCTCGACGGTGGCAATCTTTCTAGGGCAATTGCTCTTGACATATCTAAAGCCTTTGATAGGGTATGGCATAAAGGTTTACTTCATAAGATCGCTAGCTATGGTATAGCTGGAAAAGTCTTCTCAATTATTAAATCATTTCTTTCTGATAGGTTCATAAGAGTAGTAGTTGAGGGGCAAAAATCAGAAGCTCACAGTATTAATGCCGGTGTCCCTCAGGGATCCATCCTGGACCCAACTCTTTTCCTGATCTACATTAATGATCTTCCAAATCATATCCTTACATCATTTGTAGACATTTATGCTGACGACACTACCATTTATGGTACCACATCTAAGACAGTAAACGACCAAGTTCTCTCCAATTCTCTCTCCTCTGATCTTGAGCACGTAGTACAATGGGGAAAGAAGTGGCTGGTTACTTTTAATGCATCTAAAACCAAGCTTCTCTCTTTACATCATCAACATTCTAATCCACATTTGTCATCAATTGAAATGAATGGCTCTCGTCTTCAGGAGGCCTCAAGTTTTGACAAGCTTCTGGGCTTGACCATTACTCCTGATCTTAAATGGAACACGTATATCAAATCTGTTGCCAAGGCCGCTGGAAAAATGGTGGGATCTTTCTATCGATCCAGTAGATATCTCACTGCTGATGCTATTCTCTACCTATATAAGAGCCAGGTACGTCCAAGGATGGAATACTGTTGCCACATCTGGGCAGGAGCTGCTAGAAAGGACTTGTCCTGCCTTGATAGAGTTCAAAATAGACTTCGTAGCCTCGTAGGAGATGTCCTTTTCTCCTCCTTGCAACCTCTATCTCACAGAAGAGATGTTGCGAGTTTGTCTCTGATGTATCGTTATTTTCATGGAAAGTGTTCAACTGAGCTTCAATCTATGGTCCCCCTCGCCAAACTTTCACAAGAAACACTCGTCTAGCTGTAAACACTATCAATAATTTCCCCCACTCTTTATCTGTGCCTAAACCTAAACGTAGATTCCATGAACAAAGCTTCTTTCTTAGAACTGCACGCCTGTGGAATTGTCTTCCGTTTTCCTGCTTTCCGGCTGACTACAATATGGTTGTGTTCAAGTCTAAAGTAAATAAGTTCTTGATGAGCCATTCCATATAAGTTATTAAATTTACTAAATTTTCATTACTAATGATTACTATATTGACCAATTTCTACTGTACACTCTTTAACCCTTATCCTTGAGTGGCCTCTGGGCCTTGATAATGTGGTGATGCCTTTGTAAAAAAAAAAAAAAAAATATATACAAATGTCCCTTCTATAAATCGGCAAAAACTTTTGCACCGACTTGATATCATAAAAGCCAACACTTAGAAAAGCTTTAGGTTCGAGGGGCAAGAATGAGCGCCATTCCTGCCTTTAGGATTTGATTAATTAAGAATTAATTACTTATAAAGAAGAAAAGAAAATGTAATCAACTGGATCTACCCGACGATTCATAGTAAGCAGAAAATTTAACACATTTTACTTAGCCGTATATACGTAATTGTTTTGGAAAAGTACTGTTGATAAAGAACCGCTGGTAAAAGAAAAGAAAACGGATTTTTTTTTTTACATAAGATGTTTACTAAGTTTCAATATGGTTGGATGCTCTTTATGTGTAACGTCCTTATTCTCTCACTAACGGGTTCAAACGTTGTAAGTAGACACAGTCGCAATAAAAATTAGAACTTCAATTACGACTTTCCAGGTGCAAGAAAAAGTTGTTCATTTTCTTCGTATACCATGCTAATCGCCGCTATGTATTTAACACCAGTATGTTCTCTCTTTGTTATCGCCACTTCCGCTGGCTGTCATTACACGGCACCAGACACAGCTGGCTGTCAATACACAGCATCAGACACTGTTGGCTGTCAATACACGGCATCAGACACTTCTGGCTGTAAATACACGGCACCAGACACTGCTAGTTATCAATACACGGCACCAGACCTGGTTCCCAATCGAAGAAGTAAAAGTAAGAGACATCGTGTTCTCACCGAGTGTAACTTCCCATGTGTCTTTTATTTATTTTTTTCCACCTCTTTCTTGCCGATTTTAATCCGTATATATCCATTTGAGTCTGCGACATCACACTCACGCCACGCCGCAAAATGCTGACGCGACTATGTTGCATAATTAGGAAAACTTAAATAACACGTTGTATCATAATGGATTATTCTGCTTATTTAATTTGAAAAAAGAAATCTTTTTATGTCCTCTGCATTATTTCCACAAACGTAATTTGGGTTTTCTTTGCCACCGGCTTCTCTTCACGCCAATGGCTGCCAGGTTTTAATTTTTAGACTTTTTCACGCCAAAGATGGCATATTGCCACTTGGACACAGGGGGGGGGGCTACTATTTGGGATCAGATTTAACAGGGGGCTGTGGGGAGTTGAGCAACGAGATATCTGTTTACAGTACATTTAAACTTCAGCAGACTAATACAGTTATTGAAGTAAGAAAACAGGGAAGGAATTACAACATATAGTTGGCCGAGGGAAGAAACTATTAAAGTTGAAGACTTTCCGGCATCTACGGCTTCAACAGTGAAAGATCTTGCTGCTTGTCGTGTGAGTATTATGTGTGTGTGTGTGTGTGTGTGTGTGTGTGTGCGCGCGCGCGTCTGTACGTGTTTAATTACAGTTGTTGAATTTATATTTTTTGTTTTTGTTTTTTGTTTTTTTTTTTGGTTGGTTTTTGTTTTGTTCAATTTGCACAAACGTAGGACATAAGTTGTTCAATCATGCGTCGAACGACGATCTCTTCGGGAAAATAAGCTGCGTCTTTCGAGTTAAAATTAATGTCCCAGACATTCAGGTAAATAATTTTGTCCCTCAGTCGCCTCAGCTCCTCTTTCAGGATGGCGTCGTAGGCGAGGCCGAAAACACTGTTTCTATACAAGGGACTCAAACGGTAATAATGTGGACCCTTTACGACGATTGTCAGTTTCGTCAGCCGATCGAGGGCCGCTTCGAGGTCCCGGCTTAGACGGCGCATCCTTTGACGATAGAACTTGTGGGGGAAGGTCAAAAAGTGCGTGTAATGGTGGACGACAACGATGACGTCACTTCCGTCTCCAGTTAGTTGGTCGAGGTAGACGTAGAGAGGACGGTTATTGCTCCGGTTTGACCATGAATGGCCAACATACATAGGCATTTCGGTTGGGTGCCAGTAAATTGTGATATTTTCCATGTGGCATGACACTGATGAAGAAACGGGTTCGGTAGAAAGAGCAGTATAATTATAAGTGCAACCAAGGAGTCTGTTTTTAATAAAAAGAAAAGAAAAGAGACGAACGTATTAATCAAAGGTCATATGTTGGAGAATGAAAAGATTGAAACTAAATATCCTGCTTCACTCATATTTCCATTACGCCATTTTGAATTTTAGAAATATATGTATTTTAGAATTATATATATATATATATATATATATATATATATATATATAGGAGAAGCAAGTCTCTGATTAAAAAAAAAAAACATAAAGCGAGAGACCAGTACCCGCATTAAGCTGGTCTGCAGTTTAACTTGTTGCTGGCTATCTTGCTCTTGCTTGTTGCTGGATCTCAACAGTTTGAACCGAGAGAGAAACTTAGCTGTCGTACAAAGCTTAGACTCTGTAACATCATCTGTGTATTGATACTCCCTCAGGCATTTGTCTATAAAAGTGGTCCTGTGGCGATGGAAAAGTTGTGACGCGTGGAGGCTTGAAATGCTGGAAGCATGTAATAATTGATCTCAATGACCATTTTCAGTGCCATGCCTGCTTGAGCGTGTGAATTCACCAGTAGGACTAAAAAAAAGGTCATTTTTGAGCTCATGGACTTTAAGTGTCTGAGGGAATGGCACTCGTCTGACAAGACATTGCAATCATCATACATATATATATATATATATATATATATATATATATATATATTCAGATCTATCATATAAAACAACTCCGCATATTATTTATTTAACATTTTCGTATAATATTTGACCATATGATCACGTTGACACACCGGTTCTAGTTAGAACGCTAAAGTTAAGTTACTTATAGCCTCGTCAGTAGCAGATTGGTGACCATTTGGGAATACCAGGCATGAATGCAGGAGGATCCCCACACTTCCCTGTAAGAACTGCAAAAACCTAATATTGTCATCTGCTGCAACCGGGAGATACTATGTGCCTAAATAAGTTTTCAGACTTTTTTGTACGAGCATTCAAAATTGTCACGGATACTTGAAAATTCAGTATGTTATTGCTATACATCTTATGAGATGATTGGCCAATTTTTATGATTTCAGGTTCAAACGAACAGCTACAGCAGGTATTGGAATATACCCTCCTAAAGCGAAATTGTCACAGGCGGTGAATTTCAAAAATATAATCTGGACGTGAGGACACTTTAAAAGCATGATATGCAATACAATTCTGTTTTAAACTTAGAAAAAATACCACAGAAATATATGGAATGCTTCAGACTGTTTTTGGAACATCTTGCATGAATCGGGGATCAGTTCTTGAGTAATATAAAAGATTCAAGGAATGCAGGGAGTCTGTGAAAGATGATGAGTGGTGGAGGAGGAATAAGGATGTCGGAACACCAGAGCTGATCGGCCAAATGGAAAAGGAGCGTCGTGTGTCTATAGAGACAATAAATGCACAGTTTGATGTCAGTGTGGGAACTGTACACACAATTATTTGCGAGGAACTGAAGATGCAGAGGATTTGCGCGATGTTTGTCCCATGAAGATCGGAAAGAAAAATATTGTCGTAACCAAGATAAGCATCAAGACTATACCTCACCTTCCCTATAGTCCAGATCTTGATCCATGTGAATTTTGGTTATTCCCTAAGCTCAAGGAAAGAAAACCATAGAGGCTGTCGTAATGAGACATTTGAAGAGATGAAAGAGACTGCGACGAGGGTCATTCACATGCTCATACAAGAGGACTTCTATGGGGGCTTCCAAAAATTGTTGGAACGGTACAACAAGTGCATTGCAGCCGGGGAAGATTACTTCGAAATGGGACTAGAGTTTTATGCGTGTACTATAAAATGTGCCTATACGAAAAAAGTCTGGAAACTTATTGAAGGCACCTCATACATACGAGTGAGGACCGCTTGTGAAAGTGACATTCCTATGAAACTTTTTTCTTCGAAGGAAGCCGCTTCAACCCAACTATGATGAATGCTATTAAAAAAAGATTGGCTAAAATATGAATATTAAATTTAAATTTATTTGTTCATTGTCTACATGGTTACCCATTTGCATGTTTTTTATGGTGAACTAGCAGGCCGCCCAACGTTACCCGGTCGTAAAATAAACTTAAATATGATATTTTAATCCATACAGATTTCGTATTTATTATTATAGAATCAATTCCTTATTAATTATTATATTGTACCCAATATATAGTAGTGATTTCAAAAGTTAAAAACAATATGACTTGGGTGGCAACAACTAGAATCAAGACCAAAACGTTATTTGCTATCATATGGCCCATGGACGAATGGATATTAAAACTTTAAAAATTAACACAGTTTAACGTATAAACGTATATTTACGCATACATAAAGGAACATATAGAGTGGACTTACGCCTGCTGTTCCAATTTTCCATTTTTAACCCGTTAACAGCTATTTTTACTAAATTCAAATTTATTCTACAGATCTGAATCCCCTATATATCAATTTTCAAGTCTGAAGATCAAAAATTGACAAAGTAGTTCGGTAGAAACTGTTCAGCGCACATACACACAGACAAGATCATAGATAGAAAGATATAGAATTTGATAGATATCTTAATATATATATACACTTGTGCCCGATATTATTCATACCCCCCTTGAAAATTGAGTTTATTAGGTGTAACTTTTGTAAGAATTTATTGTTTACGTCCATATTGATACATATTCTTAATAAACCTCTTCTGATCATTTTCGTCATTTTAAAATCTCGGGATACTTGTAATAAAAGAAATATACAGCTATTTATAAAATCTGCAATGTTCAAAAATAATCATACCCCCTTATTTTTTCAGTATTAATTGAGTTTCTGACTGTTTGTTTTCTGTTTGATTCTTATTTTGAATTCTTTTATACAACCTTTGATTAATTTCATTTCGTTTTTTGCATTTTTCAGAAATTAAAATGATATCAACTGAAAACCAATAAAAAGAATAAAAATTATTAGAATGGGGAAGAAAAAAGAGCTTAGTAATGATCTTAGGACTAAAATTGTGAATTCACATAAGGATGGTTTAGGTTACAAGTCAATTTCCAAGAAATTTGAGGTCCCTACAGCAACAGTACAGAGCATCATCAAAAAATTCCAGAGCCACCACACAACAAACAACTTGATTGGTAGAGGAAGGAAAAGGAAACTGTCTGCTAGAGCCACCAGGAATATTGTAAGAAGTGTTAATGCAAATCCAACCACCACTAATAAGGACATTTTAGAAAATCTGGAGTCTTCTGGCATAAAAATATCAAGGCAAACATTGCAAAGGACTCTGCATGAAAATGGTCTGAAAGGAAGAAGACCAAGAAGGACTCCATTGCACACCGGAAAACACCTTGCAGCACGTCTAAAGTTTGCTAGGACCCATGTGAATTCTCCAGAGTCCGTTTTCTCAAGTATTTTGTGGACTGACGAAACAAAAATTGAATTGTTTGGCCATATGGATGCTTCTTACGTTTGAAGGAAGAAAGGAGAAGCTTACAACCCAAAGAACACCATACCCACGGTGAAACATGGTGGTGGTAGCCTAATGTTTTGGGGCTCCTTTTCGGCTAGTGGTCCAGGTAGTTTGGTCAAGATAGATGGAACCATGAAGAAGGAGCAATATTTTGAGATACTCCAGAAAAACATTAGACAGGATGCGGAGAAGCTCCATTTAGGACCAAACTGGGTCCTTCAACAGGATAATAATCCAAAACATACTGCTAAAATAGTCAAGAAATGGTTTGAGGATAATCAAATTAATGTTTTGGAATGGCCTAGCCAGAGTCCCGACCTGAACCCTATCGAAAACCTCTGGCACATATTGAAAACTGAGGTTAAAAAGCGGAAACCTAGAAATTTGAGGGATTTGGAGTACTACTGCATTGAAGAATGGTCAAAAATCAGTGTTGATGCTTGTAAAAACCTTGTTGATAAATATCCCAAACGGTTACAGGCAGTTATTAAGAATAAAGGGCATGCTATTGACTATTAGTAAGAGAGGTATGAATAATTTTGAACTAGTGCCATTATTGTTTTTCTTTGTATAATGTTTCAAACTTGCATAATTTATTTATTTGTTGAGTTTAAATTAAATGCTTATGCTTGATTTATTGTTTGAAATCCCTTTAATATTGTCTACCTTCTGGTTTGAGCAATATTCTTATAGAAATCTCAAAGATCCGAGGGGTATGAATAATATCGGGCACAAGTGTATATATATATATATATATATATATATATATATATATGATTACTTGATTTAATCCATAAATTATATACGAAGATATAATTTTATGCGTAAATTTTTCAGTATTTACTTCAACAGTGCTCAATGCATAGGTAGAGCAAGGTAGTAAGTTTCTCACGAGAAAGAAAGTGGAATATGTTGTGTAGCTTAATTGCCATATATATTTTCATAACTTACAATATATATAATCATCCACATACATTTTGCTGTATCACAGGTCATCGGTGGGGCTAGACTAGCAACTACCTCAAGCAAGGATTGAAACTCGATCGCCGAGGCGACAGTCAACGCATTTTACTGTTATGCCATTTGGCTGCTGTTGAGATGGGCCTGCGAAATTACAATGTTTTAAAATTGTCCAAACTCCTAAGCTCTATTTGTTTAGACAAAGAGCATTGCATTTTTCGCTAGCTGCTGCGTGTTATTTCACTCCCCAATATACTCAACCCAATATAGGGAGCATTTATAGTCATCCACATGCATTACTGTTTCCCGGTATCACGTTTAAACATTGTTCAAACAACTCAAACATTTGTAAGATAATAAGATAAGAGAAAATAATAATAGAAAAGGAACCCTTGTGGGATATTATGTAAAATCGCTGTTGCATAAATTTAGTTGAAAAAATAGCAGAGGATGAAAAAATGATAATCCACTATTATACAACGTATTCTCGTCAGCGCCATTTTACTGTATACTTGTGAAACATGTTCGCTGGCAACAATTCATTTCAAGTTCATTTCAAGTTCATTTCAAGTGCCGCTATTCGTTATCGCTGCATATCACATATCCACTTACAGCAAGCTCTCCTCTCGAAACGTCTTAGCTGGTCACACTCATAGTCGTAACCCAAATGATTTCATCCTCAAAGCCCCTCAATGTTGGAAAATAAATGACAAAAGCTGGCTCAGAACGGTGAAACATAGTACAGCGTTGATTTTGAACCATTGTCTCTTAAGTATTCGCCGCTAGAAATTAGATTGGATAATACTCATATTTTTACTGC
Organism: Euprymna scolopes; assembly: GCF_053919585.1. Lineage (NCBI taxonomy): Eukaryota > Metazoa > Mollusca > Cephalopoda > Sepiida > Sepiolidae > Euprymna > Euprymna scolopes. The sequence goes on along the minus strand of NC_136504.1, from coordinate 36,898,066 downwards.
GGTGGAGGGTCGCGCCTGATCAGCATTCATTTAGAACGTGGTAAATTTTCTTAATGGAGTCGGCCTAACCGTTCCACCAGACACAAGAAACGAGGTCGGAAGGTGGGGAAAGTTAAAACCAGTGGGTCAAAAGAGAAGAACTATTGTCTCATAAAAATTGCCTTGCCTTGCCTTGTCGTCAATCCTCGGTAGGGCTTCTCAGGCAGAAAGCAATAAACTTACTTCTTTTTTTAAATTTTTTTTATTACATTTTCACCCCAAACAAGGCAAATTGCCACTTTGGTGTAGGGGCTACTATCAGGGGCAACAACTGCTGGGGTACTATGTAGGGATTTGGGCAGCAAGATGTCGGTTCACGTTACACTTGAACTTCTGCACGTCAGTACTGTTGGGGAAGCAGCGACCTGGAATGGAATTCCATAGTCTAGCGGTTCTGGGGAAGAAACTATTGGAGTAGAAAGATCTTTTACATCTAGGGATCTCTACAGTGTGGGGGTGGGATTTAGCAGCCTGTCGGGTTTGTCGAGGGTGCTCACGTCGTGGGGGCACAAGTGATTGCAGTTCGTCAGAGCATTCACCACTAAAATACTTGTAGAACAGGCAGAGGGATGCAACATTTCGTCGATGGGACAGAGGCTGAAGCTTAGATGCCAGTTCAGGGCCTATCAGGTTTGCGACTCTCTTTTGAACCTTGTCAGCAGATGCACCAGCCCAGATGTGGCAGCAATACTCCATACATGGGCGAATGGTGGCCTTATAGAGGTGCAGGATACTTACCCGAAAGACTGAAGGTAAAGCCTAGGAGGATGGGCAACCTAGGATTATCTAGAATGAGTGCGTCAGTTCGCGATAAAAGGTCACCGAAATGACCCGGTTTCTGCCGGACTGATTGTCGTGACTAGAACATCAACAGGTTTCGATCACGGTCAAGTGACAGATGAATGCCAAGAACCACTGCCACGACCTTTAGATATAGATTTATCTGGGTAAGTCCATTAATTACTGAAATGGGTAGATCAGGTTATCCTATAGCACCAGCATACGATCATACTGTTCTTACATCCAACTTTCGCCACACCTCAACTAAGATATGGTTCTGCTCTGTCGGAGGTGGTCAATTTTCACAGGTTTTGCTTTCTCTGTGAGAAAAGGGTTAGTTTATTGTTAATCCCCTGATGCTCCCCTACCAGGAACATTATGGGGCAGCCCAGGAATTTTTTGTAGGCGAAACTTCGCTTCTCATAATGAGCTGACTTTTAAACACCACACCTGAGTTTGTGCCTAACCTTGTGGAAAGAAGTTAAATAAACACACTTCATCGAATCACACCGTCACTAAGCACGGGGGCTAGGCATGAATCTCAAAGTGTAGTATCTGTTCCAGCATATACTGCAATCCAAGACCATATGTGGGGTTGCCCCCACATATAAGACCATTGCTCTTGAGCAATTAGTTATTGGTCACTGTAGGGGAAACCCTTCATACCAATTGTCACTATCCAGTTCCCTCTCAGGGGAACTGCCCCCCCCCCCTCCCTTTCACTCTCCGCCTAAAAAAAAAACAGTCTTGTGCCTAATTTGATGAGTGGGGAAGCAAATAAATACCGTCACTATGCACACACACACACACACACACACATACATGCCCGTGCGTGCGCACACACAGGACACATACACACACAAGCGCACGCAAACGCATACGCACGCACCTATAGGGCAATTAAATCAATCAAATTAAAATTTATTGAATTTTACTCTCTGAATAATATTCTTGGATTATAAACTTTGGGAATGTTTTAGAAGTAAAAGAACACAAGAAATGGTGACAAAAATAAATATAAAGCTAATAAATGTTATGAAAGGCAAGATAAGTAACTCTCCTTCCTACCTGGATAAGATTTTTGTGTTTTGAACTATTTTAAAGCGTTCATATACTTTGAAATAAAAATAGTATCAAGTTTGTTGAGTTAAGACAAGAAAAAATGGCGGTCTTGTTACATCCCTTTGAAACGCCCCTCCCCCTCCAAAAAAAACTCGAAAATGAAACATCATATCGTTAGAAACATTTAATTATTGTAACTAATTGTAATGTTATACAAGTATTTTGTTCATTTCTTAGCGATTATTGTGGGTCCAAATGACTTTAATGAAACCGTCATCTTTTTTTTTTTCGTTCTAACTCAACAGACTTGATACCACTTTTGTTTCGAAGTTAAAAAAACGCCTTAAAATAAGTTAAAACATAAAATAAACGTATCCAGTAAGAGTAATTTATCTTGCCTTTCGTGACATTTATTTTTTGTATAATTATTTATTCATCTGTTTTTGTTTTGTTGGGAGTTGTATAGAAATGCCGTAGCATCCTTACCCGATGAGCACGTCAAAAAATTGCTTAAGCGAATAATCTCCGTGCAGAATCACCGTTTTTCCACCAAGACAAGTTTCGTATTGTTGTTTGGTTCTGATCTTATTGCGGCAGCCGACCAACTTCCAGATTCCGTCCAGTTCGTAACTGATGGGCACTTTCTCCGACCAAGTCTCTTCTCTGGGTCGATTGAAACAAGACCTCTCTCCAATCGCAGACGTTTCATTACCTGGCAACAATAGATAAATGGACTACACATTTAACATATAAATTTATGAAAAATTGTTCAAAGTCAGACTCAAATAGCATTTAGGCTTACAAATCAAGCTTTACTTTAACAAATTTTCATTTAGTATTGTTTTACCATGTTTTTGGCAATATAATAACGTAGTTCATTATAATTTGTTTTCAAAATTATCAAATCCGACCAAGACGATTTGTTATAAAGGGGTTTTTCATCATTATTATTCTTGTTCTTGTTGTTATTAATAGTGAGAGTCTTAGAGAGAGAGAGATGTTGTTGAGAGAGATGTTGTTCGAGAGATTTATATTTATATTAAAACGTGTTCATACTTAGACGTGTAATAGAATGAGGAGACAGTGTTCAGATAGTCTTCAGACAGTCTATGAACATATTGTGTATGTAAGATGTGTATGTTACGACATTTTAAACTACATGATATACAAGACATATAATAACAATTTTCACTTTACCTTTTGGTAGAATTACAACACAAAGACGACGTTTATAAAAACACATGATGGGTTTATTTCTTCTCACGACCGGCCGTGGTTTTCATCATCAAGGATTCAAAGCTTCACATTCTAAGTTTTCAAAAATTTCTCGCTTCTAGACATTCGAATCTCAACTCGACTGTCGTCTCCTCAAACTCTCTCTGACTCTCCCGGTTTCTCCTCGCTTAACTCTAAAGTTTTCTAACTATATCTAGAACTTCCCATTTCCATGACGTCATACACATGTTAAAACATGTGTTTTCTTTCACGTGTTCTGGAAATGCATGTCCAAAACTTTTCCTTTGTTTACAAAAGGAATTTTAACCTATATTCCCAGTAACCTATTTTTCCAATATGTTAAAAACATGTTTATTAAATTATCTTGTATAGTTGCATTCCTCAATTGAATTTTTCATAACAAAATTGACAACGCACATTCTTTTCTTGAAACTATTTTATCTCTAAGCTTAACAATGGTTTGTTTTACATTCCATTTTCTAATTCTTTCTCGTAATCTATTTCTAAACCTAATTTACGAGGTTCGAATTTCGTCTATTCTATTTCATTTCCATTTTAACTAAATCTCTCTATTTTTATACTTACATGAAAAGGGGACAGCCCTTATCATGTAACA
>NC_136504.1:36674333-36886833 GCF_053919585.1 Euprymna scolopes | reverse complement strand
ATTCTCTTGCTTAACACGACGTACACCACGTAATCTTCATTAATTAACTTTTGAAGTTGAGCATTTGCCATTATAGTTTTATTTCTTGAAGCTCCAAAAGAGCACAAAATTGACCAGTTCTTTCATCTGTGAATGGATTAAGCAACCGCATGCTGAGGTCAGCTAGTTATTCCCGCTGTCTGGAAAATAAAACTTACGGTGTTCTTGCATCAAAGTAAGGTGCGTGTAGCCTTTTATTTATTTTTTTATTTTTTATTATTCCATTTTCATCCCAAACAAGGCACAGTGCCACATTGATGTAGAGGGCTACTACCTGGGACATAAGTTGCATGAATACTATGTAGGGAGTTGAGCAGTAAGATGTCTGTTCACATTACACTTGAACTTCTGCATGTCAGTACAGTTGGGAAAACAGGAACTCGGAAGGGAGTTGCAGAGTCTATCAGTTCTGGAGAAGTAACTATTAGAGTAGAAGACCTTCTAACATCTAGGGATCTCTACTGTGTAGGGGTGGGATTTTGCTGATTGTCTGGTTTATCGGGAGTATTTACGTTGAGGGGTACAAGGGCTTGTAGTTCGTCAGAGCATCCGCCATTAAACTACTTGCAGTACAGGTAAAGGGATGCATCATTTCCTCGATGGGTCAGCAGTTGAAGCTTGGATGACAGTTCAGGACCTATCAGGTTGGCGGCTCTCTGCCCTGCATTTGTTGATGCTGCTGTTTGTTTGTTTGTTTGTGGAGTATCATTCATGATGAGACTTATTTTTATTGGCATTCGTTTCCCCAACATCATTCTATTAGGAATTCTTTCTAGAAAGATATCAAGTACTTACAGGAGGGTCCACATGAAGGTTGCTAACGTTCCCAAAGAAAAATATTTCTGTGAAACGAACTGGGTTCGAACTTGGCACAGCAAGGTTGTCAGGCCGCATTCTTATCTGAGTTACCATCACCTCCCAGATGATTATTGTTGGCATTCGCTTCCCCGGTATCTTTCTAGTTAGAATTATTTCTGTAAGTACATTGGGTACTTACGAGAGGGACTACGTTCGAACTTGGCACACCCAAGTTTTAAGTTTATGTCATTAGCCACTTAGCCACGGTCACCTCCCTGCCGGTGCTGATTAAGTAAGTAAGTCCCACCCCGTAAAGACAGACAAACGAAATCTTACCTGTTAAATAAACGTTCTTCATCAGCTGTAAACGACAAGATCCTTGGTCGACCAGAGCGGATGCCAGACCAATGCCTGCATTTAATAAACGCATTTTTTGGATGAGCACAATACCATTCCATGTTGTCATTTTCAGCGGTCAAGTTACATATCTCTTTCGATGTTGACCATAAGGCCTCAGGGTTCAATCCGCAAAGGGTCACTTCTTTGTCGTATTTGTTGTCAAACTCAGCTTCGATGTCCCACAGAGATTGGAGACGCTCAGCATTTCTGATGATCATGTTCGTTAATTCAGTCGGTTGCGAGAGGATCAGCGTGACGATCGACAGACCCGTCCATAGCATTGGAATGTCCACTGTGTAGCTGCCATCGCTGTGGTCAATGATATCGGCTACGGCGAAACAGTTGCTTGAATTATCGGCACTGGTCACCCGCGCAAGAATCAAGTCTCCACCTTTCGTTTTTCTTCTACCAGCAAAATCAACGACGAAGAAAGCGATGGTTATTCGATCATGGTCTGTCGTGTTTATACTTGACATGTTGACGATGATATTCGCCGAAGAAGAGTTTATGTCCCAGAGGCGGTCATGTCCAAGTTCTTCCCACCATCTGAAGGAATATCCATGGTTGCGAGGAAATTGCCCTGGGAGAGTTTTCATCGTTCCTCCATGACTATTAATAGTGATACCCATCTCTACTGTCTGTTGTAATGCTAATTCGTCAATATCCGGTGCCTCCGTAACAGATTCCTTTTTCTTCCTAGATAATACAAAAAGAAAATCTTATCGTTACTTTATTTTCTCCAATGACCCTTGCCCTATTTTCTCATGTTAAAAGTGGTGGCCATTGTTGTACGCGCAAGCGTGCACATTTTTGACATAATGAATATACTCATTATTCCATTGATAACCATAAGATATACTGCCCCAACGGATCATGGTTATATATGTATAATTTTATATATATAGATATATATATATATATATATATATATAAAGTTTTTTCCATTTTTTTTCATAATATTATTTTGTATTCCTGCACGTCACCAATTGAAAATGAATAAAGAAAAGTTATAAGCTTTTGTACTTTTCGTATTCTTTTTTATACATTTCCATTCACACACACACACACACACACACACACATACACACACACACACACACACACACACACACATATATATATATATATATATATATATATATATATATATATATATATATATATATATATTGGATGGTTACGTACTTGGGCACTTCAAAATGTTACTTCTACTTTCAAAATTTACATTGTTTATTTTAGGTTAAATATTGGTGTATATATACTAGCAGGCCGCCCGGCATTGCCCGGTCATAAAATACGCTTAAATATGATATTATGATGAACGCAGATTTCGTATTTATTATGATGTTATATTGGACTCAATATATAGCAATGATTTAAAAAGTTTTTAAAAAAAAATGACTCGTGCGCCACCACCGAAAATCGAAACCAAAACGTCTTGCTTATGATTTACCTCTTCCTTTGGCGTTAATTCCTGAGCTAAAAAGACGTGTTTGCTGCAAGGCTAAAAAATGAAAGCATCAACCAATATCTATTGCGTTAAGCATGCATATTCGTAATGCCATCGTTCGACCTTCATCTGGCAAATTCCATTTTTTTAAGTTTCATACTTTTGCACCGATTTTCCATGGCTAAACCCCAATGGGTTCGAATACCCCATATATTAAGTTTCATGTCTATAGACTAAAAGCTGAGAGAGGAGTTTTGTAGGAATATGTTTTTAAACAAAAATATATATATGCATACATAAATATATATAGAAAGAAGTCTGTGTTTACTATAAGCTTTTTTGCAAATATTACGCAGGTATAAATCATGTAGAATATCTGCATGAATATAATTACACGTAATAGTTAACTAAAGATGATCATCCTATAAGAAAACCGAAAAGCTAATAGGGAATTAATTAAAATGAATGTTTAAAAGAATATGCAAATTAGCTATATCTTTTGCAGATGAATGCAATTCCATAACCTATATATAACAAGGGAAAGCATCGCTGGTAAATAAATATGGAGGAATTGCTTCGTTTGGTAGCTGCTCGCGAGACTAAACACGCAGAAATGATTATAGCAGCATATCAAAACGGTCAGCATCATTTTGGAACAACTTAACCCAACGTTTCACAAACATGGTTTTAATTATTATTTGCCTTGCAATTCAATCATTTTCCACTTTACCAATATTTACATGTGCATCTTTATGAGAGGTTATGCCCATTCGTCTCGCTTCAGTTCACATTCAATCTTTAAAAATGCATAATGAATTGATGCATCATATTTTAAATATAAGCAAAGATATCTATGACATTAAGCCTATTTGTTTGTCTGTCATACTAGAGTTACGCCCCTTGAATCAATGTTATGATCGTTATGGCTTGTTCATCATAGAAAAACAAAACCTAGAGCAAAAAGACATTGGAACAGTGCCACGGTATTATATATATATAGCAATACAGGCAACTGAGTGCTGAAGTGATGTGACGTATGAATGTAACATTATACACGTTTACACATGGTATCAACACGTTACAGACTCAGTCGCAAAGAGAACAGAAAACAAGTAATAAGTCGAACTCACTTTTTTATGCAACAACGATATTTATTTTCTCATCCTTCCGCCACGCATGACTTCTCGTTACGGTTGTGAAGTCTCTCACGTGATCGTTTTCTCAAACATGATCTCTCATATTTTTCATTACTGTGAGGGCCTGGTGTTTGCATATAGCCGTCCGCGCTACGTCACATTAATTAAAAAAAACAAAGACAAACGAAGGAAGGTCTTGTAGGCTTTTTATCTTCACATATCTATTTTCTGTTCAAAATAAATCACAAATACAAATGATTAAATATGGACTTACTGTTTGTGATTACTAGGATGATGGAAGTCTTTAATATTTCTAAAATAACATCTCTTTTCCAAAACGAAAGGGACTAAAGAATGTCGTTAAAACTGGAAAATATCATAACAACGAAACCATGCTCTGTTATTAAAAGTTAACATTCATCGAGATTTTTATTTGAAAAGTTTTTGCTATTTATTTCACATATATGCCCCAAAAAACATATTTTTATACATTTAATATTTAATACTTTTCATTTTTGCCTCATGGGTCGATCCTTGAACCATTATTATTCCTGATATTTATAAACGACCTCCCTGATAATATTGTGTCCGAGATGGGTATATTTGCTGATGATACAACGCTCTGTAATACGCATGACGGAAGAACAGATGTACATAAATCGAAGACAATGGCAGACTATAGTGGAATGGAACCGTAAATGGATGGTAACATTTAATGTTAGTAAAATAAGCTGCTCTCCTTTAACAATTACAAGAGGCCTCTCTAACCCCCTATATCCATGACAAATAGCACCTACCTGAGAATTCTGCCTTCAAACTGCTCGGCCTAACATTTTCGGGCAATATAAACTAGAACAAATACATAGAGGACATTGCAACGGCTGCTGCAAAAAAGGTGGGTTCCTTCTATCGAGCTAGAAAATTACTCACACCTGAGAGTATCCTGTACCTTTACAAAGCCACCATTCACCCATGCATGGAGTATTGTTGCCACATCTGGGCTGGTGCATCTACCACTAGCCTCTCCCTCTTAGATAAAGTCCAGAAAAGGTTTGTCAATCTAATCGGTCCCACTTTATCAATTAAGCTCCAGCTCCTGTTTCATCACCGCAGTGTTGTATCACTGTGCCTGTTTTACAAATATTTTAATGGGATATGTTCTGATGAACTTGTTTCACTTGTACCCCCTCGACGTACGTATTCCCGACAAACCCACTTAGCAATAAGATCTCACCCTTCCACTGTTGTTGCCCTTAAATGGCAGAAAGTTTTCTATTCTAATAGTTTCTTCTCTAGAACAGCTAAACTTTGGAATTCCCTTCCTGTTGCCTGCTTCTCTGGCTGTACTGATATGCAGAAGTTAAAATGTACCATAAACAAATATCTTGTTATTCTTCCCTAAACATGGCCCTAAATAGTATCTTCTTATGTTCAAGTAGCAATATGCTTTGTAAAGGGTGAACATGAGTAAAAAAAAAAAATACTTGTTCTGTGTGAAAATCTTGTAAACAGTCAACAAGGTCAACAATTGACAGCCTCCTTTTTCTATTTCAAGATATCGAATTACATCCCATGGTTGTGCTTCACGACTGATACAGCCAGGACACTTTTGTTATTTTGTGAATTTCGCAACAGTTAAAATCGGCTTATAGAAGTTCTTAGTCTCAATATGTGGCTGTAGTTGATCTCTTAAGAATTGAAACTTTATAAAGGCCGTATACTGATATTAGGTTGACAAGAAAGTTCTTGCGGTTTTTAACTTTTAAATTCAGACGAACATATTTCGACTTGAACAAAAAATTTATTAATCAAAATAAGCGCCATTAGAATCAACACACTTTTTGACAACGCAATACAAGTGCATTCATGCTAGTAAAAAAGTAACGTAAAAATCTTGCGTTCTGGTTGCGATGAAATCGCTGAAGGCGTTTTTGATATTGCTGAGGTGTTTAAAGCATTTCTCATGCAGAAAAAGTGGTAGTCGGTAAGTAAGATATCTGGAAAGTAAGGCGGATGAGGCAGAGTTTCATGGGTCAATTCGTTAAACTTCTGCAGGGTTGGTTTAGCAACGTGCGGTCGGGCATTGTCATGGAAGAGAATTAGGTTTTTCTGTTGACTAATGCTGGGTGTTGTTGTCGAAGTTTCTCATGCATTTCATCGATTTGTTGACAGTACTTCTTCACCACCATAGTGGTTTCTGCCTGCATTCAAACAACTGTAATGAATGAGACTGGTCGTAGACAATCAAACAGTTAGCAGAACCTTCTTTTGGTGCAACTCTGGCTTTGGGAAGTGCCGTGGAATTTCGTTGGCATCTAACCCTTGAGCTGAGCGTCGCCAGTTGTAATAAAGAATCCACGTTTCATCGCAAGTCATATTTCGGTCGAGAAACGGGGCGTTCTGGTTGCGTAAAAGAAGAGAAGATAACACTTTATAACAGTGTTTTTCTTGATTGTCGTTCAATTCGTGAGGCACCCATTTATCAAGTTTTTTGTCTTTCCGATCTCCCTCAAGTGGTTGGAAATTGTAATATATATTACGTCTAATTCAGAAGCAATTTCTCGAACAGTTGTGCGTGGATTGGCTTCGACTAATACGCTTAATTGATCGTTGTCAACATCCGGTGACTGACTGTTTAAAAAGGATTTGTTCTCAATATAGTATCAGACCTGACGGAATGGTTAATTGTAGGTATTGACCGTTTCATACCCTCGAAAAAGTTTCAGCAAAAACCTAACAGCCAGCCATGGTTCTCTCCAGAATGTGCTGCTTTCATTACGCACAGAAATCACTTTTTCCACTGCTTCCAACGTAATAGATGTATGGAAACTAAACCCGCTTTCAGGACTGCCAGCAACTATTGTAAGAAAGTAATAAAGAACGTAAGAGAGTTGTATGCTCAATCCGTCAAGTCCAAAGTAGCTGAGCAGCGGCTTGGTTTCCACCAGTTTTGGCAAATAGCAAACAGAATCCTTAACAGAAGCGTGTGCTCTATTCCAACTATCATCAATGGACCTGGGGTAATCTCGTCAGCATCAGACAAAGCCAAACTCTTTGTCAAGAACTTTGCAGCTAATTCTACCCTTTGCGACCAAGGCCGCCAACCCCCAATATTTCCTCCTGTATCAGAAAACACGCTATGTGATATACATATATCTTTACGTGATGTTGCCAAGCTAATCAAAAACCTTGATTCCAGTAAAGTAACTGGCCCTGACGGCATTCCAATTATAGTACTCAAAAAACTTCAACCAGAACTAGCGCACATACTTACAAAACTGTTTAAACGTTGTCTTAAGGAGAATAGCTTCCCATCACCCTGGAAAATCTCATCAGTAAGCTCTGTATTTAAGAATTCAGATGATCGCTCATCCTCCTCCCATACAGGCCAATAAGTCCCCTGTGCGTCATGAGTAAGTTGCTAGAATCTGTGTTAAATACAGAAGTAATCAACCATCTCAACAAAAATAACCTTTTTAGTGACACTCAATATGGTTTCCGTTCTGCTAGATCTACAGCAGATGTGCTTACAGTTATATCTCATAGGATTAGCAAATCTCTCGACGGAGGCAACCTTTCTAGGGCAATTGCTCTTGACATATCTAAGGCCTTTGATAGGGTATGGCATAAAGGTTTACTTCACAAGATCTCTAGCTATGGTATAGCTGGAAATGTCTTCTCAATTATTAAATCATTTCTTTCTGATAGGTTCATAAGAGTAGTAGTTGAGGGGCAAAAATCAGAAGCTCACAGTATTAATGCTGGAGTCCCTCAGGGGTCCATCCTGGGCCCAACTCTTTTCCTGATCTACATTAATGATCTTCCAAATCACATCCTTACATCATTTGTAGACATTTATGCTGATTACACTACCATTTATGGTAGCACATCTAAGACAGTAAACGACCAAGTTCTCTCCGATTCTCTCTCCTCTGATCTTGAGCACGTGGTACAATAGGGAAAGGAGTGGCTAGTTACTTTTAATGCATCTAAAACCAAGCTTCTCTCTTTACATCGTCAACATTCTGATCCACATCTGGCATCAATTGAAATGAATGGCTCTCTTCTTCAGGAGGCCTCAAGTTTTGACAAGCTTCTGGGCTTGACCGTTACTCCTGATCTTAAATGGAACACGTACATTAAATCTGTTGCCAATGCCGCTGGAAAAATGGTGGGATCTTTCTATCGATCCAGTAGATATCTCACTGCTGATGCAATTCTCTATCTATATAAGAGCCAGGTACGTCCAAGGATGGAATACTGTTGCCACATCTGGGCAGGAGCTGCTAGAAAGGACTTGTCCTGCCTTGATCGAGTTTACAATAGACTTTGTAGCCTTGTGGGGGATATCCTTTTCTCTTCCTTGCAACCTCTATCTCACAGAAGAGATGTTACGAGTTTGTCTCTGATGTATCGTTATTTTCATGGAAAGTGTTCGACTGAGCTTCAATCTATGGTCCCCCCTCGCCAAACTTTCACAAGAAACACTCGTCTAGCTGAAAACACTATCAATAATTCCCCCCACTCTTTATCTGTGCCTAAAACGTAGATTCCATGAACAAAGCTTCTTTCTTAGAACTGCACGCCTGTGGAATTGTCTTCCGTTTTCCTGCTTTCCGGCTGACTATAATATAGTTGTCTTCAAGTCTAACGTAAATAAGTTCTTGATGATCCGTTCCATATAAGTTATCAAATTTACCGAATTTTCATCACTAATGATTACTATATTGTCCAATTTCTACTGTACACTCTTTAACTCTTATCATCGAGTGGCATCTTGGCCTTGATAATGTGGTGATGCCTGTGTAAAAAAAATAATTACTACGCTCATCATCTTCAAGACTCTCATCGCCGCCACAAAATTTCTAAAACCACCATTGTGCTGGACATTCAATAGTGGTTTCTGGGTTAAAGGCTTCGTCGATATTGCGGGCTATTTCAGCAGTTTTTCGGCCTAATTTCAATTGAAATAAGAAAATTGTGCGAATTTGCTTTTTTCCATCTTGTAATTAACGTTCTGGTAAAAGGAAATAAAATTATTTTAAACGATTGTAGTTTAAACGATTAGATAGACCGAAAGACGCTCTTTAAAACGATATATAAAATAAAGGTATACATCATTTTGTTTAAAAAATACTTTCATTCATATGTAAAGTTTAAAAGCATCTCTATTCCTCTTACTCTTGATTGGTCCAAAGTTCAGGGGCCGGGTGTTGGATTGAAGGCAGCAAAAAAGAAAACTTCAAAAATCACAGATTAACTTTAAGTTGAAAGAGTGAGATGTTAAGGGGTGTTACTTACCAACTTGTGAAGCCGAAGTAAAAAAGTAATGACCATATTAAAAAGACGAATATAATAACAGCAACTGTTTCGACTTTTCTTGGTGATGCCGGAACTTTTGCGATAACGCCATACAGCCTGGATAAAAAGTTGAATGAAAAATCTGAACACGTTACTATTAAAACATTGTTTACGTTTGAAAAGTTGAATGTTGAAATGCAAGTTGCTAAGATAAACTGATTCTGGCATAAGAACAACAATTAATAAGTACCTGTGTTAAATAAAAACAAATGAAGCACGCATGGCCCCGAGAACGAGGCATAAGAAAATTACTAAGTTTAGCATTTGTCCCCACCCCACCCCCATTTAGCCCCAAAAGTCCCCAGAGGACGTCAAATCCTGGTGGAAATGGACAAACTGTACAGTTTTAGGCCTTAACATATGTAAATATGCGTTCTGCACCATACAAAAAAAAAAGAAATGACTAGGCCCATCATTTGCCCCGCCCCCATTTAGCCCCAAAAGTCCCCAAGGCCTTAACATATTTAAATTTGAGTTCAGCACCATGCAAAACTGCTAAATAGACATACACAGAAAAATTTGGACAAATATAGTAAAATAGTCCCAAAAATAAAGTGTTTTTATTAGCCCTAAAAGAGCCCCTGGGGCACACCCAAGGGTTATCGCGAAGTATAGACAAAAAGATTTTCAAAAAAATCCAAGGCGTAATTATTGAGAAAAGTGCGGACAGACAAACAGATAAACAGACAAACGGACGAACAGACAAAGGTGAATTTACAGGTCCCCTTCCTTTTGTCGGGGGCAAAAATATTTAACCAGCAAATATGCAGTTAAATTTATTTGTTTATTCTACGTTGCTTATTAAACAATCCCAACTAAGTGGACATTCGCTTTTATTCAATCAGTTACATGATTTAGTTAATCTATTTTTGTTCGATTTATTTGTATTGTTCGGAATTTTATTATCGTGATTTTTAATTATTTTTCCAAATCATCACAATCGTTATAACCCAATTTTACTGCGTCTTTTATCTATAAAGTTGTAGCGTTCGTGTATGTGTTTGTACAACTCTCCTACAGTCTATACCATTGAACTAATCATGATCAAACCTGGCATGATGATGGTACCCCACCTAGGAATGGCGCACACCATTTTTCAAGGTCAAGGTCAAAGGTTAAAGGCATATTTGGTTCGGCTCTTCATAAACTCCCCCGCCTAGGGATGGTGCACACCAAGTTGGGATATATTTGCTATATCTTTGATAAAAATGTGTTTGTAATACCAAACAAATTTAAACCATTGTGATTATTTGTAATTGTTTCAATTTTTATGTGCAACAATATGTGAATTTTGATATAACCTATTTGCTTTCGATGGTTTTTACATTTGAAAATTTTAACCTGAAATAATATATATATATATATGTGTGTGTGTGTGTGTGTGTGTGTGTGTGTGTGCATACACTAACAGGGGCGTTATCCGGTGGAAGCATGTCACCCCTCGTAAAAGTGTTGGTGAAAATTGTGGACACTGGTTTCCACTGACGATTAGTGTTGGTTTAGTCGTTTACCCACAAGTACTGTTTGATTTTAAAACAAAAAAAAAAAAAAACAAAAAAACAATTAAGGGACTGCGTAAATCAGTATGAATTAATAAAATCACGAAAAATGGTCCATTAAAATAATAATGGAAAGTAAAAACAGAAGTTTTAGAAGTTAAGGATTCTCTGTTTAAAGTGATCGAAATCAGTAGTAATCCTAGCTGTTTCCGTTTGTTGTCCAAGTCTTCTTCTTCTGTTCAAATCTTCCACCAATAGTATTAAATTAAATTCCAGTTTTACGTCATCTTTTTTTTTTTTACTTAAAACAATAAAAAAACACTCTACCTTCTGCATATAAAGAATGCGTTTTCTAAACAATACCGCAATAATTTCATCATAATAACATTCATGTATAATGTTTTTTATATTAGGTCCACCTTCACAATTTTATTTAAAATGCCGATTTTTTTTTTTTTTTTTTTTTTTGCTGAAAAAGAAAATCTCATTTGAATTTTGCAGAGACAAGTAGTTTTCTAGATATAAAGACCTGTATTATGCACTGGAAATCACTGGCCGCGATGTTTGTATGCATGCGCGATAAACAAATCTACTTCTCTGCGACCGACCACCTAGCGGAAACAAATCCAGTTTTTTTTTTTTTTTTTCACAACCGAGAAATTAGTAATATGTGTGTATAAAACAAAACAATTAACAAGTAACTGAAATTTCCCTTATCTATCCATTTTAATGTATCTGACGTATCGCTACATTGAAAACCTGTATATAAAAGTGGTCATTTTTTCCAAAAAATTAGAGGTGGACCTAATGTAAAAATTTACCCCCCCCCCAAAAAAAAAAACAAGTAAACGTCTGTGCAGTCTCGATAATCAGTTCGAAAAAGAAAATTTAATTAAATGCCCCAAAGAAATAAAACTGGTAAAAAAAAACAAAAAAAAATATATATAAAAAATAAATGTTTTCGAAGCCAACGAAATTTATTTTAAAACCTACCTGCATAATATATTGGCGTTTTAACTTATTGGTAAGTGCTTATTGAGTTAAAAAAGAAAGTGCGGAAACGATAAGCAACAGGATTGAAGTCTAGATAATCGGTGAAAAATATAAAAGTAATTCAAATCTTCCACAGGAATAGTAAATGCAAAAAAAAAAAAGAAAAGAAAACAAAGAAAAACAAAAAAATATAGATTCCTGAAGGTCGATAATCGCTAAAAAATCGAAAAATAAATATTGGCACCCCTAAATGTTTTTGTTTTTTCAGGGCTGTTTGGAGGGGTGATAGTGGCGTGTAGGTATTTTGTGCATATTTACATTTTCAAAACAATGCTGTGTTTACATTTTTTAGAGTGTTCCGGACGTGTAACGGCGACAACATAAAGAAGAAAGAAAGAAAGAATAGAAGATACGTGTGTGCGCGATTATCGATTGGTAAAGAACATTATGTATGTATTTTTTTGTTTACTTATGAACGATGATTTGTGAAAAAGAAGTTGAACATTAGGATAAATGTAAGGTTACTAGTATTTAATATTCTGTTTATGAGCAGTTGATATGTTTGTATTTTTTAGTACTATTACTTCCTGTAGAGACTGACGCCATATTGGAAACTTTCTGAAGCTTTCGTTTATGAAGAGAATAATTTGACCCCGGAATATGAGAATTCTCATGTCTAAGGCAATCAGAATGGGTAGAATTTGGATAGGGAGACGTTATTATTTCTGAATCGGAAATCGGAAAGATTATGTTATGTGTCTATGGGCCAGTTACGATCGGTGTAATCACAATATCTGCAGAAAGTGTAGATTTCTTTCTGGTGTGGACTGATAATGGTGGGAGGACTAAATACTTTCCGTCCTCCAAGGATGTTGCGATTGTAATGGTCTTGCTCCTAGGGTGCAATTAAATGTAGCATTTTTTATAATGAGTTAATGTGTCTAAAATGGTGGTTGAAAGTTACATAAGATAGTGGCTAATTGCCTAGACGTATTGAATTTGTATGTATGACATCTGTTGTTGCAAACCTACAATACTTTGGCCCAGAGCTAAATTTCTTCAGTCATTTTATTATATATATATATATATATATATATATATATATATATATATATATATATATATATATATCACAGATCAAGTAAGCAAGTTAATTGTCTTATTAAATATTGAAGTGAGATAATATTTTCAAGATGATCATAGCCAAAACGGTAAAGCTCAATATATAAAAATAGAGCAAAATATAAGTTTAAGGATTAAAGTTAAATTCTGTAGATTAAGATATACATAAAGATATATTCAAGAATTTATTCATTTATTTTATTGCGGACTATTATCCTCATCTTTCTTAGATGTCGCTCCACGACGTTTCGACCAACTATTCCTCTGGCCTTCATCAGATGGTAACCGCGACGGGATAGGAACTCGGGATCTCCTAACTGCATTCTCAGAAATCACTGCCATCCATAATTGTTGGCGTCTCACCACGTTTTTGGCCAAGTAAGATAGCGGTATCAATCCTACCCAAAGTCGGCCAGAGGCCGCGGACTTAGAACTAAGTTAGATGATGTTGAATCAATTCTCCTAGCAAACACCCTGGATCGGTGATCTGACGAGAACCGATGTATGAATGTGGTTGCGCCGTATGTATATATATATATATATATATATATATATATATATATATATATATATATATATATATATATATATATATATAAACATATATATATACATATATATACAAATATATATACATATATATATACATATATATATACATATATATACATATATATATACACACATTATATATATATATATATATATATATATATATATATATATATATATATATAATGTGTGTGTGTAATACGTAAGCAAAAAACAACTAATCTCAATAGATACGCAATTTCACTTGGATTTATATCGTAATAATTTATGCTTAATGTTTAATATTTAAACATATGTTAGATGTTTAAACATGCATAAATTTAATGTTTATTTAAAATGATTACATTCATAGATTATTTTTTTTATTGTTATTGATAAGGAAAAGTAGTTGCCAGCTGTCGTCTGTTTTGTTTAAAACTGCTTGACGATTATAACTGAAACACAAGTCAGATATACATAGTAATTAATATGTAGCAATACAGCTGTATTATTATGTATACATTATGTATTGCGGACTAAATCACTGTGGGGGGGGGCATGTAAAGCTTTCTCCCCGTATACTGCGGAGGGAGGTTTCTAAGTAGAGCAGGCAACCAATCGATTTGATATAAAATGGGCGATTTCACTGATTTCGATGGAAATAAAAGTATTGAAAGGTGGAACATTTGTTGATCTTCAGTCAATCCCGGGCACCATCGGGTCACGCTGCTAGTATATATATATGAATTGAGATTATCTATCATTAATATATCTATAATTATCTATAATTAATAATAATCTACAAGTGACTTTGTCTGCCTATGGAATGGTGTCTACCAAGCCCCTCTTAATTTTTGGTCTACAGATTTGAAATTTGATATAATTGGGATTTGGACCTGTGGAACGAATTTGATTTGGTCTTTAGCCGGTAAAAATAGCTGCTAAGGGGCCAAAATTAAAAACACATGGAACTTAGCAGGCGTAAGTCGACTTAAGGTGCTCTTAATGCGTATATACACATTTATACGTTTAAGTCGGTTCATTTTTAACTATTTCTTATCCATTTGGCAATAGCTCGAACGATAACGACTAAGACCGGACTACTAAATGTTTTGGTTTGAATTCTAGCTGACATCACTCAAGTTATTTTTTAACTTTTGAATACCATGTATTGGGTACAATATAATAATCAACAGAGTATCATGAAATCTGCATGAATTAAAATATCATATTTATGTGTATTTTACGACCAAGCAACACCAAGCGGCCTGCAAATATATATATATATATATGAAGTGAAAATGTCTGTCCGTCTGTGTACATTTCCCTACCAAATAACTGCCAATTTTCGGTCTACATTCGAGATTTGACATTGGTATTGACATTTGAAAAAACCTTACTAATCGGTTTTCGGCCAGAAATTTGGCTATTAAGGGGTCAAAGTTCAACGATTTGTCCTTTGGGAACTCTACCAAACTCCTCCGCCAATTTTGGGTCTAAACACTTGAAATGTTAGATATAGGTTACTTGGACATGGATCTAACTTTATAAGTTGATTTTAGCCCAAAACAATAAATGTTAAGGAGGCATAATTAAGGGCAAATTTTTTTTAAAAATTGACCTCTGTGGTCTATATCAAATTAATCAGCCAATTTTTGGTCTAAACATTTGAAATTTTAGATAAAGTGTATTCAGACATAGAGCAAGCTTTTTAATCGTTTTTTTTATTTTTTGCTGAAAATTTGGCTTCCAAAAGGGATCAAAGTTCAAAGGATTTGATCTTTGCAGTCTCTAGCAAACTATTAAGCCAATTTTGGGTCTAAACATTTGAAATTTTACATAAAGGGTATTCAGACATGCAGCAAGCTTTTTAATCAGTTTTGGGGGCGAAAATTTTGCTGCCAAGAGGTCAAAATTTACAGAGTTGACCTTTTCAGACTCTACCAAACTCCTCCGCCAATTTTGGGTCTAAACACTTGAAATTTTTGATGTAGGTTACTTGGACATGGGTCAAACATTTTAATTTGATTTGAGCCCAAAACAATAAATGTTAAGGGGTCAAAATTGGGGTCAAAGTTTTTACAAAATTGACGTCTGCGGTCTCTACCTACATATTCACACTTTTTAATATATACACATGCACATAAAGTTATTTTTCGGTATTTGCCGTCTGAAGCGTCAAGCTTCAAACAATACTGATCGTATGAAAATCCTTCGCCTCTGTCGAAAGTTTTAGTCAGGCATGCAAGCATACATACATACATTTATATATTTGTAGTTCAAATTTTCGACCCAAACCGACTAAAAGCTTGCCCTATCTCTGAATAGACTTTATGTAAAATTTCAAATGTTTAGACCAGAAATTGTCTGAGTAGAGACCGCAGGGGTCAAACTTTTTTTAACTTTGACCCCTATTATGACCCCTTACTATTTATTGTTTTGGGCTCAGATTACGTTATTAAGTTAGATCCATGTTCAAGGAACGTATATCAAAAATTTCAAGTGTTTAGACCCAAATTTGGCGGAGGAGTTTGATAGAGTTCTCAAAGGTCAAATAGTTAAACTTTGACCCCTTAACAGACAAATTTCTCGCCGAAAACTGATTACAAAAGTTTTCCCAAAATCTCACTACCCTGTATATCAAATTTCGAGTCTGTAGACTAAAAATTAACAGAGTTATTGTGTAGGGAAATGTACACAGACAGACACTTTCACTTTTATATATATATATATATATATATATATATAAAAGTGAGCGTATCTGTGTGTCTGTCTGTATGTCTGTCTGTCTGTGTGTGTTGTAATGCTCGAATTGTTCGAACTACTAATCTTATCCTCGTTGTTATTTTCAGAACGCATCAGTCGATGTAATCTCCAACCTTCTTTCGATGTATCTTTTTGAACCTAGGGATTTTTATTTCGAACTTGAAAATCTATATGAAATTTTTAAACTTCGTATAGATTCCCGAGTTAAGTGTAGAGATTCTTAGCTACAAACAGAAGGTCCCTAAATTCGGAAAGTCGCACCGGAACATAGTCGGAGGTTATATCGACCAAAGCATTAAGAAAATTACAACAAAGATGATAAGAGTTGTCAAAAACATTTTTATGGTAATCGCTACGGACAAGACATGAAGCCGTTGATGTAAGGAGAAAAAATTACTAATCCATGATCAAAAATTGGCCAACGACAAGTGTTATGTGAAAAAATTCCAAGTCAGAAAACAGCAATCCTTCCCCTTTTGTCAGAAACAATAAATTTTGAATTCTTAATTTAAAAATTCCAAAAACAGAAATTTTCTATTATATATATGTGTGTGTGCATATGTATATATGTGTGTGTATGTGTGTATGCGTATATATATAAGAGATATGTACGCATGCATATACAAGTTAGAAAAGCATTTCATCCAGGAAAATTGTTAAACAAAATAAACCCAAGGTAATATTTTGATTCAATTTAAATTAAATTTTTACACCTTATTTTGTAAAATTCATAAAAGTGCACTTTGAAGATAAATAACTTTAAAATTGAATCTTGTACCTTTATTTTTAAAGCCTATAGTAAAAACATTTTGTTTAACAATTTTCATGTCTTGGATGAAATGCCTTTTTAACTTGTATCTTATCTTTTTAAGATTATATTTCAAAACTCTCCTTCTCTCTATTTCAGTTTGTATTTCTCCTCACACCACAACTCATTTTTTGCAACCTCCTCTTTGTAATACAGGTCTGAATAATGAGAAAATCTGATTTTTTATAACAAAAACTTTTAAATAACTTTTTTAGATTAATTTTTTTTAAACTTATTTCAGAATAGAAAATCTTTAAAATTTAATAACATATTTCATATAGGTTTAATTAACAAATATTCAGTACATAACGAGAAAAATAGAGATGAAAATTTGTATAACTGGTTACGATCAATAGTAGTCCTCACCAGCGAAAGTCTTTGTTATTGTTATTCTATTATTATTATTATTATTATTATTATTATTATTATTATTATTATTATTACTATTATTATTATTATTATTATTATTATTATTATTATTATTATTATTATTATTTAAAACATTTTGTGTCCTGCTCTTTTGCGCGAGGACTAATTTAAGAGTTTTTTTTTAATTTGAAATGAAATTATTGAATACTTTATAAGGAATAAATTAGATAGAATAAGTTATTAAATTATAAATTAAATTTGTCAGACAACTTACCTATCTGGTGGTATTTTCGTTTGGAATTTAAACATTTTCAAATGTTTTGATCACTTTTTCGTCCTATTGATATGACCTGCCAATAAATGGGTATTCTTATTTTATGTATTTATTTGAGCGTCGAGATGGCTTTATATATATATATATATATATATATATATATATATATATATATATATATATATATATATATATATATATTATATTATATACATTTAAAATTATTTCAATCCTTTGTTCTTTTATTATTTATGCATTGTCATATATTCGTTCTGCTCCTTTATTTTCATCGTTTGTGATTTCGGCCTTTCCGTATTTCTTTCTTTTTGTGATTTTCATCGCACGTCAAAAATGTCACATGATTCATTACCAGAAGATAAGAATTTCCCCTCCCCCAACAAAAAGAAATTAATTCAATTCTTAAGACCGGATTCTTAATCAGCTTCTAAGTTTAGGAAACGAACAAATTTCTGGAAGAAAACTCACAGAATAGTCTTCCGCCAAACCAATTCTACGTCCATTGGTATCCAAGTTCCATCGTTTCGACGCTAGCCAACGGAGACAACTAAAGTCGTTTGACTAATAAGTCGTGTGTTGTTCAAACAATGTGTTGCCATCAAAAATCTCTGATAACATTTATTGATCTCATCTGATGTAATCGAAGGAATGACCCGAAAGGCTACAGCTGTCCTTCATCGATCCGGATATAATTACATTAAAAATAAAAGATGAAGCAAACTGTGAAAATTGCGAACAAACAAAAAAGTATTGGTACTCATACCAAGCATAAGTTTTTTTTTTTTTTTTTGTTTTTTTGCGAATACGAGATTCGTTCCAAAAGTAAGGCCTCCTATATTTTTAGCTAAAAAAATAAAACGTTAAAGAGCTACGAAAACGGGAGCGGTACTTTTAAAACGAATAACCTTTGTGCGCCAGCATCTATTTTTCTACATACTCACCACCATTCTCAATGCATTTTTGCTAGACTCTTTTGATGCTTCGGTCATAAACGTCCGACCATATTTTCTTCATTAATTTCTTACACGTGTTTCGCTATCACGATGTAAAATAGTGTCCTTGTGCCATCATATATCTCGTTTGAGACGAATAGATATCGAAAAAAAAAAACCCAACAACAAAACAGAATTAAAAAGACGAAATGAAAAGAATATTTAAGAAAGATAGAAAGAATCCTAACACAAAAACTTGAAAAAAGGTGAAATTAAAAGAAACGACTTCTTTTCTAGGAAGACATATCCGATCCACCGTGCATAAATTCTCAAGCTATCTTCGACTTTTCTAGAAACGCTAAGAATGTAGATTCACGATTTTACGTTTTAGAATTAGAAAAAATTCTAATAAAATCTAGAAGAGCCTATTTATAAAAAACATAAAAGAAAGCCTACATAAGCGCATCTATAAAATGCTAGAAATTATTGAATAGTTAACTACGAAACTGTCGTTAGTTAACCCATATATTGTAATGTTATGACCCTTTAGGCTGTGATCATAGCGTAGTATCTGTTAACTGTGGCAAGCGAAGTCAAGGGTCAAAACATTATTATTATTGTTATGGTATTCTTGTTAATTGATTTGAGCGACGGACGATCGCTGGATCAGTTATTATGATTAGAAGAATAAACAATTAAATTGCGAAAGAAATGATTGACGTGTGAATCGCAAAAAGAATGTGAAAATAGAAAATAGATGTAAACATTATTTTGGGGTTTCGAATAAACGAATAACTAGTTGGATTAGATTGGTATGAGACACGTAATTAGGTGACGTAAGAGAACACGTGATGTAGTTAGTTTTGGAGAGATTCAGAGAGTTGAGGATTGGCCACCAGAGCAGACAGACGTCTAGACAGGGGTGAACAGACAGCTAGGAGCGGGCTGTATGAACAGAAAATGTAGAAACTGCAGATCCTGTGAAAACCATTTGAGACAACTGTAAGAACAAATGTCTCAATTGAATGGTGCTGATCGCTTCATGGTTCGTCACGGAGCAGCAGGAAGTTAAAAGAACTCTTCAAGAACAAGGTATGAAGCATATATTATTCTTCTTACATATGAACTGTAAAATATCCCGTGCAATAAGTCTGATACAACATGACTCGGTTTACACGTCAATATCATGTTCCCTGGCTAAACAACATACATACGATTTATACGTTTATTATCTGTATGTTAAAAGAACAATATCTTACATCCACTAGATAACACATGACACGTTTTAATATATCATCTCCGCCAATATAAACCAATATACAACAATATTAGCTAGACGTATCTTTTACCTTATTCTTTCTTTGGACCATTGGAATGTAACTTTACCATTCTATATTCTCTGAAGCCAAAAACATATTCATTGAGATTATTTGTGACAATATGAACTATCTTACAAGGAATATATATCTAAAAAAATATTTTTATATAAAAAAAATATTTTTTATATAAAAAAAATATATGCCTTGGCGGTAATGATGCATATTAAAAAGTAAATACGTTTATTATGTAGTAGAGGGTTACATAAATTCAGGATTTATTTACTATGAAAGACTTTCTGTTCATTGAACAAAGCCTCACATCAACAGTTCCTTTCAATGAATTAAAACACGAAATATTTACTCCGAATTCAGCACGTACTATAACATTCTTAACGCGCAGCTCCCTTTCCACTTTTCTTCCAGAGACAAATGACGTGCTTAGCTTCTTTGAAGTGAAGAGTTCTTCAGCAAGCAGCATACACATAATGAAAGATTTTCACGAACTACTATTCATAGCAGCTGCATATACACGTCATGCATTCAACTCACATAGGCACAAATGCTTATATTCATTCTTTCGCTGGCAAAACAAGCACGCTAATACGCACACACACACATATCTACATGTCAATCTCATTTACATACATGTAGAAACACACGTTGACAGCCGAAATAAACATGTTTAGTTAATTTCTTTTTATAGAAAAAGCCACTCTTCTTTCACTAGAACGTTTTGTTGTTTTTTTTACTTTTTTAACTTCATTCTTTCGTTGTTTTAAGTTATCAACAAAGAATGATTAATATGTTCGATCTTCAACATGGAGGCAGGTGGCTTCGACCTAACAGGCTGGGAGTCAATCGCGGAAGACGATCGATTTTTCAATTGACTTTTAGGACAATGCGTAACAATCTCTCTTATTCTGTATTGTCATGTGGATTTTCAACAGATTAGGAAACCGTTCCAAATGTCCGCAATTTTGTGAAGCGATTACAAGTTTGCATGTGCAAAGTTAATTATGGAATGATTAATTAAAATAAATTGGGTGTCAGCAAACTTTTGCAGGGAAGAGTATCCCCAAAATATTATTGTCACAAAACGATAAATTCAAAAGGTTATATTCTTTCTATTTGAGTGACAACAAAATGCGTCGATTTTGATTATGAATACGGAAAGTTAAAAAATAAAAATCATGTGTTGTATATTGGGGATCATATATCGAGAGACGGCGGGGACATGTAACGGGTATATGTAATACAGGATAGACGATGATGAGAGAGAGAAGGAGAAGACATTTATACAAATTACAGTTCTGTGGATTCTTATAACATATTAGCGAAGAGAGAGGGTGAACAGTTCTTTTAACACAGGAGGAAACAGTCATTACTTATGATGGAGAGTCACATTACTTAGGATGGGATTTTATACAAAGTTCATATTAAGATGATTAACACATTACGTTCAATTGTTGAATGACGACACGAAGACAACAGTTACAAATATCGATGATGTTCTTTATTCCATTTGACCGGTCGAAATGATGATTGCCGTCAGGAATTTAAATTCGTTTCTACATGGTCAAATGTTCTCCTTTCGCTTCTAAAGGGATCCTCCTCTGGCTGCCTTTGCTGACTGCTCGAACCTGTCTGTCCGACTGTCTCTGTCTGACTAATCTCACTAAAACTAGCTCCTATATTGAGAATTTCCTTTCTGCTATGACGTCAGATGCGTGATAAATTCACGTGGCTGACACGTTCTCCAAACACACTTCTGCAAACAAAGAATTCTCACTAACCTATTTTTCAACATAACCTATTTTCAATATATTTTTAAATTGCATTGTTCATTATTTTTTTAGCTGACCTTTTTAATTCATTTCCCATAAAAGAATGAACAATTAAATTCTTTTTACAAAACAAACAATATCTAAACTATTTTATATGAAAATTGAACAATAGCCAAATTCTGACATTCCACTTTCTGAATCTATCTCTGAACCTTGCTTATAAAGTTCCAGTCTCGGTTTATCCTAATCTCATTTTCCACTTATCTAAAGTTCTTCTTACTTACAGGAAAAGGGGACATTAACTCATTAAAATGGGCACCTGCTAAATCCAAGTAATTAAATAAATTCAAACGTGTTTCCGTTAGCATGTCGCGGTGGGGCAATCGTTAACGTTGCACTTTTTTTTTTCACGCTTTAATTTACAACTTTGCCTCAAGGGTTCGGGTTCGATCCTCATACTTACTTTTTTTAACCCCCCCCCCCCTCGGAGTTTCCACACACACCTCCAAACACCCAGGCAACGCCGGGTACCCCTCGCTAGTCTGTTATAAAACACAAAAAATTAAAACATGCAATTTCAATCTACTCTTCAGTCTTTCCAACTAACTCTCTTATCTATTACGTTCTAAGTGGTCTGCTGCATCATTGGATGCACCTGTTACATATATTGAATTGAGCACTATTTTATGTGGAATATATTATTTACCGACTTGTCCTACTTTATTAAAAATTATTGCTGGAGAGTTTGTTTCAGATTATTGACCCTAGTCATGAATAACAAAGCAGTATTAAAAAAATATGCTTAGCATATTTCTTTTTAAAACTTATTTATTTATCTCTCATTATCCCAAAACTCATTTGTTTCAAAACCAAATTTATGGAATACTTTAAGCAAAATGTCTATAATTTAAATCTCAACTGTCTGCTTAAATTTATGTATGAATGTATGTCTGTATGTCTCGCAAAAACTTTTAACAGCGGCGACAGATTTTCACCAGATCAGTATCATTTTCAAGCTCGACTCTTCGGACAATGTTTATTTTAGAAGGGATGCCGTATATATTTATATTTCTGTTGTTGTTCATATTAGAGTGTTCATATTGTGGAGAGATCATGTTGGTGAGATAGAGACAGGGACATTTTAATAGAGACATGTATTACTCTTTGGATGAGAGGAGATAGATAGATAGACAGATTTATACAGTTCTGAATGTTTCTATAAACATTATCTTTCTTTGACACATATATTTTTGAGATGATGATTTCAGTCTTTTATCATAATGAAGGTACAGTCATTATTTATAATAGCTGAGGGTGAGACGCATTCTTAAGATGATAGAGACACATTCTTAGATGAGTTTATACACAAGTTCTTATAAATACAGACGAGTGGAGCACAAGTCTTATAATACAAATGCACAATACCTTTCTTGTTGAATGACATAACACGAAGACGACAGTTACAAAAATATCATGATGTTCGTTTATTCCATTCGACCGGTCAAGGAATTCAAAGTCTTTACATTATTTCAACTTCTACCTTCGCTTCCAAGGCGGATGTCAGCTCTGTCTGTCCGACCTCTGACTTCTCCCTTGACTCACTGACTTCTTTCTCTCTGCCAAGCTCTAACTATATTGAGAACTCATGACGTTATTGCATGACCAAACACGTGTATATTGATACCGTGGCCTGACATGCCACCGTGTCTAAGCATGCATTGTTCTTCCCATGTTTACAAAGACTGATTTCTATAACCTAATTTTCCTAACCCATTTTACAAATATGTTTAATATTTTCTATTGTTCGGATCTGGGTTCTTTTCCAATATCATTACTAACAACGCATTCCTTTCCAATAACATTCTGTATTATTTATTTTAACTTATGATCAGAATTCTCAATTCCAAATCTAGCTTCCCAGGTTCGAATTCTCAGCTATCCTATCTCATATTTACTCACTTACAAGAACAGACGACTGTTCCTTAACATCAACAAATATAAAAAATGGCCCAAAACATTAATATTTTCTTTACCCTCAATTGAGCACTTTTCTACAGGGAGGGGTAGCAAAAAAATTGTTACTTCGCGACAATTTAGCCACACATGCATGTGCAAAAAACATTCTTGAATTAGTTTAAATATAAAAAATTGACCTAATTTTGCTCACGCGGACATAGACCAATCGGTATAGTATCAACGTCGTTATCTTAAGATTGCGCGTTCCAGCCAAGATGAAAGATGTATTTTTTCGATTTTTTAAAGTTTTATTATTGAAACAAGGTTATTTATGCCATTTTTCCATTTTTTTTTTTCCATCAGGTTTGCTGGGTTTTTTTTTTGGCCTTTTCGATTTTTTTAAAGAAGTTTTAACATCGTTTGCTTATTTATTCTTTATTTTGCATCACGTTCGTTGTTTTTGTTATAATATTTAAACAGCATTATTACGTTCGCTTATTCTTTATTTTCCATTTTGTTTTGATTTAACCCCCCCCCCACACACACACACATGCTTGACCACACCCGGGCAATGCCGGGTACCCCGCTAGTAACAAATAAAACAGAAATTATTTTTAAGTGAGCACTGAAAAAAGTAATAGTTAAGTCTCCAAAGCCCTACTATAAACACAAAATAAAAGTAATGAGGCCTCCAGAGCACTATTAAAAGCAAGCTTCTAGCATCCGACTAGTAAAGAAATTATTTTTTAAGTGAGCACTAAAAAAGAAAAAAAAAAAAGAAAAACTTAACAGGCTTTCATTGCACTACTGTAACCACTTAAAAGTAAGGAGGCCTCACAAGCACTAGTAAAACCAAATTTTTCCCTTCCACCACTAAAATAGAAATTTTTTAAGTTAGCAGAGAAAAAAATAAAACTCAAACGGCTTATTTTTTCTATTCATTCATTCTCCGCATTTTTTGGAATTTATACTATCACTATTTAATGTGTTGGATTAAAAGAGCGCATTATCTAAACAAGAACTCTATGGGTGTTTTTTCTAATTATTGATTCTATTGATTCATTTTCCATAATTTTGGGAATTTATACTAATTTCGACATTTATGTTTGCATAATGTTTGCACCCGAAATATACAAAAACCCTATAATTTTACTAATTTCAACATGACACTTATGTAGATAATGTTTTCTTCTTATTAGTATTGTGATCTGCGCCAACCAAACACTAGCTGGTGATAACTAACTTATTAACACTATTATTGTTGTGATTATTATGATCTGCACCAATCAAACAATGGCTGGCGATAAACTAACTTATCCATCTTAAAACAATTTATTGGGCATTTTAGAATGTTACATTTTCATTCCAAAGGAATGCAGCATCATAACGATTTCATTTTCATTCTTAGGGAATTCTGGATGATACGAGCATCAGTATATAGATAATACACACACATATCATACATACATATATCATTTTTATTTGAACCATTCGGAGACAAGATACAGCAGCATTCCCAAAGATATACTGACTGAACTGAAAACAAATTTTCTAATGGAGCTCAATAAGGAATATCCGCCTTACTACAAAAATGCTAGTTTTATTTTGGTGTCTTGAGTTTATTATATATCTACAGTACTATGGACACCGTTCTTTTAAAAGTATTAATACATTTATTAATACATTAAAATAAACTCTGCTCTTTAGACTTCAGGTCTAATTCCCTCTATAAAATATAAAACATATACAGGAAAACCCGACATTGCCCGGGATTGAATGTTTCCCACTCCCATATTTTTATTGTCATTGAAATCAGTGAAATTGCCCATATTTCAATCAAATCGATTGATTACCTGCTCTAGTTGGGGACCCATCGCGGTGCACCAGGAGGAAGCTTCACATGCCTCCCTGCAGTGACTTAATCCACAATATTCTACACGACACTGTAGAGAACCTACTGTTGACTTGCAAAAACCCTTTCATCACACAATACTGCAAATTTTCAGGATTTTCCAGCATTCCCTTTATATAAAAAACAAAAATAAAGAAAATGATGTGCATACCTATGATGAAAACAAAATATTGTAAAAAAAAAAAAAAAAAAGTTTCATTTTTAAATAAGAAAATCAAATTTTATAGTTTAACAAACGGGCGTTTTTATTTTAGAGAAGGATTACCTATGAGAAATAACTACCATTTATTAAAAAAAAAAAAAAATTTACGAAAATTAATTGGTTTTTGGTCTGATTGTTATAAGAACAAGTCCCCTTTTCTTGAAAGTAAGTAAAAATGAGATAGGATAGACGAAGAATTCGAACCTGGGAAGCTAGGTTTGGAATTAAGATTCAGGAGAATTCCCATTGTTTAGTTTAATATAAAATGTTTGTTTGGAGAAGAATTTGATTATTCAATTCTGTTTATGAAAATTGAATTGAAACAAGGTCAGTTAGAAAAACGAACAATAGAAAATGGAAAAACATATTCAAAAATAGGTTAGTCGAAAAATAGGTTAGAAGAATTCAGGTTGCAGATATGTGTGAACAGTACACGCGAGCTCAGAACCATGCGAGCCGAGCACATTCTCGGACATGAGGGAACGAGATACGTGAAGCATGTTCAGGCTATGGGAACGATCTAAAACCAACACAAAGTCAAGTATCTGCAGAATGTCTTCTTGGTTCCTCCTCTTCTCTTTTCTCTCTCCCAACAATCGAACACAGCATATAATAACAAAACTCTAAAGCACGTCTGACAGCACTGACTTCTGCCAACAGTCTGCCCCTCCTCTTAACAACACAGGCTTTTTATATCGCAAAATCGTTCACCTCTATTTGCATATTCTTCTAACTCACGTGATCACTACTCTATAAATAAGAGTCTTGACCATTTCTTTTCTTTCTTTTTATTTATTTTTGGTGACCGACCCGCACGTGGTCTATCCAGGTAAGTCACGCATTTCTCCACACTCCCCCCTGATCTCATGATCACAAACAGGACATGCGGGCAATCGTCGTTGGCGGGTACTCCTTCGAAGAAGCACTTCCTCATTGCTGTTTTCTTCATTACCACCATCATTACTACCAGTCTGTTCCATTATCCCGTCTCGTGGTTCCATAGGCGGTGTCTCACAATCAGGGCAGGGGGGCAGTATCCGTCTTTGTCGGGTACTTCTCCGAAGAATCGGAGGCGTCATCTCCTCGGTATGCTCCATCATCCCTTCTCGCTGGGTTTCGCAATCACGGGGGGTGGGCAGTATTCGTCTCTGTCGAGTATTTCGATGAGGCATTACTTCCTTGTGTCCATCGCTCTCCTCACTATTGTCATCAGTATGTCCCATCATTCCCTCATCTGGTTCTGTTGGTGGTGTTTCTATGCTCACCTGAAGGGGCAGTAAGTGATCAGGATCATCTCTGAACGGTGTGTGATCCTCCTCATCGTCCTCAGAATCAGAAGAGGTATAACAAGGGCGGATATCTTTTACGTGACGTGGTATGCCACCAATCAACATGGTCTGAGGACTTATGATTTCATCTATTTTTCCCCGGAAAAATTTCGTAGTGCACCCAGCATTTGGGGGTTTTATCCAAACAAGGTTTCCCACCTGATATGGTGTATTGACAACACTCACCACTGATGGTATGGCATCAACTCCTTTCACACGCTGTTCATATTGGTAAATCCCATTGGCTGGTGCAGTTGCTGGTGTTGCATTGTCCTTGGGTGTTATATTATACCAGTACACAGCTTCTGGAATAGAGCACTGCGTCCTGGCTGCAATTCTTTTGATGGTGCGGTGACACCGTTCTGCTATACCATTACCCTCGGGATAATATGCACACCGATAATGCATTTTAATCCCCCATTCGTGCACGAATTTCTGAAATTCTTGACATCGAAATGTGGCGGCATTATCAGTCAGAATTTCAATCGGGGCACCACGTTCAAAAAAGACGGCTCTCAACTGTTGTATAATGCTGGCTGCATCCTGTCGTGTCAACAGGCGCCATATTGTGAAACGCGTCGGGCCACAATCCGTCATGGTCAAAAAATGTTTGCCCCCATAATGTGTTATGTCCATCCCTACTCGCTGCCAGTTGCCCTCCACCTCTTTTTGCCATTGGGATGGTGCCGGATCAATTCTCTGACACTCTTCACACGAACGTATGGCTGCTTTCACTGATGCTTTTGTAGTTGCAGGGCATACTCTTCGGACAAAATATGCAGTCCTCTGAATTCCAGGATGTCCAATCTGCTGGTGTATCATACGGATCTGGTCAGGTGTTAATTGATCCGTTACAGTCGCGCATGTTTGTTGTTGAAGATCGGATCCCTGCCTCATTGCATCGATCCACCTCTTTGGTACTCGAGTCAAGCTATCAGCCAAATTCTGCATCGACGAGACTAACGTAATGTCTACCTGCAAGCTGTATTCGTCAACTAGACGCTTAATTATTGCTAGTCTCCTTCGTACTAGCATTTCACTTGCAGCTCTAGTCTTAACTCGAGCCTTTCCAGTCAAGGTGTCGGTTAACCAATGGTAAACACACAATGAGTCAGTGTGGAGATGCACAACATTAGTCTGCCATTGCAATGCGAGATTAAGACCTTTTAACGTGGCATCAAGTTCTGCCAAATTTATATGTTGGGCATCATTTTTCGGACGAAGCCAGCATGCATCTTCCACAACAACACCTAGTTGCTCCAACACGACACCTGTAGCCAACGAACTTGCGTCAACCCATGCATTTAGTTCGTTTCCAGACACTTGCCACTCACCCCGGGCAGGGTCATTCCTATGCACTCTGGACAACATTTCAGCCATCATTTGTTGGAGAGAATCATCATCCGCAACATCGTCCCATCCTTTTGTTATTGTAGTCACTCGTCTTTTCACCACTCCTGTTGCCGATCGGAGCCATCCACAGACAGGTAGATGTCCTACCAATTTACCACAGATAGAAAACACAGTACGTCTTGTTAATACATTGGGTAACTTTGGAAGTGGGCTCCCTCGTTTCCATCGCAACGTATTGCCCTCCTCCCAGACCTCGAGGCCTAGCACGGGCACTCCATCCTTTAGGCGCTTAGGGTCTTTGCTTATTAACCCAAACGCTTTCAATTTTATTCGAACTGCATCCGCAGACATTATGTCCTCATTAACATAGATGTCATCTATGTAGGCTGAAGCAGCTTTTGCTGTGGTCTCATCCTGCATCAAAACAGTTTTAATAATGGTTGTCATAATCAAGGGTGCTCTGTTTAGGCCAAAACCCAAACGTGTCAAACAATATAGTTTTCCCTTGAGTAGTACTGTCTGAAACGGCCATAATGACTCATGGACACGTATCTGCAGGTAGGCCCTCTTTAGATCCAGAAGTGCTACATTGCTCCCTTTTTGACGCCACTCTCTCAGTTTAGCAGCGCACACATCTGCGTTTCCGGTAAACGCATCAACATGCCGATTCAACTCTCGGTAATCCATTACGGGACAAATTTTTTCTTTGGTAGGTTGTTCAACAGCCATGAGCGGAATTAATCCCTTGGGTGGTCCCAGACGTTCCTGTGGGTATGGTATTAACCAACCGTTGTCAATCCACATCTGAAGTTCTTCTTTATATGCGGCCCTATTCTTGGTAGAAACTGCATACTCTGGAATCGTGTTGCACAGCCGATCTGGTTCCTGGCCCATGGCCCATTTCCACTTTGCAGTCCACACCCTTTCGTTGTCATCAAATGTAGCACAGAAGTCCTTTTCTTCAATCAACATGGCTGCACAGACGTCTTTCCCTTCTCCAAGCCTGATACCTCTAGCTGCTGTGATTGTAACGCCTCCTAGTGCTTGTATTGCATCAATTCCAAGCAACATGTCGTAGCCAAGGGGTTTCTCCTGCATCACCAGAACGTCAACTTTAGCTGTGTCACCCTTCTCAGTGCAGATTGTGACTGTCCCTTCACCACAACATACCCGTGATAAGCCATTGATGGTCATAACGCCAACTGGGTTCCTCCGCCACACCGGACAGCAATGGGCACTAACTATAGACCGGGAACACCCCGTGTCTATAAGTGCTGAACACTGCACATCATCAAGTTTAACGCTAATGACAGGCAATCCTGTGTTTATTGGTTGGCAGGGGGCAAGGGTAGCGATAGTACCTTGCCCCCAACTTCGTTTCCCGAACAGTTGCGAGATATGTGCCCAAACTTATTGCAGCGATAGCATTGCACTGGTCTCTTTGATTGTGGATATACACCTCTCCTATCACTCCGGCACTCTTTAGCAAAATGATTGGCCTCCCCACATTTATAGCACACTGGGGTGGCATGCTTATTACTATCTGGAAGAGAGTCCACATTGCCTCCATGTCGAAAACGAGCTGCTGCTGCAATTGGTTCCTGTTCCTTACAGATGTTTCGAGCTGGGGCCAATAACTCATCAGTTGACAATTCATCGATTCTTGATGATGCCCGCAACAGTTTACTGACCTCCTCGGGTAGGCCTACCAAAAAAGCACAGCTTAATATTTTATCGTTGACCCCACCAAACGGTACAGATAATTTTCGCAGGTCGGCTAGGTACACGTCGACTGTTTCCTTGGGTTGAAGTGTCCGGCTCGTGAACTGTTGCCACGCAACAAATGGATCTGTACCAAACGCTGTATACAGGCTCTGCTTGATTTCATCCCAGTCTGGTTCATCCCCGAGTTGTTGGTAGACTGCATAGGCCCCTCCGGTTAGCCTCAAAGGGATAACTGTGGCTGGTTCTTTAATTTTGCACAGTTTACAGATTTTCTCTGCCTTTTCAATCCATTCAACGACAGCCGGTCCAGTGGTAGATCCGTCGAACTCGGGTATTAAGCGAATGTCGAATCTGTCCATTGTTAGTAACCGCACACTAAGCGCCGAAATAGCTTAAAACCAACACAAAGTCAAGTATCTGCAGAATGTCTTCTTGGTTCCTCCTCTTCTCTTTTCTCTCTCCCAACAATCGAACACAGCATATAATAACAAAACTCTAAAGCACGTCTGACAGCACTGACTTCTGCCAACAGTCTGCCCCTCCTCTTAACAACACAGGCTTTTTATATCGCAAAATCGTTCACCTCTATTTGCATATTCTTCTAACTCACGTGATCACTACTCTATAAATAAGAGTCTTGACCATTTCTTTTCTTTCTTTTTATTTATTTTTGGTGACCGACCCGCACGTGGTCTATCCAGGTAAGTCACGCATTTCTCCACACGATCAAGCACGTTTTTGGCCATGCAATGACGTAATGGATGAGTTCTCAATATAGTTGGCTAGTTTTAGTCAGAACGGAGATAGAGCCCAAAGAAAACAGAGAGAACGGGAAGAGAGTCGGACAGACAGAGCTGACATTGGTCAGAAGGAATCCTCCTTTAGAAGCGAAGGGTTGGAAGTTGGGATCATGTAGAACTTTGAATTTCTGGATGTCTTCATTGACCGGTTGAAGAAATAAAGGAACATTATCATTTTGTAACTGCGTCTTGTGTTATGTCATTCTCAACAAGCAAAGGTATTGTGAATCATTTATATGAACTTTGTTCCATTCATTTCTATAATGAACTTTGTGTATAAACCCAGTTAAGTAATGTGTCTCCATCATCTTACGAAATGTGTCTCTCTATCAAGAAGTAATGAATGTCCTCTCCTGTGATAAAAAACTGATAACTTAAGTAATGTGTCTCCCTCTCTATCAAGAAGTAATGACTGTCCCCCACTTGTGTTAAAAGAACCGATCCCTCCTATGTGTTAAGAAGAAACATTCACAGAAATGTATAAATGTCCTCATCTCTCTTCTATCCCCCTCTCATTGTGTATTACATGTCCCCGTCTCTCTCTTTATATATACCCGATATATGTCTCTATTCAATATGAATGCTCACTATATAATATTCGTCTCTCTCTCTTTCTAAATATGACCAGTATGCAACATCATGCCAAAAGACATATCCGGAAATTGTTGGAGACCAAGACTGAGGTGCTCCACCTTCATCTCACGGAGTTTCAATCACGGAAAATGGAAAAGTGAGAAGTATTTCCTCGCATAATTCTTGCGATAAGAGATCAATACGTGATATAAATTGTTCATTTACTTTTTTGTAGTTTTGACATTGTTTCAATTTATTTAATTCTGGTTTTGTGTACGTTAATTAACAAGTTTCATTATTTTATTAATTAACATTGTTTCATTTTTAGTTTTTCATTAACTTGATTCCAACTTGTTTCCTTTTTCGATTGATTAACTGATTATAATTGTTCAGGTATGGTATTGTTCAGGTAGAGTTATAGTCTTATTGGTACTTCTGTTTTAGCGGTGGATTGTCTAAGGGAGATAATTCCCATTTACTAAAAAAAAAAAAAAAGAAGGAAATATTGCGTAAACAATTTATGAAAATTAATAAAAAAAACAAAAACAATATATCTCATATTGATCCTTTTGGTTTTTAGTCTCATGCCAAAAGAAATATCCAGAAATTGTTGGGGACCAAAATGGAGATGTTCCACCTTCGTCTCATGGAGTTTCTTTTACAGAAAAGGGAAAAGTATCCCCTCTCATAATTATTCGGATAAGGGGTCAATATGTGATATATATATTTTTTTATTATTAATTAACACAAGTTCATTTTTTTTTTTTGCAGTTTTGACATTGTTTCATTGTCACAATTTATTCAATTTTGGTTTTGTGTTAACAAGTTTAATTATTTTGTTACTTTACATTTATTTAAAAACGTTTAGTTTGTTAATTGACTTAATTCCAACTTGTTTTATTTTTTGACTGATTAA
This sequence comes from Euprymna scolopes, assembly GCF_053919585.1. Classification (NCBI taxonomy): domain Eukaryota; kingdom Metazoa; phylum Mollusca; class Cephalopoda; order Sepiida; family Sepiolidae; genus Euprymna; species Euprymna scolopes. Next base: position 36,854,470 of record NC_136504.1, on the reverse strand, counting down.
CTGATTATAATTGTTCAAGTATAGTATTTGTGTATTAATATTTTTCATTTATATTAGTTTTTGTTATTATGCAAAAATCTGTGTATTCGTTTTTGTTAAAGTTTGTTAATGTGTTTCATTTTCATAAACTATTTCGGCAATGCTTCTTTTATTAGTAAATGGGAGTTATCTCCCTTAGATAATCCACCTCTAAAACAAGAGCACCACAAACAGCACGATAGCAGGATGCAATTTTGAAAACAGAAATCAGAGAAATAACTCGAAATAATTCAAACTAGCACGATTCTAGAAAGCCAGTCTTAACATTGGGAAAACTTAAATTCACTTAAAACTGATTTTCTTTATTAAAATAAAACTACTTGATCAATTTATGTGATTTTTGGAATATGATATTTTGTTTCCATCACAGTTACATATACCATACATATTTTACTTCAAATTTGGTATTTTTTAATATTGGGAGAATCTTGGACATGCACCAAATTCTCTGTAAACAAATCAAAAACAAAAAATACTTAAAAAGAAGACTTTGATTCAACACCAAATTTTATAAGCAACCAAGGCCTTTATTATCTTTTAGCTCATCACTTGGCTGTTTTAACAGCGATACTCCCGCCTAATGATAGAGAGCGTAACAGTTGATATATGGAAAAATAATAAAAATGTTATAACATCAAAAACAAAAAAATTGGGGGAGTTTCTCGAATTCAAAATCACAATAATCGGTTTAGCGCCTTCTCTTTATCTGGAATTCTTTCCAGGCACTCCATAGCTGAAATAGTTAGCAAATTTATTAAAAACTGTTCATTTTAAAGTTCTTTTATCTGAACTACTTTTGGCAAAGACCGAAAACATTTGAACTTTAAATGAAATTCTTTTTGTGCTGACAATGGGGTCAATCTTTTTTTTTTTTAAAAAGACTTCCATTTTGTTTTGTTTTTTATAACAAAAAAATCTTGGTGCTTCTCCAGATTAATCCTTATATTTAAAAAATGAAATAAAGTTTTTTTTTTTTTTTTCTTTTTAATTTATTATGCAATTAGGTTGAAAAAGACCATGCACCCAAATTAACACAAATTTATCCAGTATTTTTGCTTTTATTTTTAAACATAAAATTAATCCTTGCAGCAATTTAGAAAGCCATTCTTAACATAGGCAGGGGAGCTTTGATAACTCTTCCTTTACATGAATTGAAATTATGTCTCTAGTCCATTAAGGTTGAAAATATCTGCAGACAGCTCCACCGATAAAATTTGACTTTATTTTTTTTAAAACAAAAATACTGGACAACTTGGCATAATTCTTGCAGTAATCTTTTTTTTTTTAACCTAACAGGTAAGCACATATTAAACTCTTAATACTATATTGTTTATTTTCCTTTTAAGAGTAGTATTATGTATAGGTGTTAACCTGTAGAATCACCAAAATCTTGTATTCATTATTTGGAAGTTTTGTTTCAAATACTCCTGGATTTTTTAAGCACTCTCGACAGCCCTCCACGCAGGCATTAATTTTTTTTGTTTGTTTTAAATTATGATTTATACATTCTTGAAGTTTTTCAGAACAAACAGATATCTGATAAGAAAATTTCTTTTCCCTTCCAACAAATCTCAAAAGCGATTTTTATATTCTGAAAGACAGTTTGCAATTGTAAGTTAAAGTGTCTTGTTGCTTGTACACACATATTAGATTTTGTCTTGTTTAAAAAAAAAAAAAAAGCAAAATATGAATATGCAAAAAAATGCAACAGAACGATTGCACAATACAATTGTCGCACTAATACCAAAAATCAAATTGAAATTAAGAAAAAAGAGAAAAATAAAAAGAGAAGAAAAGGAGTAAAAAGATCAGGAGTAACCAAGAAAAATGAGAAAAAAAAGAAAAAAAGAAAAAAAGAAAAAAAAAGAAAAAGGTGTCAAAAAAAAAAAAAAAATGATGAAATAAGAAAATAGGAAACAAAAATTTTGGGAAACAAAAAATGAAGAAATAATTAATAGAAAAGGAATAAATAAGAAGAATGAAAAAGAAAAAAAACAAAAGAAATAAAAAGCTTAAGAAACAGAAAAGAAAAAAGAAAAAGACGAGTGAAAAAAAATTAAGAAACAACAAAATGAGAAAAATAGAAAACGAAAAACAGGAAAAAAATAGGAATATGAAATTAAAAGTTTTGAGATTGCTGAATTTCAAAGCACTTCTTTTTTTTTAAACAGACAAAAAAAATGTTTTCCATTGCATTCTGTTAGCAGTCACAAGAATATTTTTGTCCATCAGATATGTATAAGGCAGGTAGGTGATTTCGAGGTGCTAGTGGCAGCAAGGTTGGGACGGATGAGGTCGACTGTCAGTCATTGTACCAATCGAGGAACAACAAAGCAAACGTACACACAACCAAAAAGAATAAAATCCATACACGGAAACCAGCATTATTTTTCATCGCCTGAAAAGAAAAGAAAAATACGATGTCAGAGTTATGTTTTCCGTGATATAAGCGTTGTTTCAATTTTAAAATAAAATACATTTATAAGCCAAATTACAATGCAACGTTATGAAAATAAACAAATATTTATTTGTTTAAAATTAATATTTCGGCAATAGACGCCATCCTCACCATCTATCACCAAAATATTAATTTTAAACAAATAAATATTTGTTTATTTTCACATTGCACTGTAATTTAGATCATAAATGTATTTTATACAGATTTTATTTTAAAATATAAATATATACAGTTTAAAATTTTAGTAAAAAAGAGAGAAAACGTTAATTGATTTTTTTTCTGCAGATTTCTTTCCTAGAATACTTTAGATGTGAAATATTTTAGATGTTCATTTTTTATTACACGTACTCTATTGAATCAGGATTGTTAATTCCAAAATCATTATATTTTTTTATGCAAGTTTAATTGGTAGGAAAAACAAAGGAAACTTTCACAGTCATCGGCAGAAGTTCCTTTGATACTGGCAAATTAAGGTAAATTTTTTCGAGAATATTTTGCATTGGATACATTTTTTTAATCTATAATAGAAATCTCACCTGTCTGTTTAAATGTATGCATGTATGTTTGTATGTCAAAAAACTTTTCACAGAGGCGACAAATTTTCATGAGATCGGTATCATTTTGAAGCTTGACTCTTCGAATAACAAATATCGAAAAATTGGCCAAAAACATTAATTCCTTCACCCTCAACTAGGCAGTTTTCTACAGGGATAGTCTTTTTTTTTGCTGACATTTTTTGCAAGTCATTCAACCTTCATGCCCATGACGTAACAACCATGGTAGGCACATCAGTAAGACAGTTTTTTTTTTTCTCCTCTTTTTCCTCTAGTGCATTATGAGTTCGAGCCTGCTTACTACTGCTATTTTTTTTTTTTTTGCTCAACCACACACCTCCAAATATCCGGGCAACGCCAGGAACTCAGGCTAGTATGTAATAAAAAATTTCAAAGTAAAAACTATTTTTTTTGTAAACTTATAAAAACCATTCTAAAAAGAAAAAAAAAATAATTTCGAAGTAAAGACTGAAAAAAAAAAAAAATTCAAAATAGGGACTGAAAAAAAATTCAAAGTAGAGACTGAAAAAAAAAAAAAAGACTGAAAAAAAAAAAAAATTTCGAAGTAAAGACTGAAAAAAAAAACAAATTCAAAGTAGAGGCTGAAAAAAATAATTCAAAGTAGAGACTGAAAAAAAAAAGAAAAGACTGAAAAAAAAGAAAAAAAATTCTAAGTAAAGACTGAAAAAAAAAATTCAGAGTAGACACTGAAAAAAAAAAAAAAGACCGAAAAAAAAAAACAAAAAAAAACAGGAAATACTAAAAAAAAACAAAAAAATAAAAAAAATACAGGCAATTGCATTTTTAACAGCTGAGAAAGAACATTGGTTTGGTTTGGTTGTTTTACAGCATATCAACCCTTTTCAGTTTATATAATGCCAAATCATCTTGGTAAGTTTTTATGTCTTCAAATATTTATTCATGGTGTTTGGTTTGGTTTTGTAGAGAAAAATTGGTTGTTTTTCACTTTGCAGAACATGATTTTGTTTTGTAAATGGAAAAGAAAACCAATAACATCAATGGTTGGTACATTTTAGGTCAGGAAACTGGTATCTTCAGACAAGCCGATTTGATAGCATCAGAAGGAACATTGAAGCTGAGATTTGTCACTGATCATTGTGTTGAAGAGGAGTTTCATCAATTTCCTACAAAATTTAGGAAATGCAGGGGAAGTTTGTCATATATCGTACTCTTAACTAGAATCATTAGAGTCACCACAAAACAACATTTCCTCTTTTGATCATAATCCGAAGACCGAGAAAATGTCATTCTGCAGTAAAAGTCAATTAACAATTAATCTAGTGAGCATGTCAAAAAGCTTACCTCACGAATCTCTTCATTGCCAGAAATTATATTTTCAGACGTTCCAGCCACAACGTCGTTAATTTGGTCAATTTCTTTTTCCTAGATTGAAAGAAAAAAAATAAATTTAGATAAAAAAAAAAAATGTCAGGATGCATGCTCAACAACTGCAAGGCTACCCAGCATTGCCCGGGCCCATAAAAAAAAAAAAATTGAACTTCAATCTTTCTCCATCCTATTTCCTTATCTCTTCCTCCAACTGTCTCCTCATTAATTCTTATTTTAACTGTTGTCTAATAATTTTTAGATTCTTTTTTATTCTAGCCAACTTTATATTTCACAATAATCTTCTATATATATAAAAGGCAAAATGTGTGTGACCATTTCATGTATGTCTCGCAAAGGCTTTTTTCGCACACGGCCCCGGGGTGGGGTGGGGGTACGATTGCTTAGAAGTATTTATATACCCCCTAGATAATAATATCTAGGATTTGGGAACGCATGTTGGATCTAGATTTATTTACGTCGACTTTTATGAGATTCGCGCTATTTCGCTGTGTCGCCTGTTTGTCCTGCTTTTTAGTATAAATAAAGTGAAACTAAATTCAAACGGTGTGTTCTCGGCATCGCGCCTGGAAACGACCACGTGTCAATTCTGTTTTTAATACTTAAATAAATAAATTCAAACGTGTTTCTGTTGTATGTCGTGGTGGCCCAGTGGTTAACGTCACACTTTTTTCTGTCCCATCGACGAGATGTTGCATCCCTCTGCCTGTTCTACATATACTTTAATGGTGAATGCTCTGACGAACTGCAAACACTTGTACCTCCCCGACGTAACTACCCCCGACAAACCCGACAAGCTACTAAGTCTCATCCCTTTACAGTGGAGATCCCTAGGTGCAAGAAAGCCTTTTACTCCAATAGTTTCTTCCCCAGAACTGCGGGTCTTTGGAACTCCCTTCCGGGATTCTGCTTTCCCAACTGCAATGATATGCAGAAGTTCAAGTGTAATGTTAACAAACATCTTTCTACTCTTCTCCCTTCATAATAACCCAGCTAATTAATTCCCTAATAGTAGCCCCCCTGCTTCAAAGTGGCACTGTGCCTTGTTTGGGGTGAAAATTGAATAAAAAAAAATTTAAAAAAAAGAAAAACTTTAATTTCCAACTTTGCCTCAAGGCTTCGGGTTCGATCCGCATGCTCAACTACCAAAAACTTTTTTTTTTTTAATTTTACCCCACCCCCCACCCCCCGGAGTTTTGACTTACCCAAAACCACACACACCTCCACACACCTGGGCAACGCCGGGTACCCTCTGCTAGTATGAATATAAATGATTTTGATAATGACAATAAAACAAAGAGATTTTGTATATAAGCATTTTACCCTGTCTTGACAAAATTCAAAATAGACTTCGATGCCCTTTCTCTCCTGCAACCTCTTTCTCATAAAAGACGTTGCGAGCTTCTCTCTGCTTTATTGTTATTTTCATGGCAAGTGTTCATCTGAGCTCCAATTTATGGCCTCCCCTTGCCAAACTTTCACCAAAAAACACTCGTCTAGCTGAAACCACTATCAATAATTTCCCCCACTCTTAATCCGTGCCTAAACTTAAATGTAGATTCCATGAACAAAGTTTCTTTCTTAGAACTGCATGCCTGCGAAACTCTTCAGTTTCCCTGCTTTCCAGCTGACTACAATACGGTCGTCTTCAAATCCAACGTGAACAAGTTTTTGATGAGCCATCCCCTTAAGTAATCCAATTTACCAAATTTCATCCACAAACAATTACTACGATATTGTCTCATTAACTACCATACACTTATTAACTCTTGTCCTCGAGTGGCCTCTGAGCCTTGATAAGCAGCGACTCCTTCGTAAAAAGTTAAAAAAAAAAAATTATACACGACTTACCAAATGTAATACTTTAATCTGATATATAGATAGTGCCAATAGAGAAAAATCTTTAATTTAATAAAATAACCTTTACATGATCCCAATCAGATAATTAGTTTACAAAAACAATTAATTTTGTGTGCCAATAAAGCATTGTTTACTCATCAAATAAAATGAAAGATGTAATATGTTAGTGGTAAAAAATTTGGATACTCATTCAGAACCTTACCCAACTTCATGTAGGCATTTTCCAGCATAATTATATAAACAGTCAGAAAAAGCCGACACAAAGACTGACACAGATGATAAAGTCAAAATACTGAAAACAAAACTGTAAAACAAGAAAATAGTTACCGTAACTGAAATTTTATATGTAAAAAAAATAATTTTATATGTAAAAAAAAAATTTTCTTTTTCAAGAAAAGTATATATAAAAAAAAAAGGTTGTTCTTTGTTTTTACAATATAAGTTTTCAAATAAATCTCTTTTGGGGAGAGAACGATTGTCTCTTAAATTCTACATAAAAACTAATTTTTTTTTTCTGATTTGTTTATTAAACAAATACTTGGTTTCTCATAAAATGTGAAAACTTCATTTAAAATTAAATAAAATCTATTAAAATAAGCAAATCCGAACACCTGTTGCTGATGTGTGCCATGCCTTTGTAGCACAAGGAAAATGGTGCCTCTTTTTTTTTTTGCATGTCCAATTTTGAATTTAACAAAAAGCGTCAATTATTAATAAATTGGTAAACCAAGACGACTCCTGACTCAAAGTCTGCAGTAAATTGTGTTAGATTAAAATTTGTTCCCGATATTGATTTAGTTTAGTTTTGCTTTATAGCATATCTGCCCTTTTCAAGTGATTTAACACCGAATCCAGTAATTTTGGAAAAAAGGTTTTATGCTGCAAATTTTTATAATTTAAAATATTTATTCATAGAGTTTGGTTTGGTTGTTTTTTTGCTTGACATATTAATCCTTTTTGGGTTATTTAATGCTGAAGCAAATAATTTTGGAAAATAATCTTTATATTTCAAGTTTGTTATATCTACAAATATTTATCCATGGTGCTTGGTTTGGTTGTTTTGTAGAAGAAAATTGTTGTTTTCAACTTTGTAGAACATGATTGAGTTTTGCAAAAGGAAAGGAGAAAAACAATATCAATGTTTAGTACTTTTTTTGTCAGGAAGCCAGTATCCTCAAACAACTTAATCTAGTAGTATTTGTTCCTGGTATTAAATAAGTCTTGTTTTTGCTACAAATAAGTAATCAAATAGGTGTTAAATAAAACAAAAAAAAGTTTGGTATTACTTTTTATTATACATAATTTATTTTACAAAAATATGTTTTCACAACGATGGCTTAATTTATTTTTTCTGAAAATATATAAAATGTTTTTCTTTTTTGATTTTGAGTGGGAAAATAATCAAATAGTTGGTTTCATTTTCTTTCCAAAACCTAAAAATATTATTGTTTTTATACAATACTATACTATGCATAGTTTTTTTTCACCTGCTGACAGTTCAACATAGCTTTTTCGCCTGCTGACAGTTCAACATGGCTTTTTCACTTGCTGACAGTTCAACATGTTTTTTTTGCTTGCTGACAGTTCAACATGTTTTTTTCACTTGCTGACAGTTCAACATGGCTTTTTCGATTGCTAACAGTTCAACATGGCTTTTTTCTTGGTGGTAGTGGTGTGTGTGTACTTTGCAATGTCATTTGGCGTTAAGTACTATGACTTATTCTAGTAATACACACGGACGAAAAAACGCTTTGGATAATCACAGATTTCAAGGTAGTTCTACTAAAATAGCCATATTTTTTAAACCAAAGCACTTCAAGTCTTCAAATTACTACTGTTTTGTTCGGAAATGAATATACTTTCAAATGAATTAATAAATATGAATGTACATTATATATTTTAAGAGTTTTAAGCAAATAAAGTGATAAAAATGTGAACGTCATAAAATGGCGTTTTCGGTAAGGTTTTGTAATGACCCCCCCTGTTTTCTAAAGGTCCGTACCGTGATTGTATGAAGAGTTTCGTCATGAAATTTGGGAACCAATTAGAAGAGGTGTTAATCTTAATACTGTCAAGTGTCCGAAATATTTTTGACCATTTCTTTTTTTGTCGTGTTAAAAATAAGACTTTAATATGACGAGTATTGAACATTTTGAAAAAAAAATTCTTCGGACACCCAGTAGTAAGTAAATCAATCTTTTTACTATCTTTATCAATTAAAAGTATTGTTTTATGTTGAGTAGGACCGCGGTAATTGATAATTTAAAAGGACCTACCCGAAAAAAAAAATTGTTTCTAATTATCGAATTTGGTCAAATGAAGTTTAAGCAGCAGCAGCAGCTCCAGCCTGTAGAATCAGCGATAGCACAGTTGTAAACAAACACGCGTTCTTTAATTTTTATTCAAGAACGAATTAAGAAAAACATGAAAATATGAATATAAATGTTTTGATATGTTTAATTAGAGCTATTTTGTTATCAGAATAACATTAGTTTAGAACTATTCGGTTTTCAGAATATATAATAACAACAATCCTAACCAATTCGGCATTATAAATCTGTTGCAATTTCTCACAAATCTCGTCAAATTTAAAAACATGGTTAAAAAAACAAAATAAACTTTTTTAGATATATAGCTTGCATGCACTTTTATTCTTTAAATTAGTTTTGAACAGCGAATTAAAACAATGTTTTACTGCGAACAGCCACAAATGTTTTTTTTCAAAATCAAAATAAGTATCAAAATCTCGTTTATACATAGATTCGAAAAAGTTGTCAAAAAACAAATATATAAAAAATAAATGTTATCAAAGGCAAGATAAGTTACTTTTCTACCAAACTGGATATATTTTTTGTGTTTTTATTCAATGTAACATGTTTATTCAGCTTGAAAAAAATACAGTGTTTACTGTAGAAAATTAAAAATGGCGCCCGGCCCGACTCTCTTTGACACGGTAAGTTTGAGAAAAGGAGTTAAAAATAAAAAAAAACTATACAAAATACGGTTAAAAACTCACCGAATATATGTCAGCCTATGTCACGGTAACATATATTGAGCGAGTTTCTAGCAGTATTTTGTCTACTTTTTTATTTTTAACTCTTTTCCCCAAACTTACCGTTTCAAGAGAGTCGGGCGCCATTTTAAATTTTCCAAAACATCGGTAAACACTGTTTTCAAGCTGAATAAACATGTTACATTAAATAAAAACACTAAAAAATTATCCAGTTAGGTAGAAAAGTAACTTGCTTTTGATAACATTTATTTGTTATATATTTGTTTTTTTGACAACTTTTTTGAATCTATGTGTATAGTAATACAAACCCTCAAAATCTATATCAATATTCTTGAAATTTTAAAAGCAGTTAGAAAACACATCAAACTACAATTAGGAAGCTTTTTATTTCGTTATTTTTTTTCTACTTATTAAGCGAAAGATATTTTTACAACCTGCTCCAGCGTAGTATAAACGGCCTATGGAATTAACACCTTCAACCTCGAAAATAGAAATCAACAAATTTTTGAACGCTCTTTTTGAAAAAAAGCTCTTAACTTCACCTCTAATACAAATTATGTGTGGCAAGTCTCCTCCTAAAACACTCTTTAACCCTAACAATAACACTAAGTTCGAGTGGCAAGCCCCCCCAACAAAATACCTCTGTAAGCCACATACAAGCATCTAAAACAAACAAACAAAAAATAGATCCTTCCTTAAAGAAAAATACACATAAAAATAAATTGGTTAACTGTCCTAAAATGCTAGAACGGCCAGGAAATGATGAATTATTTTACATTAAATTTTTGTGAAACTAACCGCTCCCCCCTCTAATATTGTTTTTGTTAGCTTTGTCTCTGTCAAGTTTTCAGTATGTTCACACATAATTTTCCTTAGCCCTACAATTAATTCAAAGTCCGAATGGCAACCCTCCCCATATTCTCATTACATAGAAACCCTCTTAAAACTACACATAATCATCTTAAAAAAAAAAAAAAAAAAGCATGCATATTTTCCCATAGAAAAAAAACCCAGTTAACTGCCCTAAAATGCTAGAATGACCTGTAATAGGAAATTATTTTACATTCAATTCTAAAATAATTTGTTTATCTTTCATTAAAGTTTTTCATGGCATTTTATACATAATTTACTAAAAAGGTAGAATCACATTTTGGAGGGGTGGTCAGAAGGAGTTGAGTGGGGTTAAACAGAAGGTGTTAATCTACAATAATACCAAAGAAATATTGCAATATATTCATTTTTAAATGGTCTTATGTTTAGATTTAAGTTTTTTGTACATAAAGCACATTACAATTCAACTTTGAGTTCTCCAACTTCTTTTCTGTTTATGGATACATGGCATTTTTAAGGAATTGCTGCATATTTATGCACATTTACTGCAGATTATTTGGAAACCATAAACTTTGGGAGATTTTCAGTTGCATATTCTGATTCCTTGTACAAAAATACACTTATATGGTAAATTTCATTTCTTAGTCTTGTGTTTTAACAAAGATATGACATTTTTACTGAAAAAGTAGTGTAAAAAATGTGACGAAACGCATATGGTCTTAAAGAGGGAAAAATATCCAAACGTGTGAGGCACAAAAATAGCCATAACTTCCTTAATTTTAATCAGATTTTAAAAATTTAAAAAGATTCTTTCTTAGCTCATCAAGCTCTTTCTATGCATACCAATATTGAAATATTTCAAGCTATTTCAATTTTTTCATGTGTATTGCTACATTCCATTCTGCTCTCAATACAAATACCTATTTTCTAACCCATATCTATGTTTTCCTTAGTGACCCTTCCGGGCCAGAACAACTTCTCGAGTAATCAGCTTCTGGGTGATTGGTGACCACTGACAAAGATCAAAATCAAAGATTTCTGGTTACGGTGGGAAAAGATTCCAGATGGGAAGGAGAGGCAGTTAGAGCCGACTTTCTAAACAGGGCATAGGCAGTTGCTTTGTCTTCGAGCAGGGTGGTCTGAGAGCGGGCAGTCAGTTAGACCAGTATGTCTCTTCGAGCAGTGTGGATCGTTGGAGCTCTTAGCTAAAGGATGGTGTTGATTGGACTTACATTTCTGTTTAGTCAGGCAAAAATCTCATTTTGCAAATCTGTTATTCAACCTAGGAAGACATTTTAACCTCCAAAGAAAAATAAACTGCTGTTAATTGTTATCAAACTGGAGTTGTGGTTTTGATTTGGAAGGAGAATTTGTTGCGGCACTGGTTGAATTGCACAACAACTTTGGATTGGCAGAAATGAGCAGAGCGATCACACCCTGCGCAGTGAACGCATATATACATATTTATATCTCGTAATTTGAATTAGTGCGATTTTGAATGCATTACACGCTTGGCATCTAAGGTGTTTGGCCATGTACAGTGTGCCATCTCTTGCATTAACTTCATAATATGCCTGGATACCTCAGGTACTAAAGAATATGGTAAACCAAGGAAGACCCAGCTCGAGTATTTAAGAAATGACGCATGACTTCTAGCAAACCTTTGGATTGGACTACAGACAGAGCAGGCATTAGACATCACCTCCTATTGCTCAGCTTTATGGGAGTCGAGTAATCCACACAAGCGAACACACAAACACAAACAGATGACCTTAAGGCAAACACGATTATTGCCCCTTAACTCTGGCAATATCATTCTTTGCCACAAGGGAGCATAACACCTCACTTCCGTATCTGCTTCATTCATTCTCTTTCTTCGTTCGACATCAAAGAGTGAAGATGTGACAATAAATGTTCTCTGGTCTGGCAAACGCCAATCCACATCTGACCTTGCCGTCATCCTCTCATCAAAGACTATAAACGCAAGTAAAGTTACTTAGAATCTCTCACTGAACTCTTACTATCATTTATTTTGAATCTGCTGTAAATAAATTTACTTTGGTTTTTATTATATATCGGCATACTTCATGGCTTCATTACTTGGCATAGGAGGCCAAACAACAAATAACTTTGTTCACCTACTTAACAACAGAGGATGAGGTCGCCAACATATTCAAATCGAAGCATGGCCTATCCTGATATATACTTACATAACACACATGCATGAAGGCTAATATATTTTGCATATGTAATCAATTATCTAAAACAAAAAATTTCCGTTTGAGGTTTACTCATTTCTTACCTGGTCCCAGACTTTCTCAGCAAAAATCTCCTGTAACCGTGATACTTCTACAACCTTGCCTTCAATTTCCCTAAATAAGAAAGAAAAGTAAATTTTAAAAATTTATTTTTAAAAATGTTCGTTTTGTTTTACAATATATCAACCCTTTTCATAATATTTAATGCCGAATCCAGGAATTTTAGTAAAGGCTTTTGATTCTATAGTTTCATTTCCATATTCAATACTGATCGTAAAAAGAGAACAAACGAAATTGCACAAAAAGCTTATTCTGTAGCTACATGTTAAGTTAAAAAAAACATGCAAATTCATCCACTATACAGACATTTTCTTGCTTTATTAAGGGCAGCGTATTTTATTTGATTCAAATTAAAATAACGTTTCTATATGAACTCTCATTCTTGACGTTATTCTCGCGTTGCCTACGCACAGTTCAAACATTTCAAAATACTGATACAACGCATGGCTCCTTACAAACAGACTTCTTTCTCAAATTTTACAACATGGCAAGGAAGAAAAAAAGGGGAAAAAAATAAACAAAACAACACACTGAAGATGGAGTATACCTCTGAAATATATTTGTGATAAATTTCAAACAAGTAAAATATTAATTTTCCTTATATTACGTTGTGATTTGGCTTTCAAGCGCACTTGATGCATATTTTATTTTATTTTAATATTTTACTTGTTTGAAATTTATAATATAAATATATTTCAGAGCCAAACTCCATCCTCAGTATGTTGTTTTCTTTTCTTTCTTTTTTTTTTTTTGCCATGTTGTAAAGTTGGCAAGAAAGAAGAAAAAAACAAGAGAAAATAACGTACTGAGAATGGAGTTTGGCTCCGAAATATATTTATGAATTATAAATTTCAAACAAGTAAAAAAACATTTCCTAATATTACGTTGTGATTTGGCTTTCAAGCGCACTTGATGCGTATTTTTTTTAGTGAAAAAGTATTCTTTTATATTTAATAATAAGGTGATTTCTAAAAAAAAAAAGTATTCTTTTATATTTAATAATAAGGTGATTTCTAAAAAAAAAAAATAGTAACTTTTATTTATAATAAAATATAAGAAAAGACCAAAACTTTTATTGCCTAAAAAAAAGAAAAATTTAATTAAGTCTTAAGATTCATAGAAAACAGGAATTTATTGGTGAATGAAATTATAAAAATACTGAGGATTATAAAAGTATATTCAAACCGCTTATCCCATGAAACCAGAATTTTTATAGGCTAGATCCCTTTCCTGACACTAACCCATTGAGGTGATGGGGATCAATGCCTTATCAAGACATTATCACTGTACGTTTACCCGACAAGTCAGATTTAGAGATAACAATAACGTTTTTATTTTTTTCGAATTGGTGATACTAAATGAAATTCAGCGATACTATTAAAAATATTTTCTATTTAATTTTCGTCAATACAAAGAACGTAGTTTCAAATGAAATTCATTAATGTTATTAGCAGAAAAAAAATTTAATTTATCGAAGAAAAACATATCTTTTTTTTTTTTTTTCAAAGATAAGGATGTCAGTCAAACGTAACTTAATCTTTAAAATGAAATTCTTACATTATTTACTGTTGATTAATAGAAAATTAGATGCTAGCCTATAACTCTCCCCCATGAACAAACAAAAATAAAAACAATCTACATAATGTACTCGTTGATAACAAAAAATATTGTGCACATTATGTAAATTGATAAATCATGGATGAAGACTCAACATGAACCATAGTATAAAAATAATTAAAAATAAATAAATATAATAAAATGATTTCAAATGTTTGCAGATTTTGTAAAAGAGATATCATTCGTCAGTTTTCAATGAGTCTGTGAATTAAATATTTTTTCAGATTTTTGAGATCTACAACAACAAAACAAACTGGATAAAGGAAAGCTATTTTTGGGCCAAGATCAAAGTGTAGTATTTGTTTTTCAGATGCTGCACTTCAATTTCTTGTTCTCTCTCAGTGGAGGAGCAATCATTCACAACAGAGACAAATCTTATTTTTGTTCCTTTTCTCTACGTTGAAAAACGACCCTGGCGTCTAACTCTGTCCCGTGGGGAGGCACTGTAAATAGGAACTTTGAGGGGTTTTGGGCCAAGATAAATAAATGTGTAGTATTTGTTCTTCAGACGCTGCACTTCAATTTCTTGTTCTCTGCCAGTGGAGGAGAAATCCTTTACGACTGAGACAATTTTATTTTTGTTCCTTTTCTCCACGTTAAAAAACGTGTCTTGTGAGGAGGCATTGCAAATAGAAAGTCAGTGTTTGAAAGATAAAGAACATTACTGAAACATTGTAAATCGGAACAGATAATATGAATCCAAGTTACTCTTGGATAGTTTTAATTTTATAATTGACTAGCTGTACCAATCCGGTGTTATGTGGACGTAAAAGAAATAATGACCAACTCGTTTACAAAGAAACATACACACATACAAAAGGGTTGGTCAGCTGTTTTTTGTTTTACGGCATATCAACCCTTTTCAGGTTATTTAATGCCGAATCCAGTCTTTTTAGTAGAATGTGTTTTTTCAAGTCAGTTTCTGTTTAACCCATAGTTGGGACCCTAACAGGTACTAGCCCTCCGGGTCAGAGTGGACCTGGGAGCAATGGCAATTAAAGGGTGGCTCCACACTCCCCAAAGCCTGCAAGCTGGGGCCTCACCATCGGATACAGTTTAAGGTCATATCCAGGACCCATACAAAAGGGAGAGTTTAAATTACCTACTACAAACCATTTCCAAGTGGCTTCAGTCTCTCTGTACAAGAGTTTATCAGGATAACCTGACACATGGACACTTCACTCTAGGAGTAAACCCTGACCAAATATTTAAAATAATTTGAACCCTAAATAAAATCACTGACACAGCCATACACTGTCTTACAGAATGAATGGTGCACCTTTTCTTAGGAATGTTCCTCAAGTAACTGTACTTGGCTGGATATTCCCCTAGAGCAGATAAAAACTAGTCCTGCGATCCACTAAGATCGAGAGTCCAAAGGAAAGTTAAATTATAACATAGTTTTGATGTTTATATATTTTTTGAGGTGAGGATTGATAATTATTTTTGGATTGGATTATTTGAACTGTTGTTCATATTTTGGTTGTTGTTTTTTTCCTCACAACATTTTGGCCGATGTAACCTCCGGCCATCTTCAGGTGTATTCATACTGGATGTTATCCATGAATGGTGAAAAAAAAAGCGCCGAATCTATTTCTTTTTTTTAATAAATCTAAGTCCATTCCATTTTTTCTTTTTTGATATGATGTTTTTGAGAAAAAAACAAAACAAAAAGCAACAATTATGAGAACAATAGTCCAAATAATCCGATACAAAAAATAATTATCAAGCCTTATCTCAAAAATATACATTCATCTATAAATATAAAAGCGAAAATGTATGTATGTATGTATGTATGTATGTGTGTTCGCTTTTTCTGTATGTCTACAAAAGGCTTCTTTCATAGAAGCGGTCGGTCGCTTCACAACTTTTTATATCACATATAAATCGTAATATCTCACAGTTAACAACGAAGCTCGCCTGTCTATTTAATTTGCTCGATTTTGGGAAGATAAATATTCAACATTTTTCGCTCGCCGCATGTGGGTTAGTCTTTTTCCTATAACATCTTGGGAAAATAAAAATCCCGCAGTCAAATTTGACCTCATTAACTCATTAAAACGGGCACCTGCCGAATCCAAGTAATTAAATAAATTCAAACGTGTTTCTGTTAGCATCTCGCGGTGGGGAAATGGTTAACGTCGCACTTTTTTTTTTCACACTTTAATTTACAACTTTGCCTCAACGGTTCGGGTTCGATCCTCATACTTACCTACCAAAACATTTTTTTTACCCCCACCCCCAGAGTTTCCAAACACCCGGGCAACGCCGGGTACCCCTCGCTTTTTTTTCACACTTTAATTTACAACTTTGCCTCAAGGGTTCGGGTTCGATCTTCATACTTACCTACCAAAACATTTTTTTTAAACCCCCCCCCACCCCACCCCCGGAATTTCCACACACACACACACACACACCTCCAAACACCCAGGCAACGCCGGGTACCCCTCGCTAGTCATATCAAAAACACAGAATGGACCAGGATTTATTATAAAAAGAAATAGACTTGGCACTATTTTTCACTATTCACCAATACTATCCAGTGTGAATGCCCCTGAAGATGGTCAGAGGTTACATTGGCTGAAACGTTGTGAGAAAAAAAAACAAAAACAACCAAGATGAGAACAAATAATCTAAGCAATACAAACTATAACATAGTTAACTGGTCATTTCGGGAGAGGAAAATTAATATGCTTCACTTTTTTACTCTTGCGTTCTCTTGGTAGAAGGGAATCTTGATTGTACATTCAGATATTGATGTATCGCATATTGAAGTGTTAGACGTTTCTTGATTTCCGAGAACTTAATTATTGAAGTAAAATGAAAACCAAAGGGAGAAAACTTAGTATAACTGTGCCCAATAACATCTCTTTAATCTATTTTGTTTAACAAGGAAAAATATTTCCACTCAAACAGATTTCTTTGCCAGACTAAGTATTTCAGAAAAAAACTAAAGCGAAATAAAATATATTTGTTCCAATACCATAGTGGAAAGAAACAAAATGTAAAAATAGGTTATTCAAAATAAAGTATCGATATCACACTATAAAATGAGCAAAATTTTGGACCACACAATCAGATGGAATCTGATAAATGAAAAAAAAAAAAAAGAAAAAAAAACTTACTTCACTTCGGACATCAAACTATTCATTTCTTGCACTAAAGCTTGATTCTCTTCTTCAAACTAAAAAAGAAAAGTAAATTAATTAAAAGAGATTTTTTTTCCTTGATATAAGTGTTGTGTAATTTGGAATTTAAATATATAAGTTAAGGAAGTCAATACAGCACAGAATTTTGTTTTAAATTTTATCTATTTAAAAGTAAAAGTTTTGACAATATAATGTAATCATCAGGCATAGAACAGTTTGCATTTTCTTTCTTTTTTTTTCCTTCCATGTCACTAAAAAAGTAAAGTCCGTGTGGTTTTCAATCAAGATTTTCTAGTAACACCATGCCAAAAGGAAGGAAAAGGAAAAAACACAAAGTATTTCTATGTCTGATGATGACATTATATAGCCGAAATTTAAATAAATGTTTATTAAAAAAAAAAAAAAAAAATCTGTACTGTATTGACTTCTTAAACTTACACATTCCAATTTAAGTAATTTTTTTTAAAGTAACCATTATCTATTTTATTGTCATATTTTCGTTGGTCCAACTTTGTAGTTTGCTTGAAACATTGTTTAATGTGAATATAAAAAGAAATTTATTTATAGAAGGCAGAACAATGCAAAGGTGTGATGGATATACTCAAATTGATGCAACTTAAGATATAATGGTGGAACCAGCTATGTAGTTTCACTTTTATTGAACAAACTACTGTGTATATGCATAATCATTATATATAAAAAAAATTGTTTTAATGGAGTTACAATTGTACTTGACGAAAACTTAATTGAAAGTATGCACTGAAATTAAATTAAAAAAGGTTTTAATTCTATTTTGATTCACACAATAAAATATTTTCACATTTAATTTTTTTATTTTCTGTTTTGATTCATATTAAAAAAACAAGGCACACTGCCATTAAGATGTGGAGGGTTATTGTGAAATCACGGTCATACCTACAAGGACAGTCAAAGTTGTGCAGCAAGATGCTTGCTCATGTCTACATTTGAATTTCTGCATGCTGGTATAGTTAGGGAAACGGGGAGCAGGGAGGAAATTCCAAACCTAGCAGCTGGAGGAAAGAAACTGTTGGAGTAGAATTTATTACTGCATCTGGGGACCTTTATAGTGAAGGGGGTAGGATTTTGCTGATTCTTGAGTCGGTCCAGAGTATTTATATTGAGAAAGGACAGAGTGTAACAAGTTCATTGGAGCACATTCTGTGGAAATACATGTAAAAACAAATACGAGGGATGCGATATTGTGGCGATGGGACGGAGAACTTCTGCCGCTACTAATCAGCAATGCTATCAGTGTTAACAAAGGAAAGAGTCCATCCAGTATGTGTACACAGTATGACGATCAATGAAAATGAAATTTGGCCAGTGAGGGTTGAGGACATGCATTGCATGGAGAGAAATGATATGAGAATGATATGATGCATAGGTAATGTGAATCTTAAAAACAGATTCAGATCTGATGACCTCAAAGGAAGATTAAGTCTGAACAGTATAAGATGATGTGTGCAGAGCAGACTTTGTTGGTCACATTGAAAGAATGGATGAAAAACGTTTGAGTTAGGCAATGTAAAACAGTTGAGATAGCATGAACAGTTGCAAGGGAAAGGTCAATAAAAACATGAGAAAATGTGATAAGTATGGATTTGAGAGATGGATGGATAAATAAACACCTGGCAGAGATAGGTTAGTTTGAATGTAAATTTTGAAAACCTGTCGAAAACATGCTTGCATGATAAAAATACACATGAAACCGAATCTGATGACGATGAATTAATAAAAGTAAATATCTTTGTCGAAAAAAACTTAGCTCATTGGAGCGACACTTCAAATCTGTCTGCAGAAAATCTTTATAAAAAAATGAGAAATTGTTTAAAAAAAGAAAATAAATAAAAATATTTTTTTTTTTAAATTACCAAATATCTTATTTTAATCATGCAACTCTTAAATCTTTTATTTTCATAAATTCTAAAAAAAAAAAAAAAAACAACTTTTTTTTTCTCAACAATTAGTTCAAGAAAGTTCGAGCAATTTTATTTTGAAGCTTCTATTGAACAAAGAAATGGTTTTGTTCATTCCTAGGGGCCTCCACCCTGCCATGCTGAATGTTCACTCTTTGAGAACAGGTTGGTTTATTGCTAATCATCAATGGGGCTGCTTGGACATTTTTTGTTAGCTATAATGCACTAGTACTAGTGCACTAGCTTTTAAAAGCCTCATCACATTGTCTAACCTCCTAAAGAGGAAGTAACTATTACTATTTTAAGGAAACAGGAAATTAATGGAAACAAAACCATCCCTCCAAAAAGCAAAATAAAATACAAAGTGCTTATACGGATAAAACAACTGCATTTAAAGAAACGGTTAAATAGACTTCGTAGCCTCGTAGAAGATGTCCTTTTCTCTTCCCTGCAACCTCTATCTCACAGAAGAGATGTCGCGAGTTTGTCTCTGATGTATCGTTATTTTCATGGAAAGTGTTCAACTGAGCTTCAGTCTATGGTCCCCCCTCGCCTAACTTTCACAAGAAACACTCGTCTAGCTGAAAACACTATCAATAATTCCCGCTACTCTTTATCTGTGCCTAAACCTAAACGTAGATTCCATGAACAAAGCTTCTTTCTTAGAACTGCACGCCTGTGGAATTGTCTTCTGTTTTCCTGCTTTCCGGTTGACTACAATATGGTTGTCTTCAAGTCTAACATAAATAAGTTCTTGACAAGCCGTTCCATATAAGTTATCAAATTTACCGAATTTTCATTACTAATGATTACTATATTGTCCAATTTCTACTGTACACTCTTTAACCCTTATCCTTGAGTGGCCTCTTGGCCTTGATAATGTGGTGATGCCTATGTAAAAAAAAAAAAAAAAAATCTAAAAGTATGTATTATTTACATTATTAGGATTCTATAGACTACTGTTCTCATCTGTAATATTATTTTAACAACGGTCCAGTTGCCGTAACCTCCGACCTTCTTCAAGTCTATCTTATCCAACTCAAAAATCTTTTTACCGATCTCGAGAATCTGCACAGAATTTCAAACGGAACACTTTATTTAATCCGCAGGGATATCAATGTCCCCATCAGCCAGAATCGGGTAGAAGTCCTCAGTATTTTACAATTGTATTTTGAGGATTGCACGTAGTGAGGATTTAATCTTCACCATTCAAAAGAGAGTAACTTACAACTGAATTTTATCAAATACTTTATCGTTTGAAATTCCGTGCAGATTCTGGAGTGACAGAAAGATTCCCGAGTTTGACAGGATATATGTGATATATCGACATTGGAAACTTTTGTGGTTGGGTCGTCCACAATCATAGCATATAATTTTCTTTTTCTTGGGAAAATTATTTTTGGAGACGTTGCGGTGAGGTGCGTAATTTGGTGGTGTCTGCTTTCGAGAAGCATTTTTGAACTTCATAATATTGCTAGAGTTATTATTGTCCACAAGCATACGATTAGTCTATTCGTAACTGCGCAATGCCACTTTAAATTCGCTGAAATTTATGGGTTTGTCTTTCTGAGTTATAACAGTTGTAAATGGTTTAAAATCAGCTGGAAGTCCCTTGAGGGTCATTGATATCAGCAAGCTATCGCTTATTATTTCACCTGAGAGTTTTAAAGCATTGGCGGTTGTTTCTGCCCTTATAACGTAGTCGGTAATCGTTTCATCCTTGTTACGTTTCAGAGACGTTAGTTCTGCATATAGGGATATTATTTTCGGTTTCCCTTTTGATAAATAATGTTCTCTTAATATGTCCAATGCTTTCCTTCCATCATCCAATGCGTTTCTTATAATCAGAGACAGACTTCTATCATCTAAACATTGAATCAGTTCTGCAAAAACAGTCGCGTTCTTTTTGAGAAATTCGGGGTCGTTTGGATTCTCTGTTGGAGATTGTATGACTGTAGTTTTCGAATCCTTAGATATCCCAGAAATTTTACCTGCCACAATTCGAATTTAGATTCCAATCCATCAAAAAAAAGATGGTGGCTGGGCGCATAACCTGTTAAGTTTTGAGACATTGTGTTGAACAAAGATGGCGGCATAGTTCAGATCAGTAACCAAGATGGCGGCCAAGAATCAAATGCGGTCCGTGGCGTAGTTAATGGCGAACTGATTGAATCCAAAATTCGACAATTTTTATAATAATTTTTAAATGTTTTCATTGGTTGTTTAGCACAGCCGTTGGTTATAAAAATGATTGGCGAATCCATTTGTCTCACACCCCCATCAGGAGTCAAAAACATTTTACAAAGGTCAGAAATTACATTGACCAAAACATGAAAATAACACTCAAGATCAGAACTAATCCAAATAATACACATTATCAATCTTCATCTCAAAAATTCATAAATTAAAACACAAGGTGATTAGTTATTTTTGGAGAAAAATATAGAATTGCAAGCAGAACTCTTTGTATAATCCATGGGGGTAGCTTGTTCTCATTCCATCAACCATGACAAAGTAGTAGTTTTAAAAAATATATTGGTTATATTTTTACTTTCACCTTTAATTGAAGATTAAACTTTCAATTTTCAGAAGACTGTCACTTAGAACTGATTACTTAGCACTTTATCCGTTGTGCCACATGTCAATTGCAAAACAAAGAACATAATTGAGAATTAAGACTCCTATCTCTTTATGGTTGATGGAACAAGAACAATCTCAATTAAATGTTTCATACATGTAGTTTAACAAAATATATAACAAAACAAATTAGCATGAGATGTTTTTCTTAATTTCAATATAACAAAAATTTAGAAGGCAATAAACATGGTTCACTTGTATCTGGATGCATCAGCAACAAATGCAATGCACAGAAATTAAAATTTATCAAAATGAAGGGTTTCAGTCGAAATTCATACGAATTCCGAGTTTGAAGAAGGTTGGCAGTCACATCATTCTAAACATTGTAAGAATAACATCTAAGATAAAATGACAGTAGTCGGAATAATTTAAATATTATATATCCAATATTAGATTGAGGACAGGAGTTGCATGGAGAAAAATGATATGAGAATGATATGATGGATATATAATGTAAGTCTTAGAGACAAGCTTAGACCTGATGACCTCAGAGGAGGATAAAATTTGGACAGTATAGGAAGATATGTGCAGAAGAGAAGACCTTAATCGTATGGTCATGTTGAAAGAATGGAGGAGAGTTCTTGAGTCGGTACATATGGTACAGTTGAGGTAGAAGGTAAAGTCCACAACATGGAAAAAAGTGATAAAAATGAACATGAGGCAAAGAGGGATGAATAAAGACCTGGCCAGAGGTAGGTAATTTTGAAAGTCAAATAAAAATGTAAAATAATAAACAACCCCCCCCCCCCAAAAAAAAAACGGCGATGATGAAATAAAAATGGAAAACTACCATTTGTGCTTCTTCAGAGGAAAGTTCATCTTCATCGCTCCACGTCGTGGGTTGCCAATCCTGAGAATTTGAAGATTTGTTATTTGTGGATGGATCTGTTGTTCCTGAGGATGCAGATGGCATTTTCTGACTTGCCTCACGTACACGCTCTCCTTCTATAACAGCGGTTGTCGAATTTTTCTCTTCTGTAAATTTAAAACAAAAAAAAACAAAAGAAAAGGTGAAAATCAATATGTAAAACAGAAGAGGTACAGGAAACCAGTCACTAAACAGAGCTTACACTCTCTGAGTTTCCTCAATTTTTAACCACAAAAGTCCCAAGACTAAATAATGTGATAAAGAATGCTGTCAATTTTTCTAAAAATACCAGTCACTTCAATAATTACATGTTAAATAATTATCTATTCATTTCTTTCAAAATATTTTACTATATTAGAAATTAAATAATCAAAAAAAAAAACGAATGGTGTCATATATCTTTCAATTGGTACACTTGCCATATTGATTTACATAGCAACGATCGGGAAACAAATACATCTATATATATAAAAGCGAAAATGTGTGTATGTATGTGTGTTCTCTTTTTGTGTAGGTCTGTAAAAGGCTTTTTTCGCTGGACTTTTCGGTCGGCTCATTCCTTCTTAAAACTTGATAATATATACGAGTTACGAACGGGGGTCGCCTGTCTATTTAATTTGCCCGACTTTCACGAATTATTTTTTTCAGATTTTTAGAGCGTCCCGTGTATTTTTCGCTTTTCAGTATAAAACAAGCGAAAACTGGCTTGCAGCCGTGTCATGTTTCAAGGTCAAACATCACGCGACTTAAGGTTCTCGCACCCGTTAATTTCATTTTATAAACGTTAAATTAAGAGGTTTTTCATTCCTCTTCAGTTTAGTCAAGACATTAAAAAATGAAAATATCGAAAAAAAAGATTACATTGCACGTATCTGTTATGGAACGAAGTTCTCCGAAAAAAAATTTCATTTAATTTCATCAAGTATTTTTTTTTTTTTTCTTTTTACAGCAAAAAAACAATTTGTTATGATACCGAGCAAAAGGTTCGATTTTTAGGAAGAAAAGCTAGAATTAAAGATGGGGAGGGAGTATTGCCGCTTTACATGGAGTTATCTCCCCGTGGTGTGGCTGCGTGTTCAGCAAATTTCACAATGGCTAACTTCAACGTGCTCTCATAAGAACGTGTTTTT
Source organism: Euprymna scolopes (assembly GCF_053919585.1). Classification (NCBI taxonomy): domain Eukaryota; kingdom Metazoa; phylum Mollusca; class Cephalopoda; order Sepiida; family Sepiolidae; genus Euprymna; species Euprymna scolopes. The sequence continues at coordinate 36,830,691 of NC_136504.1, read as the reverse complement.
CCGCTGTAAAAAAAAAAAAAATACTTAATCAAATTGAATGAAATTTTTTTTTCGGAGATCTTCAGTCCAAAACAGATACATACAATATAACCTTTTTCCGATATTTTCATTTTTTAATGTCTGGACTAAACTGTACAAGTACCTCAATTTCTAAGCTAAAATAGGCTGTATAAGAGTTATCTGTCCCTGACAATATGAGGCAATCAGAGTGATCTCCCCTGGACAGGAAGGAACTAGAGCGGTCGCCCTTGATTTCTATAAATACTGTAAACATGGGCGCATACATTTGTATTTTGTATTGAGCTCACTACGAGCCGGAAGAATACAATATCCTGCTCTACTCAATTCTTACATGGCGTTACGAAGAGATTTTCACTGTAAAGTGTGAAGACTTGTACAACAGTATTGGACATTGGATATATTGGACACCAAATGCTTCAGATTCAACTTCTAAGCTAGAATAGGCAACATTAAAAAAAATAAGTAGCGTTCAATTTGGAGTATCGCCGCGACTTTGAAAAAATGTTGAAATCTCTAATACATCTCATTCTCATGTTTTAACGACGCAAACAGAAAAGGAAGGAAGCTTACTCGGTGAATCTTCCGACGGACTCTTCAAACTACCACGAAACCTCAGCTCTGGTTCAAGTCGTGATCTGGTTTTAAAAAATAAAAAAAAAAAGAAGAAAATAACAAAAAGAAGGGAATGGATAAACAACATCCATTACATATGGGAAGAGAGTAGAGAGGATGAAAGAATTACAATCAAGGAGAGCTAACTCCTTTTCTGTTTCAGCCAACGTTAGCTCCTCCCTTTTAACTCTTATGTGACTTCATGTGTAGAGATGCGAGAACGGGACAAGACATGAACAAAAAGGAAGCTTTGACTGTGTAAATGAAAATAAAGATATTACTTTTGTCCGTGATAGTTTTGGAAACACTTTATCATCTTTATCAAATATTGTGTATTTTTGTAATAAGAAAAATTTCAAAACTAAAAATCGATTAATTAATCAATTTATCTAAAATAGTAAATTAAAAAAATAAAATGTAATGAAAGAAATTAAATTTCAAAACAAGGTACAAGAAATAAATTGGTATATATATATATATATATATATATATATATATATAAAATCAATGTGTAGTTTGAAGTTGTCTGCGGTGTTGCTTTTCCTCTTTCAAAGAAGACATCATCAGGAGGGCTGTGTGAATATTATTGCGAAGAGGGCAGGTAGGCTTATTTTATATATAGTAGCAGCAGTGAATGCGTGAGAGCTGCGAGTGGCCAGTGTGGGAGAAAGGGGTGCCCAATTCTGTAGTTAGGGTTGGGACAGGTAGGGGCTGGAGGGGTTACATTTGAGTGTGTTTTGGCTGAATTGGAATGTAATTTGATTGCAGACAGGTTTTAGTGTTTTAATGTATATTGTTCTAGTGGTTTGAGGATAGGGCGGCATTGTTTTACCACTAGATTTTAGGTTTCAAATTTTTTTATAGTATATGATAAGTCTAATTTTGTTGTCGGTGTGCCGTTATTTTTTATGGCATGGGTACATAAATTTGCCGTTATTTTTTATAGCATGGGTACATAAGTGTGCCGTTATTTTTATGGCATGGGTACATAAGTGTGCCGTTATTTTTATGGCATGGGTACATAAGTGTGCCGTTATTTTTATAGCATGGGTACATAAGTGTGCCGTTATTTTTATGGCATGGGTACATAAGTGTGCCGTTATTTTTATGGCATAGGTACATGAGTGTGCCGTTATTTTTATGGCATAGGTACATGAGTGTGCCGTTATTTTTTATGGCATAGGTACATAAGTGTACAGTTACTTTTTATGGCATGGTTACATAAGTGTGCTGTTATTTTTATGGCATGGGTACATAAGTGTGCCATTATTTTTATGGCATGGGTACATAAGTGTGCCATTAATTTTTATGGCATGGGTACAGGAGTGTGCCATTATTTTTTTGGGTATGTAAGTGTGCTGTTATTTTTTATGGCATGAGTACATTAATATAGAATTAAAAGAAAAAAATTACTTACATGCGTTTCCGGTCAACAACACGTTTTACTCTGACCGCTCTCTGTTCGCTGTACATTTTGCAGACGGCTGTGCACAATAAAGAAAAACGGACTTCACTTTAAGAAAGCATAAAAACAATATTTATCTTTTTCTTTAGATTAAATAATTTATTTACCTTAAAGAAATAAATGGGCCAAGTTTCCACCATATATGGTCCTTTTAAATGTTTTTGTTTTTTAAGTCATTTTTTTTGCCATCGTAGATATAAAAATATAACAAAGGTAGAAGACGGTCAAGGTGTTGCCGACAGATGATCAAAACAGACTCTTTTCAAGTACCACATGTGGTTGATGAAATAATATTGGCACTTTTGAGATAGCATTTGAAATTTTAGATATTACAAATTTAAGAAAGCCTAAAACGCTACTTTTTCATTAAAATAATTTGCCTTAAAGAAATGAATGAATAGGCTTTCAACCATATAAGGTCCTTTTGAAGAGTTTTCCTTTTTTAATTTGTCATTTATTTAACATACTGAAATCTATAAGAAATAAAAAAACCTCTTTTACTGTAAGATAATTTGGCAATTCTACACTATTGGGACAAAGTTTAAGAAATCTTAAAACTGAATTTCCCATGAAAACAATGTTATTTACGTATTTCTCATATTTTTTCAATAATTTTATCCAATAATTACGAAAATTGATAAAGTAGAAAATTATCTATTAAAGTAAATAAAAAAATAGAATTTGATGAAAACGATTGTAAGACACAGGAGAGTTGAAAAGGGAGGTAATTTTCCATTTTGATTTAAAAAAGATAGCGGCAATTTTTCATCTGCTAACACGATTAAAGTTGTTTTGTTTAATAATTCAGTAATATTCAGGTAATTTTGATTGCATAATTTGGAAGCTACCATCGTAACTTATTAGAATTGGCAAAAAAAACAAAAAAAAAAACGTTGAAACCATTGTTTTTTATCTGAAAACTCCATTTATTGAGTACAAATTCTCGTCCCAATTCTGTAGAAGCACTAATCATTTTTTTTAAAGATTCTAATATTTTTGGTTGAAATCAGCAAAGAGAAAAAAGAAAAATCTCATGCGCGTAAACATATTTACATATTATATGAAATTAGCGGGGGTACCCGGCGTTGCCTGGGTGTTTGTAGGTGTGTGTGGTGTTAAATAAAAAAGAACTCTATATAGGATCGAACCCAAAGCCCTGAGGCGAAGTTTGAAAATAAAATCAGCCAGCCAGAATGAGTTAGTGAAAGATGTTTGAATTTATTTAAGAACGAAATTGACAGGTGCGTGGCCGGAAGTCGTCGAGCGTGACGACGACGTAGGTTTGTTTGTTATAAGCAAAGTAAAAAAAGAAAATGACTTTAACACTTAAGCGAGAAAAAAAACACACAAAAAAAACTAACGTAAGGCAAACGAACGATGAAAACAGAAAAACGAACACATGAAAAATGGCTTGAATAAACTTATTTCGATATTAAAATTTTAAAAATCAGGTGTTTTTGGGTGTCGCTAATAATAAGCGAAGTAAAAGAAAAAAAAAAAGCAGAAAAACGAACGTTACGTGAAAAATGGCTACGTTACGTGAAAAATGGCTACGTTACGTGAAAAATGGCTACGTTACGTGAAAAATGGCTTAAATGGTTTTATATTTAAATTTGAAAAAAAAAAAAAAAAAAACATCTCGAACCCAAAACGTTTAGATAATGAACCAACGCGCTAACTAACTGAGTTAACACGACGTACATGAAATTTGTTCGGTTTTTCAACTATTTAAAGTAAATCAGGTCACAACGTCATCTGACGCATGCGTAGAATTGGTCATTCTCAGGAGAGGACCGTTTTTGTTGACCTCCCCCCCCCTGTCGAAAATTGTTGATTTCGGGGTGAAAAAGTTAACGTTTTTGGCCAATTTTTCGATATTTTTCGAGCAAAGGATGGAGCTTCGATGTGATACTGAGTTTGTGAATTTTTGTCGCGTCTGTCGAAAGTTTTTAGCAGACATCCAAACATACACACATACATACATACATTTTCGCTTTTATATATATAGATTTAAGAAAGCTAAAAATGATATTTTTTTAAAATTAATTATTTATTAAGCTTAAAGAAATAAGTGAAATACAAATCAGGGAACTTTACTTCTATTATAATAAACAAAACAAATATCGTTCATTGGTAAACAAGTTGAAAGGTGTCAGACTTTTACGAGGTGCCTTCAATAATTTCCAGATTTCTTTTCATATGGTCACATTTATTGATAGGTCACACATGAACCTATCGTTCCATTCAAAGTAATCTCCTCCAGTTGCAATGCACTTGTTGTACTGTTCCAATAATTTCTGAAAGGTCCCAAGAAAGTCCTTTTCGTGCGAACGTGCCAATGACCCTCATCGCAGTCTCTTTCATCTCCACAATTGTCTCATTTCCTTGAGCTTAGGGAATAACCAAAAATCACAGGGAACAAAGTGTGAATTATAGGGAGGATGAGGAACTGTCTTGATGCCCATCTTGCTGTCATGACGTCTTTCTTTCTGATCTTCTCTGAGCGCTTTCGGATAAACTACACACAAATGTTCCACATTTTCAGTTCCTTGTGAATAATTGTGTGTACAGTTCCACACTGACATCAAACTGTTCTCTATTGGCAGACAACAGTTTTTATCCATGAAATTCTTTATTTGGCCAATCAACTCTGGTGTTCCGACTTCCTTACTCCTCCTACACCTCTCATCATCCCTCACAGACTCCCTGCCTTCCTCGAATCTCTTATGCCACTCAAAAACTGATGCTAAATAATTGCAAGATGGTCCAAAAGCAGTCTGAAGTATTCCATACTTTTCTGTGGCATTTTTTCTAAGTTTAAAACAGAATTTTATTGCATATCGTTCTTCTAAAGTGTCTTCACAACCTGATTGCATTTTTGAAATTCACCAGCAGTGACAATCAAGCTAGAGGTGCTGTAGCTGTTCATTTGAACCTGAAGTCATAAAAATTGGTCATTCATCTCATAAGATGTATAGCAATAATATATACTGAATTTTCAAGAGTCTACAACAATTTTAAATGCCCGTACAACGTTTGGGAACATATTAAAGACACCTCGTAAGAATGCTAAGAATCAGATCCTTTAATCTTCAAAGAATCAAAAGAAAGTCTGAGTAACTTCAAGTTGTCAGCATCAAATATTTGGGAATTCTAGAGTCAAAATTCTTTAAATTATTGAAGTCAAACCTTATACTTGCTGATTCTGCAACTCTGATTTAAATTCTACAATTAAAAATTTTTTTTTTAAAAATAGCTTTTCATTTTATCACCTTATTATATACAAGCAGGGAGACCTGATGTTGCCCAGGATTAAATGAGAACCAACTAACGTTTAACCATATTTCTCCCATATATTATTGTCATCAAAATTGGTGAAATTGCCCCTTTTCCAATGAAATCAATTAATCGCCTGCTTTAGTTGGGGACTCACTGTGGTGCACCAGGAATAGACTTCACATGTTTCCCCGTAATAACTTAGTCCATAATACATTGTAGTTTATATTGCTCTGTAGGGAAGCTACTGTTGATTTTATAAAATTATTTTTATATAATGATTTCAATTAAAGTTTAAAATGCAAAAGTCAACTATTATGGTTCGATTGGGCTCTAAGCAAAAGCATTCAGTTCAAACGCACTCCTGACATATTAAAAATCTACTGTTGATTTTACATGCTGAGGCCTTTCTTTTTGTGTGGTGATAATGGATTGAATTTAAGTTTAAAATGAAGTTGTCATGGTTAAATTGTGCTGGGAGCAAAAATTCAGTTCGAACGTGCTCGTCATATCAAAGAATCTACTGTTGATTTTATATGCTGGGCCTTTCTGCTTGTACGGTAATAAAATTTCTCAAATGCATTTGTAATGTTAAGCTGTATAAGGCGTTAGCTTTAGTTAAAATCAACTGTTCCTTCTTTCATCGGATTTTTTTCAATTATCATCGAAGACATTTTGATACAAAACCTATCTAAGAGCACTGTCAGACACATAAAGTACATTTGTGTGAAATTTAAAAAAAAAAAATCGGCACAGCCATTTAGGAGTCCACAGGGAACAAACAAATACAGACAAAATTCATTTTATATAATAGTAGAGATTTGAATTACTTTTAATTAAATATAACAAAACAATATTGTGTCATTCTTGTATTTATCACATGTGGGAATTAAACCTTCATGCCCTGTCTGCATATATTCCTTCTTTTCATTTTTCTTAATTGTCTGCATATATGTCGATGTTTGGGGATGGACGGAGAATTGCATTGTGCTTTTATTGCTTAACATTGAGTAGAATTTCTATTTTGTTTATTTATAGTAATACTATAAAAAAAAATTGCCAATTTTTAAACTGGTTCAGTTTTCAGGAGTTACTTCCCTTGAAAGATATTAGAGTTGTTTCCCCTGTGTCATTACTAGTGCTATGACAACAGCATATTCTTTTCATTGTTTTGACTCTCTAGTATATATCCGACACAGACACAATTAATCAACCAAGAACCACATCACTCTATATAAAAGTATATAAGATATCAACGAATACACACTTTAGAGTCAAAACAATGAAAAGACAATGCTGTTGTCCCAGCCTTAATTATCACCAACTTATCTCTAACGTGTCTGCATTACTTATGGTAATTCAAAATGTTTTATCCAAAGAAAATATTACCTAATAACAAGACTTCTGGTAAATAAGCACACCCTGCACAGGGGTTTATCAGGAAAACATGGCATGCTGACCGCATTACACGTAAACTCTGTCCAAATATTTACATATCATAACTAGGGCTATGACAACGGAATATTCTTTTCACTGTTTTGACTCTCAACTATATATCCGACACAGTTAGACAATTAATCAATCGAGAACCACATCACTCTATATAAAAGCACATAAAATATCAACGGATACACACTCGAAAGTAAAAACAATGAAAAGATCCCGCATTTTGCTAATTCCTACCCTCTGCTGAGAAGGAAAGTATTTCTTCGAAACTCCGCGGATTAAGGACTATCCACTTATTTAGTGTTTCCTTTTCAAATTAAATATGTTTTTAACTTTTTTTTCAAAGTGTTTTTTAACATGTTTTATTAACTATTTGCTTTTATATATATATATGTGTGTGTGTGTGTGTGTGTATACTTTCAATAACGTAAATGTATATATAAAATGTATTCTTATGTATGTAAATAATTGAAAACAAAGAGATGCATTCATTTATATGGGGTAGTTCAACGTCTACAAGACTTCTGGTTAATAAGCACACCCTGCACAGGGGTTTATCAGGAAAACATAGCATGCTGACTGCATTACACATAAACTCTATCCAAATAATTTACATATCATAACTAGGGCTATGACAATGGAATATTCTTTTCGTTGTTTTGACTCACGAGTATATATTCAACACAGTTAGACATAATTAATCAACTGAGAACCACATCACCCTACATAAAAACATATAAGATATCAATGGATATATGCCTGAGAATCAGAAAAAGCAAAAAAATATGTTGTTGTCATAGTCCTAGTTATTACTGAGCAACCGTGAAATGCACTCTTCAATTCAAAAGTACAAGAAAAGATGAGTTGCATAATACACATGTGAAATTCAATATAAGATTACAGATCATCAAAAACAAACAGATAATAATACTTACACTTTAAATAAGCTTCAATGAGAAGAAATACACCGTCTCTGTGTTGTCGCACCTGCGGAAGAACTTTCTGTGCACTGGCTGACAATGTAAATAGAACATTACGTTTAAGTTAGTAAATGATACGTTTATACAAAGTTAGCATGTTTAATATACAGAACTTGACCACAACATTAATTGTAATAGATCAAAACGGACTGGTTGATTTGGTTACACAAAATGTTTCAAATAGTGTAAGATTTCACGCAGATTGAATCGTTATGTAGAGTCAAAATAACTCTTCGCAAGGAATGAATCTTTTCTTTTTTATTTGGAGAATATTTATTGACGGCCAATATCTATTATTCAATTTTCATAAAAAGACAGAGGTATCTGAATTTTCACTTCAACTCTAATTGTTTTGCATGAAACTTGACTTAATGTGATTGACAAGTTTACCTATATTGGCAGCACACTCTCCCAAAACGTAGTCATTGACGATGAAATTAATTCCAGAATCACCAATGCCAGTACTGCCTTTGGCAGACTCCACAAGAATATATTAAAACAGAAGGCATCACCTCCATAACAAAGATCAAGGTCTACAAATCTGTCAGACACTACACTTATGGATGTGAATCGCGGACTGTCTACAAATGACATGCTATAAAACTGTCAATAAAATGATGCCTGCAATGTCAATAAAACATACGATTGAGTATGATGATTTCAGTTGGAATTTGTTTTACTATTCCATGTCATCTATACTTTTTACTTGTGCCATTTTTTACTTAGAGTATCTTTTTCTGGTGCTATTGTTTACCTAAATTCATTATTATGATCTACAAATTTTGGTTTTTAATAGCTTAAAAGTAATAAATATTTATTATTATTACCAACAATAGAAAATTAAATTAAAAAATAATCAATTAAAATGAATCATTTTTTGGATTCAGAAATTGAACTAAAATTAAAATTTTTCAAATTCCGATACACTAAAAAGTTCTGATTTATCTTCTCAACACTTGTTCATATCTTTGCATTAGGGTGTAAATGAACACAAGAGATAAATTATTCTACTTTGGCACAGCTGGTTCTACAGTACAGCATTTCTGGATGAATATTCAAAATAATCAGATCCTTCCTAAACAAGAGAAAAAATTCAGGTTGTCCTCGATGGCTGTACATGTACAACATGATATTAATGTAGACAGAAGGGAAAAACAATGTACACATATCCAAGGCAAAGGCAGAAATGACCTAGGAAATGCGTCGTGCAATGGTAAATGATTGGTAACATTTTATGCTAAGACTAAGCTTCTTTCTTTTAACTACAATAAAATTTTCTGAAACAACAATTGTAATGACAAATAACACTACTTAAGAGTTTCTCTTTCAAACACCTTGGCCTAACGTTCACAGGCAACACAAATTCGAACAAATACATTGAAGACATTGCCAAGGCTGCTGCAAAGATGGTGGCCTCCCTCAACTATGCTAGAAAATTACTCACACTGGAGAGTATCCTATATGTTTACAAAGCCACAATTCACCCACGCATGGGGTACTGTTGCCACATCTGGGCTGGTGCATCTAACATTAGTCTCTCGCTCTTGGACAGGGTTTAAAAAAAACAAAAAAACAAAGAGTTTCAAATCTAATAAGTCCCGCACTGTCGGCCAAGCTCCAACCTCTGTCTCAATGTCGCATCTGTGTCTTTTTTACAAGTACTTTAATGGAATGTGATTTGATGAACTCATGGCACTTGTGTCCCTTCAACGTACATACTCCCGACTAACCTGACAAGCAGCAAAATCTCACCCCTACACTATAGCAATCCCTAGATGCAGGAAAGCATTCTACTCTAATAATTTCTTCCCTCGGATATCTAGATTTTGGAATTCCCTCCGTTTCTTGCTTCTCTTACTGTACTTACTTGTAAAAGTGTAATTGTAATGTGAACAGATATCTCGCTGCTCAAATCCCCATATTCCCCTGTTAGACATGATCCCAAATAATAGCCAGTTACATTTCAAGTGACAATATGTTTGATTTGAGATGAAAAGGAGTGAAAAAGAAAAGTATATAATTGCATCCATTAAACCAATTGCTTACCTTCTTGCTTGAAATGTTTAATCGTCTCTTGACAAGTTCGGATAATCTTTTCTGAATCCTGATCAATCTGGTCTCTTTCAGCATCTTCCATCTTCGATCCATTATGCAAATGGCTAGAAAATAATTTTACAAGTATAACTTTAATACATAGATATATCTAAGGCTTTTGACAGGGTATGGCATGATGGTCTTCTCAGGAAAATCAGATTATACGGTATCACTAGACGAATACTTAACACAATTAAATCCTTCTTAAATAAGACGGTCATACATCTAAACAATACAATATAAATGCAGGTGTACTTCAGCGGTCTATCCTTCGACTTTTATTATTCCTAATATTCATAAATGACCTCCCTGATAAAATTGTTTCTGAGATGGGTATATTTGCTGATGACACCACGCTCTATAACAGACATGAGAGGAAAATAAATGAACACATATCTAAGGAAATAGCAGAAACACTAGAGGAAGACCTCCAATCTGTAGTGGAATGGGGACAAAAATGGATGGTTATATTCAATGCTGCCAAGATTAAGCTTGTTTTCGTCAATAATTACAGGAAACCTTCTAAACTATCAATAGCTATGGCTAAAAATACATTACCTGAAAGTACTTCTTTTAAACTCCTCAATTATACAGGAAACAGGAGTTGAAACAGATACATTGAGAGCATTGCCAAGGCTGCTGCAAGGAAGGTGGGCTCTCTCTACCGTGCTAGAAAGTTACTTACACCCGAAAGTATACAGTAGCTCTATAAGGTCACCATTCGCTTATGTATGGAGTATTGTTGTCACATTTGGGGTGGTGCATCTGCTACTGGTCTTTCAGTCTTGGACAGAGTTCAAAAGCGAGTCATCAACCTGATAGGTCCTGAGCTGTCATCCATGCTTCAAAATCTGTCCCATCAATGAAATGTTGCATCCCTCTGCCTGTTTTACAAGTATTTTAATGGTGGATGCTCCGACAAACTACAAACCCTTGTACCCCCTCGACATAAATACCCCCAACAAAACCTGACAAGCAGCAAAATCCCACCCCTACACAGTAGATATCCCCAGATGTAAGAAGGCCTTCTACTCTAATAGTTTCTTCTCCAGAACTGCTAGACTCTGGAACTCTCTTCTAGGTTCCTGTTTTCCCAACTGTACTGGCATGCAGAAGTTCAAATATAATGTGAACAGATATCTTGCTGCTCAACTCCCCACATAGTATCCCTGCAACTTATGTCCCCAATAGTAGGCCCCCCCCTACATCCAAGTGGCACCGTGCCTTGTTTGGAGTGAAAATGGTAAAAAAAATAAAATAAATAAAAAATAAACAAAAAAAAGAAAGAAACCTTATTCTTTTTATCCTTGGCCTTCAAAATCAACAGAAATTTGACCATTCCTGTAATGATATGGTTTCTGTTGATTGCGGTTGGATGTAAGTTTTGTGCAGTTCTAGGAAGTCCACCTTCCCAGGCTTTGCCTTCTATGAGGAGGGGGTTAGTTTATTCCTAATCGTCTGAGGCATCCTTATCAGGGAATGCCAACAGGACTGCCCGGGCACTTTTTGCAAGTCAAAGTGCCCTTCCTCAATCCCACTTTCTGACGCAGGTGTCTAAGTTCTTGCTATGGGAGAGAATAAAATACCATCAATAGCACTTTCAATACTATTTCCAAGGCATTAAAGTAAAATGTTAAAGTCAAAGGTGCAGACATCGTTCCAATCAATTGCAAATATACAAATCAAAGCAAAGGCATAAACGATTGTATAGAAAAAAAAAAGATTTCATTAATAATCAAGTATGTTATAGAAGGAAGAGGAGTTTCTTCCACACATTCAGCAATGATAAACAGATGTAACTGAATAGCAACAGTTCTGTAAATGTCAGTGCATGTATTAGAAAAGTTGATACTTATTAATACTTATACTGGGATACATGCAAAATATGGCGATTCAAAATAAAATAGCAAAACTTACAAATATACTTATTGGAAAATAATTGTGTACACCAAAAATTAAAGAGAAAAAAACAAAACAAAAGACAGTACAATTTTAATAAAAAATAAAGTTTATTTAAGTAATATAAAAATCCACTGTTTATAGTAAGCACTGTTGATACAGGAATACAACATTCCAAATTTAACAGTTTAAAAAACGAGGGCAGAATTTCTTTCAATAAATAAATACATTTACTCATTAAAATTAAACTTGATATTTCCATCCGTAACAAAATCTTGATCAGGAACATATATGAGGTGACTGTCTTGAGGAGCGATACTGCTTCCCATTGGGGAGGTTAAAATCCTCTAAAACCCTGAGTAAGGCCAGGTAAATATGCTGAGATTGGCTGTTAAACGTTGATTAAATCCCGGACAGCAGCAGGTGACCTCTAAAAAGGGATGGGTTTATTGTGCTTGTAAAAAACACCTAGCTATTTTATTGTTTAAACCAATGACAGGAAATATCAGAATAATGTAGAAACGATCATGTTCTTGTTAGCCTAAGGGACACCTACTCACACGTGATAAGGGGTCACCTTTCGGGGCATGTGAGATGAATCTAGTTTTGATCCCAGATACACAGGCTGTCACAGGCTTGGCAGAAATGCACACATGCAAAATGAATCTGGGAATTCCCCCGAAAGCGTGTCGGACCCTGATTGGTTTAGCGAATCATCTGACCCACCCTGTTACCTTAGCATAAGAGCGAATACCTGGTACGAATTGAGCAGATTAATCCAGACCTCCATCAGAGAAGAACTAACCAAGAGATACCACTCCTACTCCGGCCGTCGCTACCACCGTCATGGTGAGAACAAAGAATAAGATTTTGGGAGACTCTTGATGTTTTCTGATGTAATCGAACTGAACGGTGTATATATGTAAAAACCTTTAATTTTTATGAAATTAACTTTTTCGTAGTTAGAAATCCCGAGTCTGTCTTCTTTTTCTGGCGTGCATGCGAAGCTATTTTGCTTTTCAGCAGAAATCAACACGGAGCTGAGATGCTGAGAACTATGTGAAGACCTCCCGGAAGACAGACGATCACAACCAACAGTTTTGATGCGGTCAGAGACCAACTGCTGACCTGAGCGGGTGAACCTTTTACACATATAGCTTTTTTTTTTCTTTCTTTGCATGTGCAGTGGTGATGGTAATGCCTGGCACATTTTCAGAAGTTGATAAAGCACAAGGTTTAAAGTCCAAAAAGTGTGAGGCACTGGTTGAGCATGTATGTGTTAAGCAAAATGTATTTATTTATTGAAAGAAATACTGCATTTGTTTGGCTTTTGCGACCATTAAATTTGGAATTTTGTATCCAATATCAACATTATCTGATGATTACCATCATCATAGCACATAAAAAAAAAAAGCTGTATTTTTCTGTTGAAGATTCTGTTATGGATCAGAATATCAAATTGAATTTTAATAAATAAATGTATTTATCAGGTTGACAAGAAAGTTATTACAGTTTTTAACTTTTAAATTAAGATGAACATATCTCGGCTCAAACAAAAATTTATCGATCAAAATAAGCACCATCCAGATCAACACCCTTTTGTCAAGACAAAACAAGTGTCTATGGCAATAACGTAAAAATCTTGCGTTCTAGTGGCGATGAAGTCGCTGAAGGCGTTTTTGATATCGTTTAGGTTTTTGAAGCATTTCCTATGCAGAAAGTTGCCGAGATGATTGAAAAAGTGGTAGTCGGTAGGTGAGTGGTCTGGAGAGTATGGTGGATGAGACAGTTTCATAACCCAATCCGTTCAACTTCTGCAAGGTTAGTTTAGCAACGTATGGTCAGGCATTGTTATGGAGGAGAATTAGGCCTTTTCTGTTGACTAATGTTGGGTGTTATTGTCAAAGTTTCTGATGTATTTCATCCATTTGCCCACAGTACTTCAGCACCATAATGGTTTCGCCTGCATTAAAAAAAACTGTAAAACCAGTTGCAGACAAGCAAACAGTCAGCATGACCCACTTTTGGTGCAACTCTGGCTTCGGAAAGTGTCGTGGAGCTTCATCGGCATCTAACCACTGAGCGGAGCGTCGCCGGTTGTCATAACGAACCCACTTTTCATCACAAGTCACAACCCTGTTGAGTAACTGGTCATTTTTGTTGCATAGAAGAAAGGAAGATGACAATAATAGCGTTTCATTTGGCTGTCGTTCAATTTGTGAGGCACCCATTTATCAAGTATTTTTGTCTTTGCAATCTCCCTCAAGTGGTTGGAAATCTTTGTATATGTTACATCTAATTCAGAAACAAGTTCTCGAACAGTTGTGTGCATTGACTTCAACTAAGCTCTTAATTGATTGCTGTCAGCATTTGATGGCCGACCACTACACTCATCAGTTTCAAGACTCATCACCACCACAAAATTTCTTAAACCACAATTGTACTGTGCATTCAGTAGTGATTCCTGGGCCAAATGCTTCATTGAAATCACAAGCTGTTTCAGCAGCTTTTTGACCTAGTTTGAATTGCAATAAGGAAATTATGAGAATTTGTTTTATTTTTCATCTAGTATTCAACGTTTTGGAAAGACATAATTGTTTTAAAACGAATGCAATTTAAACAATTCAATAGAGAAAAATGCGCTTTAAAATGATATATAAAGTAAAGATATAATAACGAAAACATGTTCAAAAATACATCATTTGAAATCAAAATTAAAAATTCCGCAAGAACTTTCTAGTCAATCTAATATATTTTAAAGAAATTCTGCATTTGTTTACTTTTTTAAAACTGTTAAATTTTGTATCCTAAAATATATTTACTATTCATAGACAACAAATTTAGAACGACGTTCACATAAAAAAATTTAAAAAAATATCTCCATCCTTCTAACATGAAGCCACCATGTTGTTTAGAAAGTAAATTAATTTTAATTTTTATTAAGATTCTACTTGCTTATTTTCCGTAAATTTTGCTGCATATTTATATTTCTCTCTTTAGTAATATATGCATAAGTCTTCCTGTTATTTTCTTTTTTCGAACTGCCATATTTCGCATGTATCTGAATATAAATAAACACTTCCTCAAGTGCATCTGGTCAAACTTGGGAATCTGCATGGAATTTCAAACAGGATCTTTTATTATTTGTATGTTCATTTATTTATTTACGGACCGATATCCTCATCTTTATAATTGTTGTTTCACAATGTTTCGGACAACTATTCTTTCATTACCCTCCAGGGCCTGCGGCAGGCACAGTGGATAAAGACGTTAAATCTCTACAGTTCCAGGTAAGCATTGTCTGAAGATAGCGGTTTTGATCCTACCCAAAGCCGACCAGACAATTAGTTGGCTAAAACGTGGTGAAAGACAACAAACATCTATGGATTGGTTGGTTGTTTTTGTTTTACGGCATATCGACACTTTTCAGGTTATTTAATGCTGAATCCAGTGATTTTGAAGAAAAATTTTTTAATACAATGTTTGTTTTTTTTTTTGTTGTTTTTTTTTTTTTTTTACACGGTGGTCACCACTTATCAAGGCCCGGAAGCCACTCAGGGATAAAGGTTATTGCGAGTACAGTACGTTAGTGTGAAGATTTAATGAAGTGTTTACTTAAGGGGGCGGTTCATTAGGAATTTGTTTACATTGGACTTGAAGAATCCAAGTTGTAGTCAGGTGGGAAGCAGGCAGACGGAACAGAGTTCCACAGGCATGCAGTTCTAAGAAAGAAGCTTTGTTCATGGAATTTACGTTTTGATTTAGGCACAGATAAAGAGTGGGGAAAATTTTTGACAGTGAATTCAGCTAGACGGTTTATATTTAACCCATAGTTGGGACCCTAACAGGTACTACCACTCTGGGTCAGAGTGGACCTGGGAACAATAGCAATTAAGGGATGGCTTCACACTCCCCAAAGCCCGCAAGCTGGGGCCTCACCATCGGATATAGTTTAAGACGTGTGTGTAGTATTCCTATCCCGTCGCAGTTAACAACCTGATGAAGGCCAGAGAAATAGTTAGTCAAAACGTCGTCAAAGGATTCCAATAATAAATTAGTATACCATTCGGTACGGACCCGATAATGGAAGACCAGATAAAAACAAAAAACTTGGATTTATAAGAAAAAAAAATCAAACTTTGATCACCCTTCGGGGCTCGTGGTACAATGAATAGAGGCGTTGAATCTCTACGGTTCCAGGTGAACATTGTCTGAAGATAGCGGTTTCAATTCTACCCAAAGCCGACCAGAACGTGGTGAGACAACAACTATGGAAGGCAGTAATTATTGAGGATACAATTAAGAAACCCATCTCTCCTATCCCATCGCAGTTAACCACCTGATGAAGGCTAGAAGAATAATTGGCCGAAATGTTGTAAAGTAACAACTATGAAGATGAGGATAAGAGTCCGCAAATAAATAAATGAGGATCCTTTATTTAATCCACACTGGTAACATGTTCTCATTCTGTCAGCCATGACCAAGTAGAATTCTTAAGTAATTTACAATTGTATCGCATGCACTGCAAAGTGAACCTTCAACCTCCAGATACAAAGAATAAAATTGTGAATTAGTTAAGACTAGCAGGGGGTACCCGGCGATGCATGGGTGTCTTAAGGTAAATCAAAACTCCGGGGGGGGGGGGTTAAATAATAATAAAAAAAATGTTTTGGTAGGTGAGTATGAGAATCGAACCCGTACCCTTGAGTTGGAAAGTAATGTGTGAAAAAAAAAAAGTGCGATGTTACCATTGGGCCACCGCGACATACAGCGTAGATGTGTTTGAATTTATTTATCTAACTATAACTATAAAAACAGGCGTGCGTAACAAAAGTTAACTTTGCTGCTTCCATTTGACCTAATTAAGAAGGTCAAATAAAAGTCACGCAGCGTGCGCCAGGAACACGTCCGTTTGAATAGTTTAGTTTCATTTTATTTATACTAAAAAGCCCAATCAACACGGAAGAAGCCAAAATAGCAATAATTTTGTAAAAATCAACGTAAATAAATCTATACGTTACGCGCTTTCCTAATTCCTAGATTCCATGATATAGGACCTATATACATAGTTTTAAGCGATAGTAACGACCACGGGAGCGTGTGCTCGAAAAGCCTTTTGAAGATATACACGAAATGGTCACACATATTTTGCCTTTTATATATATAGATTTCTACCCGGTCATGGCTGACAGAATGAAAGCATGCTACCCCTGTGGATTAAATAAAGGGTTCTGTTTGAAATTGCATGCAGATTCCAAGTTTCACAAAATACACCTGAAGCAGGTTCAAGGTTACATCAGTCGAAATGCGAGAATAACACTCAAGATGAGAACAGTAGATGGAATAATCCAAATAATACACAAGACTGTTTTCTTACCTGCCAGCAGAAAGATATTCCTTTCGGTGCAAAAGCAGAAACTCTTTAAGTTTACTAATGCTCTGTGTCTGAAAAAGTAAACAAAAAAAAACCTTTTCATTCAATGTTATAAGTAAAACTTTAAATTAAGCAAAGAAACATATTTATTTATTTTACTTTTACAAAAGAATCATCACTTATCCAGATCCGGAAACCACTCGAGGATAAGGGTTGATGAGTGTACGGTAGTCAATAGGACAATATCATAGTAATCGTTAGTAGTGGAAATTTGTTAAATTGAATTACTTAAGGAAAATGGCTCATCAAGAACTTGTTTACATTGAACTTGAAGATGACCATATTGTAGTCAGCTGGAAAGCAGGGAAACGGAAGAGAGTTCCACAGGCGTGCAGTTCTAAGAAAGAAACTTTGTTCATGGAAGCCACGTTTAGATTTAGGCACAGATAAAGATTGGGGGAGAGGGGAGGGAATTGTTGATCGTGATTTCAATGAGACAAGCGTTTTTCATGAAAGTTTAGGCAAGGGGGGGGGGCATATCTTTTTTTTAAATCTTATACACATATCTTTAGATTAACCGATTTGCTATATAGTGCAAAGTTTGAGAATCCATGGAGCAACAAATTCATTCTTACACCAAACTAATTATAATGATACAAATACTGCTACTACTACTACTACTAATTCATCTAAGAATGTGATAAATTCTTCAGTTGAAATATCTGTTGAAATATATTTCGTCAAGGACACCAAGTCAGCTATCACCATCTAGAAAACAGGGGAAGTAATGCAACAATGAAATGTCTCAAAGAATATGCCGGAATGCCCTTTAATTTTTACAAATATACAATAAAAATAACATTTTGTTCAATGTATCGTTCGTTCTCTGCTGGTACCTCTACTACTAGTCTTTCTCTCCTAGACAGGGTTCAAAAAAGAATTGCCAACCCGATAAGTCCAGCTCTATCAACCAAACTCTAATCCTTGTCCTATCAACAAAATATTGCATCCTTGTGCCTATTTGACCAGTATTTTAATGGCAGGTGCTCTGATGAACTCCAAGCTCTAGTACCCCCTTGGCGTAAATACCCTGACAAACCTGACAAGCAGCAAAATCCCACCCTTATAAAGAAGAGATCTCTAGATGCCGGAAAGTTCCTTCCCTCGAACTGCTAGACTTTGGAATTCTCTTCAGAGTTCCTACTTCCCCGACTGTCTTATATGCAAAAGTCCGAATTTAATATGAACAGACATCTTGCCGCTCAACTCCCTGTATAGTGTTCCAGCAAATTTTGTCCCAAATAGTAGCCCCCTACATCCAAGTGACACTATGCCTTGTTTGGAATGAAAAAGTAATTAAAAAAAATTATTTATAAAAAAAAAAATTACCATTTGTTTTTTTTATAAGCACAAGTGAATAATAGTTTAAAAATGATTAAAAAATAAAAAAATTTGGCAGTTATTAAAAAACAAAAACGTGTCCATAATTCTATGAGAATGTTTGTTTGTTAAACACAAGCAAAAGCAAAATTTAGTTTTTTGGTGTCAGATTAATAGTTGCATATGTTTAAATCTGGGCTCATTATTATTAATCCCTAATTGGGCATTGAAAAGAACACCATAATACTTATTCGTATTATTTGGATTCATCAGACAACTGTTCTTATCTCGTGTTATTTTCCACCGTTCCCCTGTCTATAATTTTTTTTACTTTACCCCATAATTGTAGATGGAATAACCAATCCTTATCTCAAAAATTTAGAAACTATAATACTTAGTTTGCTGCACCTTATTTTCACAACATTTCAGTCCGACCTTCCTGTATCTTTTTAAATTCGGGAATGTTTCTGTCGGTATTTGAAATGACTTGTTCCATGACTGGATAGAGGTACTAATTCACGATTGTATTTTTTAGTTGCCCACACTAAGAATTGAACCTTCAACCTTCAGGAGAATATCACTTTTACAATTGATTTTTCCAAGTATTCTAACCCACTGCACCACAAGTCCTTGCAGACAGTTCTAATATGAATTTTAGGTACCCTAAACCTATTTTATTTCTAGCTGTAAATATAACTATTTATTATGGCTATATATATATATTATTGCACATTATTGTTATTTACTTATTACTGTAATTATTATGTATCATTTATAATTAACAGTTCCCATATTGTGTTAAATTCTATACTAGGTCCACTTAGTAACTAAGCGTCTACCAGCACATGTGCTGCTTCTTTAACTCATCTTACTCTCCACTGTTCTCTGTCTATAATTTTTTTACTTCGTCCCATAATGGCAGATGGAATAACAAATCGTCATCTCAAAAATTTAGAAACCATAATACTTAGTTTGTTGCACCTTATCATAACAAAGGTCCATACAAAATTTCAGTCAGAGTTAGATCAGTCCAGTACTTTCCAAGAAAAAGTGGAATGGACAGACAGTCTAAGAGAAATATAATATAAATTTTCAATAGGGGAGATGAGAAAATACTGTTAAATAATGGGCCTACATAGACAAAATGGCAGTTGTGGCCAGTGTGATATATAAAATATAAAATTGAGAATCGGGAATTAAGTTCAAATGGGTCTATTGCGAACGTCACTGTAGGTTGTTTGCTTACCTAACAGGATATGGTTCAAATAGTGCAGAGCAAATGCTGACATGGAGTGATGTTATCGTATTGTAATGTCATAATCATTCGTGGAACACAATTATGAGATTCGGAGTGTGATTTTGGGTGGCAGAGACAGTGGATTGGAAAGCCAGTCTCTGGATCTCAGAGAAAAAAGGCAAACAAATTTCTTGTGGATGTATCGAGAAGAGCCAAACGGGAGATTGAGATCACAGCAAGATAAAGAGCCTCGTTCTCCCTTAAGGTAGCGAATTGGTGACACAGATTTGATGTAGTGACATCAATGTCTGAATAAAAACTCATTTAGTAATTGTCTGTATTTTTGAGATGAGGTGTTTTCATTTATTGAGATTGTCGGACTGACTTCCTCATCTTGGTTGTTCTAGTCACAACGTTTCGGTCGTTTTGCCCTCCGGCCTTCATCAGGTGTTTTGTATCGGACTGGGGAACCGTTTGTTAGGAGTCTCGAACCCAACCTTTTATTATTATTATTACAGGGGTACCGTGTTCGGACTCCAGCTAGGCTCTGAGACATAGTTGCTGATTCTCTGTTTTGAATGTTACTTTTCACTGCCTTCGTTCAGGATTGAACTCAGCACCTTTGGGTAACTATAAACTTTGATACAACGTCTAGGACCACTCGGCCATATGTCACTAGGTTGAAGGGTTGGGTTCAAGATTCCTAACAAATGGTTCCCCAGTTCGATACAAAACACCTGATGAAGGCCGGAGGGCAAAACGGCCGGAACGTTGTGTCTATAACAACCAAGATGAGGAAGTCAGTCCGACAATCTCAATAAATAAAAACTCATTTGTTTAGAAAAAACAGAGATTTGCTCATGGGTGTTGAGAAAAGTTTGTTCCAGAGCTGAGGAGCAGAGAACAAACAAAATAAAAGGTATGTTCGATTTTATTGTAATGAACAAGACATTCGGTTCAAAAACCATAGACGTCTTTCTTATGTAAGAACACTTATCAGGGCTTTACATTGCGAGTGACACAGTCGCATTTGCGAGTGATTTTTCCGATTGGCGACTAGAAATAATAAAATTCATATCTTTTGGCGATTGCTTTTTTTTTTTTTTTTTCTTCAGCCAACAATCTTCAAAAGCTCATTATTTTTTTAATAAAACGAGCAAATTAATAAAAAGAATATAGTCTTTTTTAAATGAAGGCTGTTTAACCCTTAGCCTATGCTGGCTGTTAATTTTTTTAACACCTAGTTTTTACAATTACAAACAACTGCAACAATGGTATCTTCAAGGACTATGAAATTCTTCTTTACCCTAACTGCATTAATCAATGAATGAAACCCATGTTTGTATTGTTTTTTGATTAAAAAATTATTTTTCAAAGACCCTAGACTTGATTTTATATGATGTGAAAATTTCACACCTGTCCGTCGTAGGCAATGTGTCTAAAAATACCATCATAGCCTAAGGCTTAAAAAAACAGGTTAAGAAATTCGAACATTTATACCTTCAAGTCTCAATATAAAATTCGGTGCATATTTAAAATTGCAATTATTTAAGAAAAATACAGAAAACTCTTTATGATGTAAATATTTGCCACAAAACAAAGACGTCATATTCCAAAAAAATCACGTATGGTTTGGCTAGTAACTTTTCTATTTGGTTAGGACATGAAAATATGTAGTTGTCAAATGTCGACTAAAAATAAATTTATCCGTGGAGTCCTGCTTATAGACCTCCAATGGTTAATGTGCCGTAACAGTGAACATGGAAGAAATCAGGTAACAAGATGCAATGCCCTTTATGAAGCAAACTAAATGCCAAACAGTTGTAAAACTTACAAACAATGAATAAACAATAGAGGAACAGTAAACAATTTATTAATGAGATGTCATATAATTGACTGCCATGTGGCGAGTACGCTTGTGTTATGTATGAGATAAACATTATATGTAGGAACAAAGCAAAATTATATTATATTTTCACCCCAAACAAGGCACAGTGCCACTTTGATGCAGAGAGCGACTATCAGGGACATAAGTTGCAGGGATACTATGTAGGGAGTTTAGCAGCAAGATGTCCGCCCACATTACACTTGAACTTCTGCGTGCCAGTACAGCAGAAACCTAATGAAGGAAATTCCAAAGTCTAGCAGTTCTAGGGAAGAAACTATTAGAGTAGAAGGCTTTCTTACATCTAGGGATATCTACTGTGTAGGGGTGGGACTTTGCTGCTTGTTGGGTTTGATGGAGGTATTTATGTCAAGGGGGTACAAGGGCTTGTAGTATGTCGGAGCATCCATCATTAAAATACTTGTAAAACAGGCATCGATGGGATAGAGGTTGAAGCTTGGATGACAGTTCAGGACCTATCAGGTTGGCACCTCTCTTTTGAACCCTGTTTAAGAGTGAGAGACTAGTAGCAGATGCACCAGCCCAAATGTGACAACAATACTCCATACATGGGCAAATGGTGGCCTTATAGAAGTACAGGATACTTTCAGGCATAAGTAACTTTCTAGCACGGAAGAGAGAGCTCGCCTTTTTTGCAGCAGCCTTGGAAATGCTCTCGATGTATCTGTTCCAACTCATGTTCCCTGTGAACGTTAAGCCAAGGAGTTTGAACGAAGTACTTTCAGGTAATGTATCTTTAGCCATAGCCATTACTGGTTGAGAAGGTTTATTGTAATTATTAAAAGAAACGAGCTTAGTCTTGGCAGCACTAAACATTACCATCCATTTTAGACCCCATTCCACTACAGACTCGAGTTTTCCTCTAGGGTTTCCACCATTGCCTTGGATATGCGTTTGTTAGTTTTTCCCTCATGCCTGTTACAGAGTGTGATGCCATCAGCATATATACCCATCTCAGAGACTATTTTATCAGTGAGGTTGTTCATGAATATCAGGAATAATAAAGGTCTAATGATCGACCCCTGAGGTACACCCATATTTATATCATATTGTTTAGACATACAACCATTGAGGACAGCCTGGATTCTTCTCTTATTTAAGAAGGATTTAATTATGTTAAGTATTTGTCCAGTAATACCATAGGATCTGATTTTAATAAGACCATCGTGCCATACCCTGTCAAAAGCCTTAAATATATCTAGGGCTACTACCCTCCCCTCGCCTGCTTTATCCAGTGCATGGTATATACATTCAGAAATTAGTTAGAATATCTGCAGTAGAATGGGCTTGCCTAAATCCATATTGACAGTTGGACAGGAGATTAGCAACTGTAAGGTGGTGGACTAGAGCTTGATTAATTATGAACTCAAATATTTTGGTAAACAGAAGGGGAGGCTAATGGGGCGATAATTTAATGCGTTAGTTCTTTCGTCAGAATTTTTGTTAATTGGAACTACAATAAAATATAACAATACAAAATAAAAGAATAATAAACAATTTATTAACTAGATGAGTCAAAGTACATTTTGTTAAAAAATAATCTGCCAATTTGATATTTGTTTTTAACACAAGAAAAAGACAAGATTATGCCATACAGTCATCTAAAAATTTCTATAATTACAAAGATATAAGAAAAACTTTATTTTACAAAAAATTTATTGTGTACGTTACTACTAACCCTAAGTCCTTGGAAAGCTTGCAACTCAGACTAAGTGGTAGGGTAAGTCATATTTTATTTTTTAAGGAATGAAGCCCTGTTCAACAGTTAGGCGACAAGTAACTTTTTTTTTTATCATGTGCCAAAAAGTAATTGGAAATAAAATTTTTTAAAGTTTCAGCATATATCTACTGCACTGTTATTGTTGTTTTACAATTTCTTGATTGTTAACTATTCTGCACTTTTACCATCAAGATTCTTTCTTTTTTTTTTTTTTTTTAACTATTCGGGGTTTGCTTTACAATCCACAGAGGTACAAAAAAGTGGTCAAAAAACAAATATATAACAAATAAATCTTATCAAAGGCAAGAAAAGTTACTCTTCTACCTATCTAGAAAGGATTTTAGTGGTTCTATTCACTTTAAAACTCATAATCGGTTAGAAAATCATAGTGTTTATCGATAGGTGCGAACAAGAAAAAAATGGCTGGAGCTGACCCTTAAATTTTTTTTTTTTTTTTTTATTCAATTTTCACCCCAAACAAGGCACAGTGCCACTTTGAAGCAGGGGGCTACTATCAGGGACTTAATTAGCGGGGTCATTATGAAGGGAGATGAGTAGAAAGATGTTTGTTAACATTACACTTGAACTTCTGCATATCATTGCAGTTGGGAAAGAAGAATC
Source organism: Euprymna scolopes (assembly GCF_053919585.1). Taxonomy (NCBI): domain Eukaryota; kingdom Metazoa; phylum Mollusca; class Cephalopoda; order Sepiida; family Sepiolidae; genus Euprymna; species Euprymna scolopes. The sequence goes on along the minus strand of NC_136504.1, from coordinate 36,806,660 downwards.
CCGGAAGGGAGTTCCAAAGACCCGCAGTTCTGGGGAAGAAACTATTGGAGTAAAAGGCTTTCTTGCACCTAGGGATCTCTACTGTAAAGGATGAGACTTAGTAGCTTGTCGGGTTTGTCGGGGGTAGTTACGTCAGGGAGGTACAAGTGTTTGGAGTTCGTAAGAGCATTCACCATTAAAGTATTTGTAGAACAGGCAGAGGGATGCAACATCTCGTCGATGGGACAGAGGCTGAAGCCTAGATGACAGTTCAGGACCTATCAGGTTGGCGACTCTCTTTTGAACCCTGTCCAGGAGTGAGAGACAAGCAGCAGATGCTCCAGCCCAGATGTGACAACAGTACTCCATACATGGGCGAATGGTTGCCTTATAGAGGTATAGGATACTGTCAGGCGTAAGTAGTTTTCTAGCACGGTAGAGGGAGCAAACCTTCCTTGCAGCAGCCTTGGCAATGCTCTCAATGTATCTATTCCAGTTCATATTCCCTGTAAACATTAGGCCGAGGAGTTTAAAAGAAGTACTTTCAGGTAATGTGTTCTTGGCCATTGCTATTGGTGGTAGAGAAGGTTTCTTGTAGTTATTGAAGGAAACAAGCTTAGTCTTAGCAGCATTGAATGTGACCAACCATTTTTTGACCCCTTTCCACTACAGATTGGAGATCATCCTCTAGTGTTTCTGCCATTTCCTTGGATATGTATTCATTTGTTTTCCTCTCATATCTGTTATAGAGAGTCGTGTCATCGGCAAATATACCCATCTCCGAAACAATTTTATCAGGGAGGTCGTTTATGAATATCAGGAATAATAGAGGTCCAAGGATAGACCCCTGAGGTACTCCCGCATTTATGTCATATTGTTTGGATGTACGACCATCGAGGACAACTTTGATTTTTCTATTACTTAAGAAGGATTTAATTACATTATGAATTTTTCCAGTGATTCCATATGATCTAATTTTCCTTAGAAGACCATCGTGCCATACCCTGTCAAAAGCCTTAGATATATCGAGGGCCACCGCTCTACCCTCCCCTGTTTTATCCAATGAACGGTATATACGTTCAGAAACTACAGTTAAGATATCTGCTGTTGAACGGGCTTGCCTGAATCCATATTGTTTGTCAGTCAGGAGTTTAGCAGCTGTTAGGTGCTGGACTAGGGCTTGATTAACTAAGGACTCAAATATTTTGGCGAAAATCGGGAGGAGGCTAATGGGGCGATAATTTAGTGGGTCAGTTCTTTCATCAGAATTCTTGAAGACTGGTACCACAGAGGCGGTTTTCCAGCAGTCAGGAAAACAAGATTCGTTAAGGCATTTATTGTAAAGTTTGGACAGAACTGGAGCAACCTCGGCAGAGCATTTTTTTAATAGCACAGCCGGGATGAGATCTGGTCCACATGCTTTTGAGGTGTCTAGGTTTTTTATAATAGCATGTACCTGAGTAGGGGTGATTTTCAAATCGTCTAGTGTGGCGTCTGTTCGCAGAGGAAAATCAGGGAGTGAGTGGTGTACCGAGTTCAGTGTGGAGTTTGAGGCAAACCGACTGGCAAGTAGATTAGCCTTGTCAGTTGCTGTGCAAGCAACCTCATGATTGTTTGATAGTGGGGGAATAGCTGACTGTCCATTATTTACTACGCTGTTGTAGATTTTCCATAAACCCCGGGTTCCTAAATTCTGTGCTTCGATGCGTTTTCTGGTGGTTTCAGAGTAATCTGTCTTAGCTGTCTCTATCACTCTCTTACAATTATTTCTAGCTTCTATAAACTTCTGTTTATTTGAGCTGGACTTATGTCGGTTGAATTTGCGGAACGCATGCTGCCTTTGACAAATGGCAGCTGCACAAGCAGAAGTAAACCATTGGGGAGAGTGGGGCTTGCTATAGAATTTCCGTGCGGGAACATGTGCTTCAATAGCAGTTTTAAACCATTCAGTGGTCTCATTTGCACATTGTTCCGCTGGAAGAGTAAAGATATTTTGCCATGGGGCATCTCTGATGAGCTCCCTGATGGCTTCCCAATCAGCCTTTTTGTAATACCTCGTTGTTTTGAGTAGTGGGTCTTCAGTTTTAGGGCGAGAATTTAGGCTGATTTCTACCATTATCACAGCGTGATCAGCATTCCCGAGTGGGCTGTGGGCATTTGTTGTACAGTCATTGGGAACCGTTGTCAGAAAGAGATCTAGAAGTGAGGCATGTTGATCTTGCTGGTCTGGGAAACGTGTCGGAAATGTAACCAACTGATATGTGAAGTTTGGGAGATTAGTTGGCAAATGTTTAGGAGATACACCCCCCCTCTAAAATCCACAATTTACACTTTTTTTTTTTTTACGTTAATTTCATCGATTACAAACTTAAGTTTCAGATTTTAAAAATCTGAAAAAAAAAAAAAAAAAAAAAACTTTTATCGCCAGGGATCAGTTTTCAATTATAACGTTCTACTACATTAAACACCCACATTGTGGCCATCTCTCTCACATAACCTGTGAATATTTCCGTCTAAAATAAGGAGGTTCGGCTAAAATCTGTGTATAATGTAACAAATTATTTTCCGCACAATTTTACAAAAAGTCCATTCTTGGGGTGACCATTTCAATTATTTACCAGATTCTTCAAAAAAAAAAAAAAAAAAAAAAAAAAAAAAAAAAAATTTTTTTTTTTTTTACAATTTCTTATAGTTGGGATTCTTTCAAAGGAAACATGGTTGAAATAGATATATAAGATACATGAGAAAGAGAGAGGGTGGAGAAAGTTCCCTTCCTAACTCCCTTTTTTTTTCTTTTAGACGGAAAGGCTCACCCACCGGTTATGTGAGAGAGTCGCCCCCCCCCCCTGGTGATGGTCACAAAGTAGGTATTCAATTTAGTAGAACGTTATAATTGAAAAATTTTAGTAGAACGTTATTATTGAAAATGTTTTCACGTTAATTTCATCGATTACAGATGAGATTAACGTGTTTTTTTTGTTTTTTTTTAATGTGTAAATTATAGAATTTAGCGATGGGGGCAATCTCCTAAACGACCACCGATGAGTTAAAATGTACAAAATATTGTACTACTATAGTTTATCGCCGAAAATTGAAGACGCCATTTTTCGGGCACCTGTTGTCAGAATCAGAGGGAGAAATCAGTATTTTAAACTATGGGCAAAGCATGAAATAACAAAAAAAAAATTAAAGTACCTATTTACTATGCCTCCCCACGGGACAGTTAGACACCACTACACCAGGGTCGTTTTTTAATGTGGAGAAAAGGTACAAAAACAAAAAATTGTCTCAGTCGTGAAGGAGTCCTTCTTCCTTCACTGAAGGAGTGAAGGGAAGGACTGCTCAGTGCTACTGCTCCTCCACCGAAAGAGAACAAGAAATGAAAGTGCAGCAGCATCTGAAGAACAGATACTACACTTTGATCTTGGCCAAAAGGCCAAGACGGAAAGAACTAATTACTACGTGCCCCAACGTAGTATAAACATTAAAAATTTTCGGCGATAAACTGTAGTAGTACACAAAATACTGTCAGAAACCAACCCAATGTTACCATGACATATATTGGGGGATGGATGGGGTTCTAACAGTCGATTTGCGTGATTTTTGGAATATGAAACCTTCGTTCCGTAACTAGTACGTACATCATAAAGATGTTTTCGCAATTTATTTTTTTAATAGGTTTACCAAACAATGTTTCGTCCGTGACACTACTGTAACATTGAATCGAAGTAACTAAAGATGTGGTTATAAATAAATAATAAATTAATTACTTCAATAATTAAATAAATGAATAAATAAATAAAACAAAATATTAAGAAAAAAAATGCTTATACAAAGAAAGGCGACGGATCGATTTTTTACAAATAAAATTGCAGAAACAGGGAGCATAACTCAGTTTGCTTATTTTAGATTATTTTTAATTCTTGCTTATTGTCCGTTTTTGCTGCTTGTTGTTTTAACTAGATTGGGAATTTATGAACATATTGTACCCGGTACCGCATAGTAATCATAACGTTATTATTTAGAAAGCCATTCTTAACATGAGAAGGGGAAGGTGTTTTTCTAACGATTCTGTACTTTCACCTAACTATTTAATAATAATAATAATAATAATAATAATAATAAAATCTCCCTTTGTTTCATGATTTATCTCCTTCGATCGCTCTGTCACCTTTCTTTGTAAAAGCACCTAAAAAAAAAAAAATTATTATTATTAAAAAATAAATAACTAAACGAGTTACGAAAACCAAAACACGCCGAAAGAACAAAAACAATTCATTCTTTTTTATACCACATTTCGTGCTTTCAAATCGAAATCGTCATCCTTTTTCTTCAATTCGTTCGACACTGAAGATTTAAGATCCGCATCATTGTTATTATTCAAAGAGTTTTTCCGGCGAGATTTTAAGGCTTTTACAGTCGCCTTAAAAACATTAGTTAAGTCCATTTTTGAAAGAATGCAATTCTGTGGAGACGACGACGAAACGAACGGTTTTTACAAAAACTGGAACTAATAACCACAAACCGGAACGATCTTTTAATGTTCCATTCTTACTTTGGTCACTATCAAATATATTTCGGCTGTTACAAATAAAAATAATTACACTTTGAAAATAATTAAATATTTTAGAAAAATCATTTCTATTTGTTTTTCTTTCCAAAATTGTAAAGTGAAAGCGTTGTTTGTTTTACTGTTTACACTGAACTTAATAAAATTGATTTAACATATTAACTTTATTATAATTTTATTATAAGCGTTAAAGTTTTCTACATGTTCAATTAGAAATATTATTTGTGAATTTAACTGCATTTAAAAAATATATATTATTTATTTAATTTCAAAAATTCAATAAAACCATTTTTGTTTTTATAAATTCCCTTAACCGGAAGTTTATGTGTGCGATTTCTTTTTCGTTTTGTGACGTGGGAAGAGTACCAGGTTGTCAGATAAGGGAGACAACTGATTCATATTTTGTTCAGAGTTATTTCTCTTGAGTTAAAAATTTTGATTAAGAATTCGGTAAAACGTTATGATTTTTAATGACACAATTATTTATTTAACTCCGCGAAGATAACCATTTTGCACTACTTTAAAAAAAATCACTATATAATGATGCTAACCCTTATTCTAGTTTTTAATTTTAAATTTACTACATGATTTTGATTCTAGAAAAATTATAAAAATTAAAGCTTAAGCTCAAGGTGTCTTAAGATAAGGAAGTAGACATAGTTTACGTTTGGCAGTGTAGCGACACGCAAGAAACATAACGTCTGTATAAGGAACGTTTCAGTTGTGCGTACAGCTGTTGTCTAAACCCACGCAATCTCCGTGCACAAAACTAGAATTCTGTCTTGTATGGGCTATTGAGGTTTATCAGGTTTGTGTCTAACTCTCTGACTCCATAGAAATAAATAAAAGAAACATATTTTAAGGGTGAATAAGAAAAAGCAACTTTATTTACTATTTGGGAGGTATATAGAGAAGGTTCGTTTTGTGGCAGAAGAGAATGTTCGTGAAATGTGTGTGAGAAAATCAACAGAAAAAATGTTTATTCGGTTATACTTATCGGTTTAGGTGGGAACAAAGTTGGTTTGAATTTACTTTGGTGTCTTCCTTTTTTGGTTTTCGTGAACGAAGTAGTGATTAGTCATTCAAGGCGTTCGGGCCATAACGTGGGGCCAGTACGTCGTTTTTGACTTTCATAACCTTTTCGGGGCTCCTCCGGCCGCGTAGAAAGTCAACCGTCCTTCCTTTTTTTTCTCTTCAAAACCCCAGAAAAAAACGCGCCAAAAACCAAACTTCCTTTTTCCGCCGGAAGTCCTGCGTCTTCCAGTCCGCAGTCAATTCTTATCAATCCCCACACTTGTTTCGCCGACGTAGCTGGAAGCACCTCACGTGATAGAGATGTTGTTTTTATTAATCCAATCGGATTATGAAGAAAATGAATTTCGAAATATTTTTTTCTGACAGTTTTTGGTGGAGCCAGTTTGAAACCTATAAAAAAGGCACACGTGCCAAAACCAATCAGATTTTTCTCGTCCAGTCAGATTTTCCCTGTCGGGTAGACCAGCTCTTCGATCACTTGCTCCGTCTCCTGACGTTAAATCATGAATATAAATGTTGCGCACCTTGCACTTGGAGTTGTAAATTTTTGTGGATCAATTACCAAAATAATATATTTATATAAATTTTCATTGCCTAAATTCTATGCCTTGGAACCATTGAAAGCAAATAATTTTGTTGGCCTTTTTCATTCAAAAAAAAAAAAAAAAAAAAAAAAAAAAGGAAACATTTTTCTAAAGAAATGACATCTGCCTCAGTCAGAGCAAGATTTCTCTCTCTCATGATTTTTACTTACGCATTTTATTCAAGATCTCTCAGGCTAAACACATCTATATATATATAGAGTCCTAACGACCACACAAGAAGTTACAAACATTAACTTTATTGCTGAAATATTCCTTTCCTGAAGATTTCACATTTTTACAAACTCTAAATGACTTAGTCATTATCATCTTCTTGACTCTTGTGCTGAATCCGAACGCGCACAAATAAAAATATGTCAACACAATAACATCATTCGCCTTTCTTGCTATGTTAAATAAAAATCATATTATTAATTTTTATATTCGATTTTTGTTGTGATACCGATTTTGACATCTTTTTTTATATTTGGTTTGCGTCAAGGGATTAGAAAAACGTATCGTTAACAATTTACACCGGCGATAACTGCCGAGTTAAATGCTTATTGTAGTAACAGTGATGATACTCTCTGTGGATCTGGTCTCTATTCACAACACTCATCAAAATCCAGCAGAACATGCAGCGAATAATAGACCTGAAAGTTTTCGCACTTTTGAACATGGCATTTTAAGGTTTAGCGGCTTATTGTTCCCCTTGTGAGAATAATTTATTGGCACCTCTCAACTCTATTGGATTTCATACACATCGGATTTGCAAAGCTCTTTTCCCCATTGCGATGATCTGTTTCTACAGCATCCGGACGGATTATCCAAACATGCAAATAATCTTCCAAACAGTGCAATTACAATGGAGACTGACACTCTATCATTGACAATGGTTACACATGCCGTACTCAGAATTCCGCCTTTTTGAACGCATGACTCAATGTTGTGGTTCACGCACGTGGAGACACAATTTTATACTCAGAGGATTCACAGTGAACAAAGTTCAACCATTTTGTGGTCGTGTTGTCGCATGAAGTCATGGCTGAGGTCCGCAATCTAATCATGGCACCTCCTGGGTCGATCACCTACGACAATTTCAAAACAAAACTCATCAGAAGAACGATGGACTCACAGCAGAAGCATCTCCGACAACTACTCATCGAGGAAGAGCTCGGTGACAAAAAACCCTCTCAGCTCCTAAGAAAGATGAAACAACTAATGGGTGAAAACATGTTACAAACCGATATCCTGAAGCAATTATTTGTCAGCAGACTACCGTCCAGCATCCAAATGATACTGGCATCTTCCAAAGACACCATCATGGTTGAGGAATTTGCTGAGCTGGCAGACAAAATCATGGAAGTCACTGTTTCCATAGCTCCGATGCATGTACAAGCTTCCAGAGATTCTCTCCCTGAAATCACGGACGTCCCTATAGAGGTGAGTGGAGAAATAGAAAGACAAGCTCAACTAATCCAGTGCCTGTCTGATAGGCTGCACCACATGGAGCTGGTATAATGTAGATACTGGCAGAAATCGCAAGATTATTCCCCACCTCAATACTCCAGCAAGCAGGACCGTCCGCGACGATGAACCAGTAGCCAAAGTAACCACAACTTGTATTATTGTCGTGCATGTTATGGAGAGAGGGCTTTTAAGTGCCACAAGCCCTGTTCATTCGTTCAAACCGATAAACCAGTGGGAAATGATCAGGCCAGGCAATAGGAGCGACAGATACTCCTGGCTAACCCCATACATATCGCACCTTCTATGTCATGGACAGAAATACCGGTACACGTTTTCTCGTTGATACTGGTGCAGAGGTTAAGATCATACCAAAAAGACTGGTGAAAGAGAAGCGGCCCCAGTTGACAAACTGTAAACCACTCATCGATCCTGACTTTCGAAGAAAAATCACTAATGTTAAACTTGGGTTTTCAACGCATTTTCCAGTGGGTATTTACCATTGCGAAGCTACCAGTTCTGATCTTGGGAGCGGATTTTTTACAGCACTCTGGCATCCTCATGGACGTCAAGCAAGGGAAGTTAATCGACCACAACACTGTATTTACTGTGCAGAGGAGGATTAACCATACAGCAAGAATAAGCCCAGTCATACTGAGCAATGCAAAGAATACATACACTGACCTTTTAAAACATTTTCCCAACATAACATGTCCCGTTTTTAGCGACAAGATTAACCACAATGTTACTCATTACATTCAAACCAAGAGACCGCCTGTGAGTGCGCACCCACGCAGACTCAAACCCGATCGCCTAAATGCTGCCAAACAAGAATTTCAGCACACGTTAGACTTACGCATAATTTGACTTTCCAACAGTAACTGGTCATCACCACTTCACATGGTGCTTAAAAAGACGACCAGTGACTGGCAGCCTTGCGGGGATTACCGGGCACTCAATAGCCACACTATCCTGGGCAATTAACCTATTCTCCACCTCCAAGACTTTTCAAATTCTCTTTATGAAAAATCGATATTTTCTAAAATCGATCTTATACGTGCATGCAACCAGATTCTGGTCAAACCTGAAGATATTCTCAAAACTGCAATCACTACTTCATTCGGACTTTTCCAGTTTTTACAAATGCCCTTCAGATTGAGAAATGCTGGCCAAACCTTCCAGTAGTTTATAGACACAGTTATATGCAGTCTGCCATTCGTCTATGTGTACATCCACGATTTACTAGTAACCAGCTCATCAATAGATGAACACATTCAACAACTTCAACAACTGTTCCACAGACTATCGGAATACAGCGTCATCATCAACCCCAGCAAATGTGAGTTTTGAATCTCTTCAGTATCTTTCCTTAGTCATGTGATTGATTCGCATGGTAATCGCCCCCTCCTGAATAAGGTTAGATCGATTGCTGATTATCCACCTTCCGCTTCACTGCGTAAGCTCCTGAAATTCCTCGGGTTGATCAACTTCTACAGATGTTTCGTGTCTCACTGTGCTGAAATCGCACAATCCTTAACTGACTTATTCAGGAATAAGAAGAAAAATGAAGCAATAATGTTGAATGGAGCCAAATCACGCTCTTTTACACAGGTAGAGGAAGCCTTGACAGACACAATAATGTTGGTTTTTCCCCATCCCAGCACACCCTTTGCCTTGTTAGTGGATGCATCTGATATTAGCGTCGGAGCAGTCCTGCAGCAGTTCGTTGATAATGTGCGGCAACCACTGTCCTTTTTCTCTAGATGCCTCCAGAATGCTAAGATTAAATACAACACCTTTGGCATAAAACTTCTAGCCGCTTATTGCACAGTAAAACATTTCCGTTACATGTTAGAAGGCTTGGATTTCACCCTATATATATATATATATATATATATATGGACCATAAGCCATTGTCACAGGCTTTATTCACCAAGCCTAGCAAACATTCGCCCAGAGAAGCTCGCCATTTGGACTATTTTGCAATTCACTTTGGATATCAAGTTCATCAAAGGCACCGAGAACGTGGTTGCAGACACATTATCGCCCATGCATATTAATGCCATCCAAACTACCAATAATATTGATCTATACCAGATCAGTCGACCAGGGGAATGATGAAGAATTAAATTGCTTACTACATTCCGAAAACCTAACGTTCAGGCAATTTCCACTACCTTTCTCCAACAAGATGATATGGTGCGACATCTCAACCAGTCATGAGTGCCCCTATGTGCCTCTCAAACATGGACGAGTTGTCTTTTCAAAGCTGCACAGTCTATCACATCCTGGCATCCGTTTGACTCAGAAGTTGGTGACATCACGCTATATATGGACTACTATCAACAGGGATGTACAAGAATGGACACGGGGTTGTATCCGTTGCCAGAAGTCAAAAATTCATCGGCACATCAAGAGTCTTCTTGTTACTTTTTCAGCACCTCAGGCTTTTTTTCAATATGTCCACATAGACATAGTGGGTCCACTCCCACCCTCGAAGGACTATACTCATCTGCTAACCTACATTAACAGATTTTTGAGATGGTCTGAAGCCATCCTCATTAGAGATATTTCTGCTGAAATTGTTGCCAAAGCACTCATTACGCATTGGTTATCTCGTTTTGGCGTGCCTATAATCGTCACAATCAACAGAGGTAGACAGTTCGGCTCATATCTTTTTTCTGAACTCTCCCGCCTGCTTGGTTGCAGACACATACGCACTACATCTTACCATTCAGCAGCAAACGGCATGATTGAGCGCTTTCACCGGCAGTTAAAGGTGTCTCTTAAAGCATATTTTGACTCGAGCAGATGGACAGAATACCTGCCTTTCATGCTCCTCGGTATTCGATCCACCGTTAAAATGACATCGGCTTGTCCTCCACTGAAATGGTTTACAGCACCTCGCTGACCCTACTTGGACAGATGGTCGCACCAACCACACTGCAGCACATGCCTAACCCAATGGACTACACCTCTCGCTTGAAAGAATATATGTTGAAACCTCTGAATGTTAAACCAAGACCACAAAATGTAATCACTCATGCTCCCCAGGATATTAACACATGGACTCACATATTCATTCAGTCTTCCATAGTTGGGTCTGTACCGAATGGTATATACATTATTTAATTGGAATTCGTTATTGAGATGAGTATTATTTATTAATTTATTTATTGCGGACTATTATCCTCATCTTTCTTAGTTGTTGTTTCATGACTTATTCTCGATTAACTGTGCTTTAATATTTGATTTTCTTAAATAAAAAAAAAACTACTTGATCGATTTACGTGATTTTTGGAATATGACATGTACATGCAATGACAAGTACGTACGTTATACTGTTTTTTTGCAGATTTTCCATGTAACCGACTTCATTTTCGGCCCAATAATAGACTTGCACCTTCTTGTGTTATTACAAAACAACAAAAAAGAAAACACGGTCTTATGTAATTTTGGTACCGCGCTGAAATAATAATGTTATTATTTCGGAAGCCATTCTTAACATCGGGAAGAGAGGGTATCGTTTAAAAGTCATTTCGGGGGCACTTGTGCAGTACTTAAAAATATACAAATTTATTTTCTTTTGGAGGTGGAGGAGGCTCGTTTTAAAACTATATCTACCTCAGTATTTTCTTTAATTTTCCGACATTTTTTTGTTAAAAATTATTTACTAAGTAATGTCGAGTGCGACATTACTTTTTATTTCTTTTTAATTAAATAAACTCTTTAAAATAAGTTTAAACACCAAAAACTTACAAAGCTAGGTAGAAAACGAAAACTTAGAAAAATCAATTTAATCAATTTAATTTTTTTAAAACAATAAACATTGTAAAAATATTTTTAAAAATATTATTGGATGTGCATTTACTGCATTATTACCTAAAATTATACAAATTTATTTTCTTTTGGAGGGGGGCTCGTTTTAAAACTATATCTACCTTAATATTTTCTTTAATTTTCTATTTTTGAGCAATTATCCTCCTAAGTCGTGATCCTCTTATGTTGGACATTTTTTGTTCATAAGGAACACTCGACATTACTTTGTTTTTTTTTTGTTTGTTAAACTATATAAACTCTTTAAAATAAGTTGAAAGACCAAAAACTTTCAAAGCTAGGTAGAAAACTAAAACTTGGAAAAATTAATTTAATTTTTTTAAAACTACAGTAACCAAGTAAAAATAATTTAATAAATATTATGGGATGTGTATTCTCTTTTAAAGACAATATCTTCTTCAAAAACGGTCGTAAAATGTGTTTTCAATCGATATTTATTCAATAAGGGACCAGTTTTCCTACCTAGCAAAAGGGTACGAGTTTTCCGGAGACGAGTTTTCCGGGGACGAGTTTTCCTAAATTCACTAATAATATATAAACAATGATATAGGTATTTCAGAAGTTTTTTTTTTTTTTTTTTTTTTTTTTTTGAATAACTTAAAAAAAGTAATGAAAAAGCGTAAAACTTAAAATAAAATAAGAAATATTTAAAAACTTTATCAGAATTTGACGGTGTAAACATCATGATATGACCTTCAGTTGTCGAACTTATTTTCGACTTAGCCGGGCGTAAATTTAACAAAAACAACATAAAACCATTTTGGTTATTCGGAATTTTAACCTATTGTTCTAAGGGAGATAACTCTATTTTACTAGAGTAGTTAAAAAAATAATTTCTTTTTACAAATTATTCGAATATTTTGTTAAAGAAAAATCACAATTCCGACTGTTTACAATTTTTGTTATTAAGTTTATAAAACTTCATTACATTAAATGAAGTTGAAAAAAAAAAAATCATTTTTTAAAAATTCGCATTAAGATAGTTACCTCCCTTAGAACAATAAATTAAAATTCCGAATAATCACCGTTACTGCCTAGACAGAATTTTTGGTGCTTGTTTAGAATTCCTCCAATATTTTTAAACAAAGAACAATCTGTATGAGTAAATATCCGTTAAGGAAAATAAATATCGTACGCCAAAAATTATGTAAATTGATTTAGTAGTTTTATTTTGAAATAATAAATCACATTTTTTTGGCGAAACTATGAGGAAAAAAGAAAAAAAAAAAAAGAAATAACTCCAAATAATTCTATTTTGCTAGATTAAAAAAAAAAGTTATCCTTAACATAGAAAAAGAGGAGGCATTAGAAAGAACTCAAATTCGCTTAAAAATGAATTTTATTTCTAAAAATAAAACTACGTGATCAATTTACGTGGTTTTTGGAGTACGTATATATATATATATATATATATATATATATATATATATATATATATATATATATATATATATATATATTCGTCACAGGGTACGTATACATCATACAGATTGTTTATATATAAGGGGAATTCTGGACAAGGGCCGATTTTTTTTTTCGTGTTCTGTCCGTGACTTGTAAATATTACACATTATTTTTAATTCTGTCAATTTTTCAGTGTTCACACGTAATCGCCTAAAAAAGTAGAATTTTATTATTTGGGAAAGATTTAGATTTGATCTATGAATTCAGATACAGCCAAAAATAAAATAATAATCAAGTAACAAATAAATTAGAGAGTTAGTGTGGCCAAGAAAAGGAAAGTAAAAGATTGGGGAATTTTTTAGTTTCATTATTCACAATATCTGTATGACCTATTTTAGTTTCGTTTTACTTTTGAGTTGTTTTCCTTGAAAATTTCGAAACTTACTTTCCTTTCTTTCGGGGCGTTTGAAATTTCGTTGGTAAGTTCATTTTAATTTTATTTTTATTTCAACATTTATCCCAATGGTAACTTTTTTTCTTTTTTTTTTTTTTTTAAGTTCATTTTCGTCTCTATCAACTAAAAATCACAATAAATCCCGATTAGCTTTTTTTTTTTTTGTTTTTTTTTTGTTATTTTTGTACCTATTTACTATGCCTCCCCACGGGACAGAGTTAGACACCAGGGTCGTTTTTTAACGTGGAGAAAAGGTACAAAAATAAAAATTGTCTCAATCGTGAAGGATTTCTCCTCCACTGAAAGAGAACAAGAAATTGAAGTGCAGCAATGCAGCATCTGAAGAACAGATACTACACTTTGAGATATTAAATCTTTTATTCATGTTAAAAAATACAGTCAAAATTAACGAAGAACAAAAAACTTAGGCACATCATGGCCAACTCAAAAGGGGGGATTTTGGGGGTCGTTAGTCATCCTTGTCACTCCAGAACTAAACAAAGTCAAAAGTTTCTCCCAGCTAGTATCTTCTTTCACCATAATACCGCATTCACCCTTTCATATTGGGGGACGTCCTAGTAACTCCCAATTTTTAAAACATTTTTTATTGACGTTTAAAAACAAAAAAAGATAACAATAAAATGGTACAATAATTCATTTGTGTCGAGGGCGGGGGAAGAAAAAACGGTATTATTATACAAACACCGTGACAGCGTTAGGGTTACGATTAGGGTTAGGGTTAGGGTTTAGGGTTAGGGTTAGGGTTAGGTTTACGGTTAGGGTTAGGGTTAGGTTTACGGTTAGGGTTAGGGTTAGGGTTAGGGGTTAGCGTTAAGGTTAATTCGCTGTCACGGTGTTTATATAGTTTTACCGAAAAAACAAAAGGTGATTAGTAGGACCCTCCCAACCCCGTCTAGTTGATAGACTGCCCGTTGTTCCACTAGGTTTGTAAAAGGAACCTCGCTTCTGCGGGTCGGGTCAGTCTCTAGGTGGGGATGCTCTCTAGATGGGGGTGAATGGAGAAAAGAAAATTTTTGTGGGTAAGGGATGGAGGTTGGCCAAGTAATTTGTTATTTTTGTAGTTCGTTAAATTGAAATATATCCAGGTAGGTAGAAGAGTTTGCCCGTTGAAAACTTGTTTTTGTTGTTGTTTTTAAATATTTTACAGATTTATTTTGGTATTTTTAAACGACCTAATCCAGCGTAGTTTATCCTCTAAAAAGAAATCCAGATCTGATTTTTTTTTGGTTGGTTGTCTTTAAAAAATAATATGAAGGAAGGATTTTTGGCGGACCTGACCTGTGAGAGAAGAGAGTACCCACCCCCTAAAAATACGTGTTTTGCACCTTTTTAAAAAATGTTTTTTTTTTTTTTTTTTTCGACGAGTATCGTAGATTTAGACTTAAGTATCATATTAACAGAAAAAAAAAAAAATTAGTGACTTTTAAGAAGGGTGTTCACTTTCTCGTTATAACGTTCTACTTCACTGCTACCTGAGTTACGGTCCATTTGTTTACCAACGTGTCACGTGATTCCCTTCTTAAAAGGCATTAATTTGTTTTTCAAAATTGTTTTCTGTCAATATACTTAAGTCTGTAATCTATGATAATCGTCGGAAAAAAAGATAAAAAACACGGGCAATCGTGAAGAAAGAGAGAGCCTGTTTCCTCGGTTTGACTATAGGTGGCGTTACTGTCTGTCCACCCCGTTACGGAAGCACAAAATGTATATAATGCTACCCTTGAAATAAAAATAAATGTTTTTGTTATATTTTAATTTTAAACATGTTTTTTTTTTTTTTTGCAAACATATTTAAGTTTTATTTTTTCAAACATTTACGTTTTTTTTTGTTTTTGCAAACATATATAAGTTTTATTTTTCCAAACATTTACGTTTGTTTTTGCTATATTTTTCTTTTAAACATACAACCGTTTTTCGGCGAGTATTTTTTACGCTCTTATGATTAAAAAAAAATCAACGTTTTTTTTTTTTTAAATCGTTTTTATGAGCCCCTCCCTTTTTTTTTTTTTTTTTAAATTTTCTGCACTTATTTTACCTTTTCCGCGAGTATTTATATATATATTTGAAAAAGGATATTGTAAAACCTGAATCTTACTTGAAACTACTATTAAGAAATAGCGCGGTACCGGTACAATAAGTGCATAAGCAAACTTTTCAAAAAGAAAAATATTTAAAAATATTTAGTTTATGCTTGCAAAAAAACAAACAAAAAAAAAACGTAAATGTTTGAAAATAAACAAGCAACAAAACGTAAATGTTTGGAAAAATAAAACTTAAATATGTTTGCAAAAACAACAACAAAAAAAACGTAAATATGTTTGAAAAAATAAAACTTAAATATGTTTGCAAAAAAAACAAAAAAAAAAAAACACGTTTAAAATTAAAATATAACAAAAACATTTATTTTTATTTCAAGAGTGGCATTGAAAACATTTTGTGCTTCCGTAACTGGGTGGACAGACAGTAACGCCACCTATAGTCAAACGGAGGAAACAGGCTCTCTCTTTCTTCACGATTACCAAAACACGCATTTTTAGGAGGTGATCACTCTCGTACCAGGCCCGCCGGATTTTTTGTTTTAATAATAAAAATTTAACATTTTTGAGTGGAGCTTAGCTTCGCTTCATATATAAATTTAGCATAAAATGAGTACCCACTTCTTGGCCACGTAGCGGTAAGCGAGATGTAATTCTTAGCATTTTTCAAGTTTTATGACAAGAAGGAGAGGAGAAGCAACGGGGTAGGGCATAAATTCCAACCAGTTTCTAACACAAAGTGCTAGTAAATCGATCCCCCATATTGGAACCACTCGACGAGAACACGCACTCACTCAATTCAAATTTTGCGTGCGCATGCAATAATTGAATGTGCGTAAAAAACAAACATGGCGACCAGTGAAAACAATACAGAATTCATTGGATGGTACTCCTTGGGCGTTGAGTTCCATGGCGACCAGCAGAAAAATTTAATGGTCGCTCCCTTAGTCCCCCCCTAGTCAAGGCTGACGCATGCGCGCGTAACATTTTTATTTACTTACGTTGCCGTAGTAACTAAATGATTATTTGTCACTTTTACAAACATTTATTTATTTATATATTTATTTTGAAAAAAAAGTTTTACTCTTTATGAATATTAAAAGAAAAAAGTTACTAAACATTTATTAATAATTTCTCACTTTTACAAACATTTGTTTTAAATTTCTTTTTAAATGACGACTCTTATTGATAAATAAATCTACTTCGGTTCTCTGCAACGGACACTGAAAACTTTTTTTTTTTTTTAATAGTATTTGCGGATGGCTATGTTGACAACAAATATCAGTTAAATTTTGCAAATATCCCCCCCCCCCAAAAAAAAAATTAGCCTTTTTTACGTTCTTTCATGAACTGCTTTTGGCCGCCATATTTTATTTTTTTTGTTATGAAATAATAATAAAAGATGTATAATGACCGCCACATACGTTCGGAACAAATCCCCGACAGGTCCCTAATGTCAGAAAGTTTTCTACTCAAGTAGTTTCTTCTCTAGAACAGCTAGACTTTGGAATTCAATGTTTTTTCTTCATTTTTATGACTGAATTTGAACACTCGATTGAAGTTGAAGGAGCAATCCATGCGAAACCTTGTCCAAAAGATACCAAACAAGTCTACACCATATCTGGAAAAATGTTGTCTTTATTTATTGTTCTTAAGCATTTAATTGGAATATAGAATAAATTCAAAGGAAAATAAAAATAAAAAAAAATAACAACAATCGCTCCTGATAATAATCGGACACACACCGATAGAAAGCGCTTGAGAAGAATATGGCTGAATAACAACGTTTGGGTGCCATTTTATACATCACACCAGCAGAAATAAGAAAGACTGCTCGGCGAATGAAAAAGATATATATTACTAATGTTACCATAACATTTATTGAGTGGGTTTCTACCACTAGTATTTTGCTTCATTTTCGATTTTTGAGCCATTATCAAGCCTTCAAAGATGTCGGCCATTCTTTATTGTTCTCAAGTAATACTCAACACTGTTTGTTGTTTTAACAGAATAAATGCTTTAAAATAAGTTAAAGCACTAAAAACTTATTCAGTTACGTAGAAGAATAACTTATCTTGCCTTTGATAACATTTAGTTATGTGAAACCTTGTCCAAAAGATACCAAACAAGTCGTAATCTCAAACTCCTCAAATAAATAAAATTCAACACATTACCTGAAACATTGAAATGAAAATCTGTCAGAAATCACTGTTTTTATAAGCGAGTTCAAATGAGACTAAGGTGTTACGTTCATGGGTTAGTATAGAAATGTGGATGAGAGAAGGCTGAGTGCAATAGCAACTTTATTGAGCATCCATCTTACAATAAGTAATCCTTCTCTTTCTATTGGAGAGTTATCTGGAAAGGGGGCAGGACTAGGGAGAGCCGTAGTGAGAGTTTGGTTATACATAACATAAGGTCACATAAATTAAGTCCATAATTAAAGAAAATGATAAAATAAGGCCTGTCACTGAATGAATCATACTAAACTTCTGTAACTTTAGCAAATAACAAGTGAAGCATGCATGGTCCCCAGTGAGTGCACAGTGTACGAGGCATAAAAAAATGACTAAGTTCAGCACCTCCCTCCCATTTAGCCCCAAAAGTCCACAGGAGATGTCAAATCCTGGTGAAAATGAAGAAACAGTGCAGTTTTAAGCCTTAACATATGTAAATTTGAGTTCTGCACCATGCAAAAAAAGAAATGACTAAGTCTATCATTTATCCCCCCCCCCTTTTAGCTCCAAAACTCTCCAAGGTCTTAACAGATTTAAATTTGAGTTGAGCACCATACAAAACTACTAAATATACATACACAGAAAATTTGGGACAAATATGGCACAAAAATGAAGTGTTTTTATTAGCCCTAAAAGAGCTCCTGGGGAACACCCAAGAGTTATCTGGAAGTAACGGAGTTTGCAAATACCTTCACTGGAAGATATGTAAAAAACTCAACATTCAGTGTAGTAAAAAATCCTGGGAACATATACCCGAACGAACAGTTGGGAATGACAACTACACTATTCACTATGACTACATAATCCCTACTGCTACATATCTTGAAAACGCAGCTGTTAAACCAGATATAGTGATTTGGGACAGAGCAAACAAAAAAGCGACCGTAATAGAGGTCAGTGTACCCAATGATACAGGGCTTAACAGAGTTGAGAGGGAAAAGATAACAAAGTATCAAGGACTTATGTATGATATGAAACGAAATTGGAAATTAAAAGACGTTTCAATTATACCAGTCATCATAGGAGCAACTGGGCTTATGAAAAAGAACTTTAAAAAGTACATAGCAAGCATACCCGGTGAACCAAGTGCAAGTGAAATACAAACGATTGCACTGAAAGGGACGGCTAGAATCCTAAAAAGATCTCTTGGTTGGACTCACTAAAATAGGGGTAAATGTCAGACATCTGGTTGGATGTCCCATCCCCTAGAAGAAAAAGTTTAAGAAAAATGAAAAAAAAAAAAAGAAAAGAAGTATAGACAAACAAAATTATATAGAAATCAGTCACAACTTTTCAGAAAGTTTTATAAAAATCCAAAGCATCAACTTTTTTTTAATAAGCACAAAAGTGTCCATTTTAGCCATTTTAACCCAAAAGGCACCCCTAGGGAAGCAATCAGAGTTTTCCCGGAAAATCTGTTCTGTTACTTTTTTACTCATATCATGTTTAATGTTTGTGCAAAATTTCAAAAAATTCCAAGGTGTAGTTATTGAGAAAAGTGCAGACAGACGAACAGACAAGGGTGCAATACAGGTCCACCCACCTTTTGTTGGGGGACCAAAACGTATTATTAAAAATTATAAACAGAGTTCTTCTTTGTTATAATAACAAA
The DNA here is from genome assembly GCF_053919585.1 of Euprymna scolopes. Lineage (NCBI taxonomy): Eukaryota > Metazoa > Mollusca > Cephalopoda > Sepiida > Sepiolidae > Euprymna > Euprymna scolopes. The sequence goes on along the minus strand of NC_136504.1, from coordinate 36,787,427 downwards.
ATTCGAAAATCGAAATATTGAATTTCAAGTACAATCAATCTATTTAATTGTTATATCGCAATAATGAATAAAACCAAAAGTTACAATAAACGATTGGGCAGAAAATTAATTATTAACGAAAACAGTTTTCAAATACAATTAGGGAAAATTGAGTTTTGCAAAAAAAAAAAAAAAAAGAAAAGAAGCTGGAGTATTCAAATCTTAACAAGGGAGGTAAATATTTTCTGAAAACTGGAAATCTTTGGCCAATTTAGAAAAAAATTACTGCGATATACCAATTAATTAGATACCATTGGTTGTACTTGAAATTCAATATTTCGAATTTTGCTATTTTCACAAAGAATTCTGTGCTTCATTGAGCAGCTCCCCACGGATAGCTGTTCCTCAGTCCTGCACTCGGGCTTAGGTTAGGTGCTGATATCATCAAGAGAAATAGACAATTACGGGAGGTTATCTTATGGGATTACGTCAGTTCTTATACTGCTGCCCTCCTTATTCCAAATGAGCAAAAGAACACATTGCGGAAGGCTGTTCTAAAGACCTGTTTGCCCATCAGACCCATCATTAAACCACCTGCTGTCGTAAGGACAGACTCTGCCCTCAGCTTCAAATCCCTTAAAAATGATGAGTTTCTGCTCACTCGCCATATCTCATTAGAGATAGGTAACCCTAAAAACTTCAATTGTAACCCTGTTGCCGAAAAGGCTGGCCAAGATACCCAACGAAAGCTCCTGAAGCTGATTCACAGATTTCTACAGTCTTGCTCTCTGTGGCATGTTGCACATTGAACTGTAGGTTTGGATCACTCACATTGTCCCCCAGAGAAATCTTGTATCACAGGGACCAGTTTATCAATAAACCCATTGACTTCAATAATATGGATCTTACAGAGGAGCAGCATCTGTTTACAGTGAGTTGTCTAAGGCTCTCAACTGCTCATGTAGGCCTTGAATGGAGGTGAATGTGGGGGACATTATGTACCTTCACAGTAGCCTATCAAAAAATAAAGGATGTGAGCGATACTTAGTTTCATCCAAGCGAGATGAGTGGATGTACATTCGAAAGTTAAGGGCTTGTACATACAAGGTCCACAAAGATGAGTGCTTCCGAGTCCCTTCTCATCCAGGTAACAGCCCGAGGATTAGTCTTGAACATCCAATTACTGTGACAAGGAAGATAGTGATACAAAGCCGTCCATCCCTGAAACGATAAGCAATGTAACCAGCAACAAGAGGTTACTACTAAGCAGTCAACTAACCAGCCGATCCCTTATTGTAAGTGAGGAGAAGATTCCAGTTGACTCCCCCTATTGGGCAAACACAACATCTCGTAGACGGTCGATAGACAAAGACATGCTCCCCCCCCCCTCCCAGACGTCGGGTGAAACCATCCTACCTGAAAGACTATGTTACTAACCTTTTGTAACCGACTCTATGAGACATTATCTTGAGAAAAGAAAACAAAAAAAAATCATTATTGAATTTTTTTTTTTTTTTTCTTTACACAGTGATCACCACTTATCAAGGCCCGGAAGCCACTCAGGGATAAGGGTTATTGCAAGTACATTACGTTAGTGTGGAGATTTGATGAAGTGTTTACTTAAGGGGGCGGTTCATTAGGAATTTGTTAACGTTGGACTTGAACACATCCAAGTTGTAGTCCAGAGTGCAGGCAGACGGAACAGAGTTCCACAGGCGTGCAGTTCTAAGAAAGAAGCTTTGTTCATGGAATCCGCGTTTTGATTTAGGCACAGATATAGAGTGGGGGAAATTTTTCACAGTGGATTCAGCTAGACGGGTGTTTTTCGTGAAAGATTGGCGAGGGGGGACCAAAGATTGGAGTTCAGACGAGCACCTGCCATGGAAATAACGATAAAACAATGATAGGCTCGCAACGTCTCTCCTGTAGGAGACAGGTTGCAAGGTAGAGAAAAGGGCATCCCCCATTAAGCCACAAAGTCTATTCTGTACTCTGTCAAGGCAGGATAGGCTGTTTTTAGCAGCTCCTGCCCAGATATGGCAACAGTATTCCATCCTTAGACGTACTTGGCTTTTATATAGATAGAGAATTGCATCAGTAGTGAGATATCTTCTGGAGCGGTAGAAGGATCCCACCATCTTTCCAGCGACCTTGGCAACAAACTTGATGTACATGTTCCATTTCAGATCAGGAGTAAAGGTCAAACCCAGAAGCTTGTCAAAACACGGGGCCTCACCCAGACGAGAGCCATCCATCACAATTGATGCCAGATGGGGATCAGAGCGTTGATGATGTAAGGATAGGAGTTTGGTTTTAGATGCATTAAAGGTAACCAGCCACATCTTCCCCCACTGAACCACACGCTCGAGATCAGAGGAGAGAGAATCAGAGAGAACTTTGTCATTTACAGCCTTTGATGTGTTGCCGTAGATGGTCGTGTCATCAGCATAGATGTCAACGAATGATTTAAGTATGTGTTTAGGGAGGTCATTGACGTAGATCAGGAAGAGAGTTTGGCCCAGGATTGAGGGACTCCAGCATTTATATTGCAGGCCTCCGATTTTTGTCCATCTACCACTACTCTTATGAGCCTATCGGAGAGAAATGATTTAATGATTGAGAAAACATTTCCAGTTATACCATAGCTGGAAATCTTGTGAAGTAGACCCTTATGCCATACCTTATCGAAGGCCTTTGATATGTCAAGAGCAATTGCCCTAGAAAGGAAGCCTTTGTCAAGAGATTCACTAATCCTGTGAGATATAACCGTCAGCACATCTGTGGTAGATCTTGCGGAGCGGAAACCATATTGTGTGTCACTAAGAAGGTTATTCCTGCTGAGGTGGTTGACTATTTCTCTATTTAATATGGATTCCAGCAACTTACTCATAACACACAGGAGAATTATTGGTCTGTACTGAGAGGGAGATGACTTATCACCTGAATTCTTAAATACAGGGCAAACTGATGAGGTCTTCCAGGGAGTCGGAAAGCACTTCTCCTTAAGGCAGCACTTAAATAGTTTTGTAAGTATGGGAGCAAGTTCTGGTTGAAGCTTTTTTAACACTATAATTGGGATGCCATCAGGGCCAGTTGCTTTACTGGAATCTAGGTTCTTGATTAGCTTGGCGACCTCATGCACGGATATTTGTATGTTACCTAGCTTGTTCTGTGTTATAGGAGGAAATATGGGGAGTTGATGGCCTTCGTTGCATAGGGTAGAATTAGCTGCAAAGTTCTTTGCAAATAGTTTGGCCTTGTCAGACACTGACGAGATGACCTCTGGTCCATTGATAATGGTTGGGATAGAACGCATACTTCTGTTCAGGATCCAATTTGTTATTTGCCAAAACTGGTGGGAACCAAGCTGCTGATCAGCTACCTTGGATTTAACAGATTGGGCATATAGCTCTCTTGCATTTTTTATTACTCTTTTACAGTGGTTGCTGGCAGTCCTGAAAGCAGCTTTAGTCTCAGTGCATCTATTACGTTAGTAGCTATGGAAAAAGTGATTTCTGTGCGCGATAGCAGCAGCACATTCTGGGGAGAACCATGGCTGGTTGTTAGGTTTTTGTTGGAATTTTTTAGATGGTATGAATTCGTCTATGCCTACAATTAACCATTCGGTCAGATCTGATACTATAGAGGACATATCCTTTTTAAACATGGAGTGCAGAGGTAAATCAGATATGAATGTACAGAAGCTATCCCAGTCAGCCATAGAGTATCGGTATACAGTACGGTGGAGGGGTACGTCTGGGGGCTTCTTACATTTCGTTTTTATCTTAACTGATACGATGGAGTGGTCGGAGGATCCTAGAGGAGAATGAACGGAACATGAACATAGCTCAGGGGAAGTTGAGAGAAAAAGGTCTAGGAGGCTTGCATATTGACCGGGTGTATTGGGCACACGGGTGGGTTCGCGAACAATCTGAGTGAGGTCATAAGCAATGGCAAAATCATGACAAAACCTCCCCTCATCGTCTGTCTTATTTGAATGGGTCAGCCATTCCACGTTATGGATGTTGAAGTCACCACAGATGTGGATGTTAGCCGAGGGATGTGCAGACAGTATGTGGTCTATTTTCTCAGATATGCTCTTAAAGATAGTAACTCCGCTGTTGTGGGGCCGATAGAGGGCAAATATAAATGTAGTGGTGTTAGCAAGTGCAACCCTGAAGCACATATAGAGTAAATTAGGATTTTCTCAGATATCCTTGCCACACGGGAAGCCATCCTTTATGTAGGCACATATTCCATGCCCATGGCGATCTTGGGGATCAGATTAAGCTGTTAAATTAGAGTATCCGTTAATTATGAACTCATCTAGGGAAGTGGTCGGCCCTATTCCAGTTTCGCTTAGAAATAATATGTTCAGTTTCATCTCCTGTAATTGGGTTTCAACCTCTGGAAGGTTGGAACGTAGACCCCTGATGTTGGAGAAGGAGACCTGGTAGTAGGGGTCTACGTTGGAAGATGGGGTTCTAGGTTTAATGGAGTTTTTATTCTGGAGATATTTCATGCTGAGGTTTAAGGATTTGTGGAATAGGTCGGCATACTTGGTTAGAGCAGTACAGAGAGGGAAAGTAAGAGAGAAAAAGACAGGAAAATTTTTTTTTTTGTAGCACACGAAAAGGTAAAGCCGTAACAATTACCCACTAGTATGGCATCGAGAGGCCCCACCAGAGACTACTGCATGGTCCAGATCCACTCACCAAATGGCAATACAGCAGTCCCAGTACTTTGCACCTGCTGATAGGACAGCCTCCTTAGTGGTTGATCCAAGGTTCGGGTCCCTGACTATCAGGCGGATAACGTCAGCCCAGACAAAACGTTTACCTCCAGCACCCTTACTAGTGACATGGCCACAAGGACAGACAGAGACAGAAAAATTTCCGACATCTCAGACTACTGGTCACCAAGTACTACCGACCTTTAAGCAGCTTTTTCTTCACCCTTTGTCAGAAAAATCACTCATTGAATGAGGACTGAGGGACAAAAAAGGAGAAGCGAGAGTTACTGGAGCTGCCGATAACACATCCACTGTATTATCTACTCTCCATTTAAAAAAAAACAAAAAACAAAAAAAAACGGGGGGAGGAGGGGAATGGGTACAAGTGACTTATTTATATCTAAGTAGTAAGTCCGGTGCTAATTTAACAATTCAGGACACTTGATGATAATCTCCCCTCCCATATTAATGGGTGGAAGTTTGTTGTTATCTATCGTGTTTGAATCATTGGAGCTTCACCTTATAATTAATTAAAATCCAATAATTAACTATTATCAATTTGTAAAGTCGGCTTAATATTAATTTACATTCGAGTTTAGATAATTATTCAAGGTTTTACTTTAGGAGGTTCGTTTTCATTGGTAACTTTTTCTTTGCTAATGGCACTGTATTATATTTCGAATGTACTTGAAAATAAGGCTAACTATATTAGATGGTTTGATTGGCTAGCCAGGAAGCAAGCATTTTCAATACAGGCAAGCTTGCAGTAATAGTATATATTAATTATATTACTTAAATAAAGTCCTAAGTTTATCTACTCTAATAGAGAATAATTTCCGGCATTTTTTTTTTTATCGTTAGTTTCCGGCATTTTGTTTGTTTTTATCGTTTACTTTGTAGCATGGGGGGGGGTGACGATTAAGACAGGAGAATACAGACAAATACATAAATAAAACAAGAAAAACAAGTTTAAAAACAAGGTAACATAAAAAAACATTTAGGATGAGTTTTAAAAAAATACTTAACGTTTTTGCCATAGTGTTCCGTCCACCGTCTTTTTGCCAACTGGTAGCTGGCATATCGTCGTGTCTTTCTAGAGCGTAAGAAGATTATGACCGCATATCGGTCAAGGGAAATAACTCAGCATGACAGTGTTATTTTCTGCTGTTGTCTGCCTCATCCATTTGGTGTTTTTTATGTTTTCAGTTTTTTATGTTTTCAGTTTTGCTATTTTTAGTTTACAGCATGCATTAAAAAGACATATTAATTATGTCCCTTTAAGACACTGGAATATAAAGACGAATAAAATCAGACTTGTCACCTTTTATTTGAACAGTTAAAAAAAATGTGAGTTTGCGTTTGTTTTTATCCTTCTTTAAAACAGTATTTTATTTAAAAAGGACATGGAATATAAGTATAATTATGGATAAATTCTTAACAATGAAAAATTGAACAACTCATCGAATAGTAGTTTTTATAGGTAAGAGATTTTTTGGAATTTATATATATTTTTTATAATCGAAGGAAGTAAAATTTCGTTGATTTTCTTTAAATCTTTTTTTAAAGACAACCGATTTAAAAAAAACAAATATTGCATAATTTGCTATTAAACCTGTTATTTTTTTAAAATTTTGGTCTTTGCTCCTTTAATTAAAAAAAAATTAGGGTTTAAATTACATTTTTCCAGAAGTTATAAGCTTCGGCAAACAGTAAGTCTAAATATTCCAGTTTTTACCACAAATTTTTACTGACGATTTCTGACACTGCTAGTAAATTACTTGCTTTTTGAGATCTAATTAAGTTTTTTTTTTTTTTTTTGCACAAACAAGGTGTTTTTTTTTATTTAATTCAATATCTTAGGACTTTACTAATTATCTTTGAAATAGACCCAGAAAACTAATATTTATCTTTTAAAGGATTTTTACAATGAATTTATTTAACTTCAAAATTTAGCTGAATTGGTTAGCTCGCCATGAAAACATTTTTCATAATTTTTTTTCACATGCACAAATTTTTTTTTTCCTGTAGGAAATTAACTTTAGTCTCTAATTTTTCAAATACAACCAAAAGTAGTCGGAAAACCTACCAAAAAATTGTGATAAATCGGTTTTCAAAAGTAGGTCCCCCTATTTTTGCCCACCCATTTTTGCCCGTACCTACTATTTAAACTCAAATTTTTTAGAGCAGAAACAAATATAAAATAACTGACTTGTTTGGATGTTCGTGATTGTTTTGCCGATTTTCACAAACCAAGATTGATTTTTTTTTTTATGTAGAGTCCGATTTTTTTTTCTGTGCGTTTTTAATATAAATCAACTTTAGCGGCAATAAATTTTTTTCTGATTTTCATGACTAACAGTGCATTTTTATTATATAATAATAATAATAAAAGAGTTATTATTTATCTGCGACCAAAATTTGAAAATATATATATATATTAGTGACAGTAATTATTACCCTACACTGATGATTGCATAAGCTTGAAACACTAGTGTATGTAAGCTCTAAAACGATCCTGATCTTGTGAAAATCCGTTACCTCTGTCGAAAGTTTTAGGCAGACATGATGATTGCAACGTCTTGTCAGACGAGTGCCACTCGCTCAGACATTTAAAATCCATGAGCCCAAATGTCTGAGGGAGTATCTATACAAATATGATGTTACAGAGTCTTAGCTTTGTACGACAGCTAAGTCTCTCTCTTGGTTCAAAATGTTGAGATCCAGCAACAAGCAAGAGCAAGATAGCCAGCAACAAATTAAACTGCAGACCAGCTTAATGCGGGTACTGGTCTTCCGCTTTATGGTTTTTTAAATCAGAGATTTGCTTCTCCTAGAAAGGTTGCCTTCACCACGGCTTACGGGAGCCCTCTCTACCCCAATACACATATACACACACACAAATATACACGGTGCTAGTTGGCCGTTGACCCAGAAAAAGAGTTCATTCGCCCTTTGGAAGGTCTTGTTTTTAATCCTTCAGGGAGACTAGCCGCCCTCCTCACCAAACAAATCTGGTGGGGGAACCAGTTTAGTCGCCGGTGACCCGACCATGAGGCAGGTAGTACTGGGTTACATGGTACCAGTAGCATATGACATGACCTGACATAAACAGACAGGCAGACATACATGCATGCATACATACATACATTTAAACAGACAGGTGAGATTTATATTATAGACTAGTGGGGGTATCCGGCTTGTCCGGGTATGTTGCAGTGGTGTAGTAATGGTGGGAATAAAAAACCCAGTGGCGGGGAGCAATAGGGTGGGGAGAGGTGTTAAAAAACGTAGGAAGGTAGGCTCGATCCTGTAACGCAAAGGAGGAAAAGAAGGTGAAAAAAACATAATGAGTCGATGTCGCCATCACACAAGTGGAAGTTGTGTGCATTCAATTTAAGCATAGTCAATCGAACGTACAATTATTTAAATGCTTGGTATTTATTTGCTTCCCCATAAAGGCAAATCAGACACAAGGTCGTCTTTTTATGTGGAGGAAAACTAGCTTCCCCTAGAAAGGCGGCACTCTGGCAGTATCCAAATATAGTAATTGTCTCAGTATGAAGGGTTTCTTGTACATTGACCAAGGACAAATGAAACTTAAGCCCGAAGGCCAGGAAATGCTTTACCGTTTTTTTTTAACAGTTTTGCTTTATGTGAGGCGCGATGGGAATTTTGTTTAACTCGATCCCAAAAATGGAAAGAAAGGATGTCCCTTTGCGAATGCGAGATATTACGATCTGGGAAGTATGTGAAAAGTTCTTGCGGAATCTAACCGACGCGAGAAGCCCAATGCAAAAAGCCTTTCACGGACATACACAAATGCTTGCACCAATTTTGCCATTTATATATTAGACTAGCGGGGGTACCCAGCATTGCCCGGGTGTTTAGAGGTGTGTGTTCTGTAAATCAAAACAAAAGAATAAGTGAATTAATAACCCTCTCTAAATAATATTATATAAAAAGAAACAATGTTAAAACTTCTTAATGTATATATATATGTATGTATATATATGTACATATATATATATGTATGTATATATATATATGTATATATATATGTCAGGTCATGTCATATGCTACTGGTACCATGTAACCCAGTACTACCTGCCTCATGGTCGGGTCACCGGCGACTAAACTGGTTCCCCCACCAGACTTGTTTGGTGAGGAGGGTGGTTAGTCTACCTGAAGGATTAAAAACAAGACCTTCCAAAGGGCGAATGAACCCTTTTTCGAGGTCAACGGCCAACTAGCGTGTGTGTGTGTGTGTGTGTGTGTTGGGGTGAAGAGGGCTCCCATAAGCCGTGGTGAAGGCAACCTTTCTAGGAGAAGCAAATCTCTGATTTAAAAAAAAAACAAAGGAGGAGACCAGTACCCGCATTAAGCTGATCTGCATTTTAATTTGTCTTGAGGCGAAGTTGGAAAATAAACGTGACACGCTAACCGCTCGGCCAGCAAGAAAGATTAACTGAAACATGTTTGAATTTATTTAAGGGACTTGGAAAGAGTCGAAAATAAACATTTAAAAACCCAGGTAGTTTTCTAGGTCAAATATCATGCCATAGCAGCAGCAGGAGCAGAGAAAAACACAATACGAATTTTGTAAGATAAAAGTTGCTGAAATAAAAGACTTTTATGGCGTCGTTTCATAAGTGTTACATATTATGATCTAGATAGCATATAAAAAGTTATAAGAAATAGTAACCCCCCCCCCCCGAGAATCCTGGCGAAAAAGCCTTTGGTGGACATACAGAAAAAATGTACACACACACACACACTAACACATATTTTCGCTTTTATATATATATATATATATATATATAAGCGGGGGTACCCGGCATTGCCTGGGTGTGTTGTGGTGGTATAGTAAGGGTGGGAATAAAAAGCAGCCTGGTGGGGGATGGAGAAACAACAGGGTAGAGAGAGGTGTTAAAAAAAGTGGTAGTAGGCTGGAACCCGTAAGCGGAGGAGGAAAATGTGAGGTTAAAAAAAAAAGTGATAGTAGGCAGGCAGGCAGGCAGGCTCGAACCCGTAACGTAAAGGAGGGAAAGAAAGAGAAAAAACGTAACGTGTTAGCCGATGTCGCCATCATGCAAGCAGAAGTTGCGTGCATCGAATTTAAGCATAGTCAATCGAACATACAATGATTTAAATGCTTTGTTGCTTTTTCGAAGTGTTTCGGTTTACCTGAAAAAGCCAAACAAACACAAATGCTTGCAGCCAGTTTGTGTTTTATATTTATAGATTACTAGCATTTCAGCCCAGCGTTGCCCGGGTGTTTGGAGGTGTATGTTGAGCAAAAAAAAAGCGGTGATTTTTTTTTAACTTTGACCCCTATTATGACCCTTAATATTTATTGTTTTGAATTCAAATCAAGTTATTAAGTTAGATCCATGTCCACGGAACCTATATCTAAAATTTCAAATGTTTAGACCCAAAATTGTCGGAGGAGTTTGGTAGAGTTCTCAAAAGTCAAATCGTATAACTTTGACCGCTTAACAACCGAATTTCTGGCCGAAAACGGATTACAAAGATTTTCCCAAATCTCAGTACCCTTTATATCAAATTTTGAGCCTGTAGAATGAAAATTGACAGAGATATTGCATAGAGAATGTACACAGACACACAGACACTTTCACTTTTACAGATATAGACTATTATTGTATGTTTATACAAGCATATCTAATTATTAAATAAATAATTTTTTTTTCTTTTAGGTTTTTCTCTAAAAGATGGATTCATTTCAGTATCATTCTACTACCACAAACATTTATTTTGTACTGGCTGACATTACCGACCTGAAAGTTGATGTGATTATTAATTTTGTTACCCGTAACCTTTCATACCAAAGTAGATTAAATGATGCAATTATGGAAAAAGGAGGGAAGACTGTGGAACAATTGTTAAAACATAAATGGAACATATCAAGGGCTTCATATTTTACTATCATAATCACGCCAGGTGGAAATCTTCCATGCAAGAAAATAATGCACACAGTTTTGATTGATGAAAAGCCAAGTAATCAAGGATATTTTGACGCAATCAAAGAAAAATTCAGTATGTGTCTGGAAAAAGCAGAACAGGAACAATTTCAATCTGTTGCGTTTCCTATCATATATCCGAGTAAGTAATAAAATTATGTTTCTGAATTTTTGAGATGAGGTATGATTTTTTTGTAATATTTGGATTAATCAGACTAATGTTCTCATCTTGAGAGTGTTACCTGCACAATAATTCGGTTGATGTAACCTCCGACCTTTTTCAGGTGTATAAGTCACCATGTTTGTCAACGAAGAAAAAAAAAAGAAAATAAAAAAACTTTCTATTTTTTTTTCTCCCCTTTATCAAGCATTGTGACTTTTACACCTGTCGGAGGTTACATTGATTGAAACGTTGTGCAGATAATATTTTGCCTATTAGCCAGGCATAAAGGTGCTATCACAGGGACTCAACAGAATCACCCTGTGGTCGACCTTGTTTCCTGACTAGAGCAATGAACGCCATTTTCCCCGCTTCACCACATCCCATCCCCTGGACACTGTGGGAATGCTTCAGTACTATATATGCTGGTACAGTTGGACTGGGCTGACTTTTTTCTGATGGGTTGAGGGTACCGGATTGGCAGTTCTTGGCTGCTGTTTCCGACTGGTAGTACAGGAGGCCTAATTCTTTGATAGCACTTACAGCGGCTGCTCCATCAACATTTGTATAATATTGGGATGTTTATAGTGCCATGTCATGCATGGAAAGAGACCCTGCACTCATCCCTGGTGGGCTTTCCTGAGGCCACAATCCTATAGGTGATGAGACAGCTGATGGTCTACTTGTATTGCATGTCTGATATTCTGCACAGCCACTTGTTCAGCACCCCACACTCACCTTAACTAAAACCTTTAAATCAAATAAAATGAAATGACAGTTCAATCTATAATTACGTTTAAACTAGGACCAAACTCAAAGAAAACCAACCTGCCTCCTCTCTTGAGGCTTGTATTTACGAACATCCACAGGTTTAGAACTAACTTAGATGATGTTGAATCATTTCTCCTAGTAAACACCCCGGATATCTTAGCATTAAGTGAAACTAATCAACACTCCTCCATTCCCTCTAACCACTTTAACATGCCTGGTTATCTTCCACCCTGCTGTAAAGACTCAGACAAACATATGCATAGGAAATATCTTTTCTCTTCCAGCTGAACAGTGCGCAAATGAGACCACTGAATAGTTCAAAACTTCAACTGAAGCACATGTTCCCACACAGAAATTCTATAGCAAGCCCCACTCTCCCCAATGGTTTACTTTTACTTGTGCAGCTGCCATTGCTCAAAGGCAGCATACGTATTACAAATTCAACCAGCATAAGTCCAGTTCAAACAGACAAAAGTATAAAGAGGTTAGAAGTAATTGTAAGAGAGAAATAGTGACAGCTAAGACAGAATACACTGAAACCACCAGAAAACGCATCGAAGCACAGAAATTAGGAATTTGTGATTTTTGGAAAATCTACAACAGTCAAGTAAATAATGGGCAACCAACAGTTCCCCCACTATCAAACGATCATGAGGTTGTTTGCACGGCAACCGAGAAGGCTAACCTATTCGCCAGTCGGTTTGCCTCAAACTCCACATTGGACCCGGCACACCACTTCCTCCCTGACTTTCCTTTGCGGACAGATGTCACACTAGATTATTTAAAAATCACTCTTTCTCAAGTGCATGGTATCATAAAAAACCTAGACACCTCAAAAGCATGTGGACCCAACCTCATCCTGGCTGCGCTATGAAAACAAATGCTCTGCTGAGGTTGCTCAAGTTCTCTCCAAACTTTACAATAAATGCCTTAACGAATCTTGCTTTCCTGACTGCTGGAAAACCGCTTCTGTGGTACCAGTTTTCAAGACTTCTGGCAAAAGAACTGACCCATTAAATTATGCCCCATTAGCCTTCTCCTGCTTTTCGCCAAAATATTTGAGTCCTTAATTAATCAAGCTCTAGTCTATCACCTTACAGCTGCTAAACTCCTGACCGACAATCAATATGGATTTAGGCAAGCCTGTTCCACAGCAGATATCCTAACTGTAATCTCTAAACGTATATACTGTTTCCGGGGAACAAACAGGGAAGGGTAGAGCGGTAGCCCTTGATATATCTAAGGCTTTTGATAGGGTATGATACGATGGTCTTCTAAGGAAAATTAGGTCATATGGTATCACTGAAAGAATACATAATATAATTAAATTATAAATAAGAGAAAAATCCAGGTTGTCCTCGATGGTCGTACATCTAAACAATATGATATAAATGCGGGAGTACCTCAGGGGTCTATCCTTGGACCTTTATTATTCCTGATTTTCATAAATGACCTCCCTGATAAACTTGTTTTGGTGATGGGTATATTTGCTGATGACACCACTCTCTATAACAGACACGAGGGGAAAACAAATGAACACATATCTAAGGAAATGGCAGAAACACTACAGGATGACCTCCAATCTGTAGTGGAATGGGGACAAAAATGGATGGTCACATTCAATGCTGCCAAGACTAAGCTTGTTTCCTTCGATAATTACAAGAAACCTTCACTACCACCAATAGCAATGGCCAAGAACACATTACTCAAAAGTACTTCCTTTAAACTCCTCGGCCTAATGTTTATAGGGAACATGAACTGGAATAGATACATTGACAGTATTGGCAAGGCTGCTACGAAGAAGGTGGACTCTCTCTACTGCGCTAGAAAGCTACTTATGCTTGAAATTATCCTGTACCTCTATCAGGCCACCATTCGCCCATGTATCACATTTGTTGTCTGTTGTCACATTTGGGCTGGTGCATCTGATACTAGTCTCTCACTCCTTGACAGGATTCAAAAGAGAGTCACCAACCTGATAGGTCCTGAACTCTCATCTAAGCTTCAGCCTCTGTCCCATCGATGAAATGTTGCATCCCTCTGCCTGTTCTACAAGTACTTTAATGATGAATGCTCTGACGAACTACAAGCACTTGTACACCCTCGATGTGAATACCCCTAACAAACCCGACAAGCAGCTAAATCCCACCCCTTCACAGTAGAGATCCCTGAGGATTGAAGCTTCAACCTGCAGAAGAGTGTAACTTTACAATTGAATTTTACCATGTACTTTAACTAGTATGCCATGGGTCCTTGTGGACGACACTCAAAATACAATTGCAAACTACTTAGAACTTCTATCAAGTCATAGCTGACGGAAAGAGAGCATGCTACCAGTATGGATTAAATAAAGGGTTTTATTTGAAATTCTGTGCAGGTTTACAGAAAGATTCCCGAGTTTGACAAGATACACCTGAAGATGGTTGGAGGTTATATTAACTGAAACGTTGTGAAAATAACCCTCAAGATAAGAACAGTAATCTGAAGAATGCAATTAATACATACAAGTAATAATAGCTTCTTTCTTTTCAGTCATGCGCCGATAGACGGCCATTGCTCCTGAAACAATTCTTTTGTTTTCCATGAGAAGTTTCCAAAGAGGCTCCATGAAACTGGCATTATTTTAAAATTCAATGATGTTATGGATTTCTCCTACTACCTCAGCTAGGGCTGTCATGCTGTGTTAGCTCGTGTTGTGTGGTTGGTTAATAGAGAGAAACGAAAAGACGCGTGTTGTTAGTTTTAAATATAAAACATGGAGGACTTTATTTCCAGTGCGCATGCGTGGTTGTTACAAAACAAGGATTGTCATGAAACGAAATGATAACGTTGTTACAAAACTAGGATTGTAACGAAACGAAACGATAACATCGTTACATCCCCCCTTTACCAATATGAAGATTATGATATTGAGCATATTCAATATATGATAAAAGGTAAGGGCTAATTCAGGGTAGACTGCCTGAATAGCTACAGCGAAGCAGGGGATTATTCTGCCCCATGAATTGCTTGCTATACTTCTCTAGAAAATGTTCACAAGTTCATTTTTGATGGTGGTCGTACCATCCTGCCACTGCGAGTGTATTGTTGGGAGTCTCTTTGTGGAGACTGAGTTGTACATGCAGGTGGTTCTGCAAATGTTACATGCTTTGGCGTTTGTGGTGGTGTTGGCCTTATTGGAGCACTCCTAATATGCTGCCGGTTTCTCCGTAGCATATATCCATTTGCAGTTTGTAGGAGATATGATCGGGGACCATCTGCTTGAGAAGCTACGGTTGCTAAGTCCAAGTTTCTGTGTGTAGGGTTTTGTGCTCTTACCCTCTGGCCAGGATATAAAGGTGGTAGGTCTTCCTTGAGCGCATGCTGGTCAAAATATTTCTTTTGCTTGTGTTGCCTTTGTTTAAAAGCATCATATATTTGATCCTGATCTTGGTGGTTGTTTTCTTGTTGCTGGTTGGTTTCGTTTGTTGACCACTTTTCTTTAGTGTAGTCCGTTTTTCCAAAAATTGGCGGGTGAATTCAGCAACAACTTTGCTCTCTCCCAGGTAAGAATGTACGTAGTCAATAACCTCTTTCTGGGAATCGACTTCTTGAAGAAAGGCCGCAAAGGTTGGAACATCAAGGTTAACTTTGAGGTTCTTAAGCAGAGATTCGGACCAATGGATAAAATCATAATTTGAATTGGATGACTGAAACAATTTTAGCACACCATCCGTATTATGTTTGTTTTTGGATGATTTTGTTTTTGTGTTTTGAGACGTTGTTGCAGTCAGACTGGGAAAACTGTTTGTATCAATCGTTGCGTTGCTATTTTTGGTAGGAGATGAGACTGACTGCTTTTTATTATTCTTTTGAACTTCCCATGTTGAACTGGCATTTGATTTGCTGCTTGCCTGCACTTGCCAGGGAGATGACTCACAGCTCCAGCCGGAGGTAGGAGAGGTTGATAACACAGGAGAAGTACGACCCCATGCGGCAGTCGACAATGGCATAGAGACTTTCGGTGCTGTTTGTTGAGGTTGGGCGTTGTTATTTTTTTTCTTTTTCTTCTCCTCTTCCAATTGTTTTGCCTGTTCCTGTTGGATTTCAAGCAACGATTTTGCAGCTGATTTCGACACAGTTACTTTATTGTTGGCCCATATCTTCGCCTGCTGTGCAGATGAATTGATTGCTTGTTGTTGTTGCTGCTGCTGTTGTTGTTGTTGTTGCTGTTGCTGCTGCTGCTGTTGGAGAAGTAATTGTTGGGCTTCAGCTTTACGTCGACGCTCTTCTTCCTGTTGGATTTCAGTAAGTGACACAGCGTGGGCAGCAGCAGAATTGGTCTTGGCCCAATTGGCACCAGCACGAAGTTGTATTTTTGCCAATTGTTCTTTCTGCTGTTGTTTGACTTTACGCAAAGCTTCTTGCTCCTGCTGCTGTAATTCTTCTTGTTTCTGAATTTCTTCAGCCCGGATCCGTTCTTCTTCAAGCCGTTGTCGTTCTTCTTCTTGTCTTCGCACTTCAAGTTTCTCTTCATGTGGTGGTTGCGTTTTCTTGAACTTGCCAATGCGGTCGAATCTGTCGGGGTATAAATGCATCAGATCATCTATGCTGTTGATAGGTTGTTGCTGAACGGATATGGCAGAGTTCATTGTCACAACGTTGAAGGCTACAGATGTTGGCAGGCCCAGTATAGCTGGTCCTGGAGTGTTGACCACATAAAATTGAGTGTTGAGCCATGAAGAGTCCTTGTATTTGCACCTGATGTTTGTGGTGCCATGGCATTTTATTTCAGTGTTGTTGTATGCTGTCAGTACGCATTTCGTTGGTTTTAGTGATCCAGGTATTGGGTTTCCGTCTTCGTTTATGGCGGAGGGGCACATACTGCGGAATATGCATAAAGGTAGTGTGTTTGCCTGTGCAGAAGTGTCTACCTTCAGTTTGAGGCTGTGCGTACCTGGGTGGTCTGTCAATATAACGTTGATATTGACAAACGCTTCATTTTGTGTTGTTTTTTGTTTGTGCAGTGGATGTTCACTGTTAATAGTGCTGAATGTGAGGTGCTCCATCGCCGCATGTAGTTTTGTTGTGGCTCGGTCGTCATGTTCAGCAACGCTGTCGACTTTTCGGCCTGTTCCATGTTGTCTGTGCCTTGGCTGGCTGCAGCTTTTGTGCCAGGGTTTTTCTTGTTTCCTGGGTCTGAGTCTCGCTGAGAAGCACAATTTGGCCCAATGGCCCATTTTCCCGCAGGAGCTGTATATGTCGTTCTTGGCAGGGCAATGCTCCTTGCCAAAACGGTGGTCCCGTCCACAATTTTTACACAAGTTGCTGGTATTTCTGTTGCCTTCCTGGCGTTCACGACCACCGTGATTTATGGTATCTATCTGTGACAGGCCATGTAGTTGGTGTATTTTGTTTATATACACGGCTGAAGCCTCATATGTGCGTGCTAATTTCACAGCCTCTTCTATTGTGTAGCCCTTTGGCTTGTTCAACAGTTCTTTTTGTAAGTCCGGTATGGGCGTGTTGGCTATCAGTATTTCTACTAAACGTTCGTTCATTTCATGGGCTGTGAAATCGCATTTCTTCGCCTGTAAGCGACACCTGTTTAGAAATATGTCTGTCGTCTCGGTAGGTTTTTGTTGGTATCTACTGAGTTCGAGCCTACATATACGGTGGTTGGTTGCCGGTTCCAGCTGCTCCAAAAATGCGTTGAAAATTTTGTTGGCGTCTCTCCGGTCTTCGTTTGACATAGACCAACTGTTGTATCTACGAATTCCTTCCTCGCCAGTTGCGAGTAGAATAATAGGCACTTTCTCTTCTTCTTTAGTTCCCTTCGCTGTGAAATAAAGTTCCAAACGTTGTTGGAATATCTTGAATGACTCTGCAGTGTTAGGCGAGTCTGAGTCGAGAATGGGAACTGGTTTCGATATATTAGCCATAGTAGTAGCAGTGTTGTTGCGAGCTTCAACGAGCGTGTGTGTGTTTTACGAAGTTTTGGTTCGAAAAGAAAAGAGAAAATAAAAAAATATAACGTCTTACTTTTATCGTTGTTTTATTTTATTTTTCCCTTTATCTTGCCGCTGTCACCATGTCACGCTGTGTTAGCTCGTGTTGTGTGGTTGGTTAATAGAGAGAAACGAAAAGACGCGTGTTGTTAGTTTTAAATATAAAACATGGAGGACTTTATTTCCAGTGCGCATGCATGGTTGTTACAAAACAAGGATTGTCATGAAACGAAATGATAATGTTGTTACAAAACTAGGATTGTAACGAAACGAAACGATAACATCGTTACAAGGGCCACCGCAATCGGGTAGATATTGTTTTGGTAGAAAATTATTTAAAAGTCTGGTGCTTGTTTACATTTGTGACCTTTTAAAGCAACACATTTCAGGTGAAAACGTTATACGTCATGGCGAAATTAGTATAAATTAAAAAAATTACGAAAAATAAACCAGTAGAAAAATAATTACAAGTAAAAATAGAATTTATCAAAATATTGAGTTTTATTGTATCTTTTAATGTGGAAAAGATATACGGTAAATTCAGTATGACAAACTGACTTATCTCCCATGACTTAAATTGAATTAAATTAAGGGTCTGCCATTTTTAAACGGAATGTAATTGTGGATATTTTTTAAATATACCTAGCACCTCTTCTACTGTTTTTCATAATTTTTGGAATCTCTACTATTATATAAAAGTCACTTTGTGTGTTTGTGTGTGTGTGTGTTTGTATAGTTGTGTGTGTGTTTGTATTTGTGTGTGTGTGTGTGTTTGTATAGTTGTGTGTGTGTGTGTTTGTATTTGTGTGTGTGTGTGTTTGTATAGTTGTGTGTGTGTGTGTATTTGTGTGTGTGTGTGTGTTTGTATTTGTGTGTGTGTTTGTGTAGTTGTGTGTGTGTGTGTTTGTATGTGTGTGTGTGTTTGTATTTGTGTGTGTGTGTTTGTGTAATTGTGTGTGTGTTTGTATTTGTGTGTGTGTGTGTTTGTGTGTGTGTGAGTTCCTTCCTCATAGGTTCCGAAATGGCTGAGCCAATCTTTTGCAAATTTCACACAAAGGTAAGTGATATATCTGGCAGTGTTCTTAGATATGTTTTGTACAGAAATTCATCCGATAAGTATCGAAAAATCCGATCTTAAAAATTGTCGTTCTTCTTTCTTATAGATACAAAATAATTTTTACAGGGGAATATTTTATGTTACACCGGCCAAGGTTACACCAGTGTTACGTAAAATATTCCCTGTAAAAATTCTTTTTTTTATCTATGAGAAGAAAGACTGTTTTTAAGATCATCAACCCCAAACATCAGCTGATGTAAGCAAACAGATGGAATTCGATGAATGGCATTTTCATTATTTAAAATTTTTTTTTTTTTTTGTGAATTAGTACACTGGGCAAATTACTCCTCGTTCAAT
This sequence comes from Euprymna scolopes, assembly GCF_053919585.1. Lineage (NCBI taxonomy): Eukaryota > Metazoa > Mollusca > Cephalopoda > Sepiida > Sepiolidae > Euprymna > Euprymna scolopes. Next base: position 36,768,406 of record NC_136504.1, on the reverse strand, counting down.
AGAGGGTTGATGATATGTAATCTATCCTGAGTTATGCTGGCATGTTTAAAATTTTGATTTTGCTGTGAAGGATGGTTAGTACAAAAAGAGTTGAAGGATTAAGTTGCTGACATATGTAAAACTCTCTAGTTGAGGTCGATGGTACCACCTGAAATAGGTCATTCGGTTCATGTGAAAGAAAACGTGGAAAGAAAAAAAGAGGGAGAGCATGAAAGAAAGAGAGGAAGATATCTTTTCTTTTGCATGCAAGTTGAGTCTGGTTTTTGATTTTGGGTAGAACAGATGTGCTGAATTGGTGCAAAAGTGATGGGAAGAATCGATTATAGAAAAAAGGTATGGTGAACTTTATCGAATATATATATATATATATATATATATATATATATATATATATATATATATTTGGTAAAACTGGTAATTAGTAAAAACCTGAAGAGAGTGCTCAATACTATTGCAGAGCAAATATATGTTTTATTTTTTTTATTACCGTTTTATCTGTTTGGTTACATATGTTTCGGATGTTGGACTATGTTTACGATCAAACATCCGAAACATATGTAACCAAACGGATAAAACGGTAATAAATAATAAAACATGTATATATATCCTTTTTCGAGATGATCCCAAGAAGAAAGGGCCGGACGCTTCAGAGCTAAGCTGTTAAACAATTCTTTATCTATAACTTTCGAAATCTACTTTTGTCATTAATATCACTTATAATGCTGACAGATACCGCACCAACCACACCGGGTGTCCTTAACCTCGTCAGATTCCACCTGATATGACAGGTGTTTTCTCGATCGTACATTGTCCCGTCATAAGTTGGCCTGTTGATCGTCTTCACCCACTGTGTTTTTATGGTGGGGCGCTTTGCCTCTCAATCGAATCGTCTCCTACCCTGTGTAGGTAGTCTCCGGGTACATCAATCACTCTGCTGGTCTTTGCGGCATGCTGCAAAATGAAGAGTCCTCACCACAAACAAACAGAACTCTGGTTTATAACAATAACAAACTATTTATTAATTTCATTACTTCATAACAGCTACTGTCTAAATTGAGGCGACTGATTATAGCAGTGAAACGATGTAAGACCAGACCAGTAAAGTCACAGATTTCCCATTAACACAGGCTAGTTAACATCATAACATCAGGCCCTGAGGGCTCTCAAATCGGGAGCGTTTGAATATGAACCTCGCTGCATGCATTCATGACACCAATAGTGTCATACACTAACATTTGTGTATTTAAAATGGTTTACTTCAACTTGCGCAACTGCCATTGCTCAAAGACAGCATGCATACCGCAGATTTAACCGACATAAGTCCAGTTCAAACAAACAGAAGTAACGTTAAGAAAGAAATAGCGACAGCTAAGAGAGAATTTAATGAAACCACTAAAAAACGCATCGAAGCACAAAAATTAGGAAATCGTGACTTCTGGAAAATATACAACAGTGTAGTAAATAATGGGCAATCAACAATTCCCCTGCTAACCAACAATCACGAGCTTGTTTGCTCAGCAACCGACAAGGCTAATTTGCTTGCCAGCCGGTTTGCCTCAAACTCCACACTTGACCCTACCAACCACCCCCTGCCTGACTTTCCTTTGTGGACAGACGGCACGCTAGACGATCTAAAAATCACCCCTGCTGAGGTACACGCTATCATAAAAAACCTTGACACTTCAAAAGCATGTGGACCTAATCTCATCCCAGCTGTGCTATTAAAAAAGTGCTCAGCCGAAGTAGCCCTAGTTCTCTCCAAACTCTACAACAAATGCCTTAATGAATCATGCTTTCCGGGCTGTTGGAAAACTGCTTCTGTGGTACCAATATTCAAGAATTCTGGCGAAAGAACTGACCCATCAAATTATCGCCCCATTAGCATCCTCCCACTTTTCGCCAAAATATTTGAGATCATAATTAACCATGCTCTAGTCTGGCACCTTACAGATGCTAAACTTCTGACTGACAAACAATATGGATTTAGGCATGCCCGTTCCACAGCTGACATCCTCACTGTAATCTCTGAATGTATATCCCATTCACTGGACAAAGCGGGGGAGGGCAGAGCGGTAGCTCTAGATATATCTAAGGCTTTTGATAGGGTATGGCACAAGGGTCTCCTCAGGAAAATTAAATCATACGGTATCACTGGTAGAATACTTAACATAATTAAATCCTTCTTAGATAAGAGAAAAATCCAGGTCCTCGACAGTCGTACGTCTAAACAGTGTGATATAAATGCGGGAGTGCCTCAGGGGTCTATCCTTGGACCTCTATTGTTCCTAATATTTATTAATGACCTCCCCGAAAAAACTGCTTCTGAGATGGGTATATATGCTGATGACACTACACTCTATAACAGGCATGACAGGAAAACAAATGAACACATATCTAAAGAAATGGCAAAAACACTAGAAGATGACCTCCAATCTGTAGTGGAATGGGAACATAAATGGATGGTCACATTCAATGCTGCGAAGACTAAACTGGTTTCCTTCAATAATTACAAGAAACCTTCTCTGCCACCAATAGCAAGGGCCAGTGACTCCCTGTCTGAGAGTACATCTTTCAAACTCCTTGGCCTAACGTTCACAGGAAACATGAGTTGGAACTGCTGCAAAAAAGGTAGGCTCTCTCTACTGTGCTAGAAAACTACTGACACTTGAAAGTATCCTGTACCTCTATAAGGCCACCATTCGCCCATGTATGGAGTATTGTTGTCACATTTGGGCTGATGCATCTGCTACTAGTCTCTCGCTCCTAGACAAGGTTCAAAAAAGAGTCGCAAATCTGATAGGCCCTGAACTGTCATCTAAGCTTCAGCCCCTGTCCCATCAACATAACGTTGCCTCACTCTGCCTGTTCTACAAGTACTTTAATGGTGAATGCTCTGACAAACTGCAGACACTTGTGCCCCCACAACGTAGACACCCTCGACAAACCCGACAGGCAGCTAAATCCCACCCCCACACAGTAGAGATCCCTAGATGTAAAAGATCCTTCTACTCCAGTAGTTTCTTCCCCAGAACTGTTAGACTCTGGAATTCCATTCGAAATTTCTGCTTCCCCAACTGTACTGACATGGAGAAGTTCAAGTGCAACGTGAACCGACATCTTGCTGCCCAAATCCCAACATAGTGCCCCAGTAGTTGCTGACCCTGATAGTAGCCCCCTACACCAAAGTGGCAATGCGCCTTGTTTGGGGTGAAAATGTAATAAAAAATTAAAAAAAAAGCAGCTGCGACAGTCAATAATGGCGACGCTAAGACAAAGATGTTCATCAAGTTTATACAAATGAACTCAATAAATACACACAACAATTTCAAAGCCAATTCTCTCACATACATCAATAGAATAGCTCACACATCACTTCAACCAAGAAAACCGCCAGATAAGGATGCACAAGAGAAAACCAAAATGTAAAACACAAGCACCGCAGTAAATGCAACTCAGGCAGCATATTAACGCAAATAAGTATTACACGAAACATTGCAACAATTCAACACCAACTAGGTTACATTCACAACTTTTTTCAGCTTTAAATTGATATAACATTTGCATACATACACCAAACAAACGATTCCCTACAACGAATTAAGACACAATTGTAGGGGAATATAAAGAACAACACTGGGTTACGGTGTGGGGTAAGGAGTTTTGTCCATTGAAAAGACAGACGGAGTTTGGACACGTGCAGAGGCGGCACAAAAATTCTCCCTGGGTGAAACTATGTCGGACAAAACAGAGTAGAACTCTAGACCATGCCCCCCCCCCACTCAGCCAGTAAACCCACTATTGAAGTGAGTAATGTTTTTATTGCGGTGTTTGATATTGCAGTTGTTACCCCATTTTCATGTTTGTCAATAAATATTTGTTCTATTGTACTTGTGTCACAGTTAGTATTCATTTATGTTGGTAGGTAGTTATGTTTGAACCTTATCACCTACAACACAATAAACAAACACAAATAGCAAAATATAAGCTAATTATCAGTTTGCCCTTTGTCTTCAACTACGTCCGTGATACCACTATATAAACACTAGCTGTCACGACAAAAAAGTTAGTCGCCCAGAGTCACAGCAAGTCGACCAGCATGGGATAATTATCAGCTCCGTCGCCCCCCTCCCAACTTTCATGCGCATCATCCATCAATTTCTCCACGTGGAAACACCAACAGCGAGAATTAACATTTTCACTTCTTATTTCATCACAATTTCCTATTAGCGCCCGACTTTTCTTTCATAAGAAGTTACAAACATTAACTTTACGATAAAAATCTTCTTTCCTGAACATTCTCACATCCTTACGAACTTTGAACACTTTATTTGTTTTGCTTTTTTATAAATAAACGATTGAAAAATCAATCATTTAAATTTTCTTCTCGCCACCATACGCTTATTCGTAATTTAACATTTTTGTTAAATCTTTTTTTTTGTCAAATATGCCTGGTACTACTCTGAACCAGTTTTTAAATGAGTTCCTCAAATCTAAATTCAATATAACCCGACTTCACAAGTTCCATTATTGGAATTTAATTATAAGGTGAAGCTTGAACATTCTAACTTGAGGTATTTAAAGCAAAGAAAAAAAATAAATAAATAAAATAAATAGATAAATAAAAGCAGTAACTCACCACCACCTCCACCATATCCCAAATCAGTAGGTCTGCTAGTTCTTTCCCTCTTTTTCAAGATGACCCCAGGAAGAAAGGGCCGGATGCTTCAGAGCTAAGCTAAGTTAAACAATTCTTTATCTACTTTTTCATTAATATCACTAACATTTGTGTATTTTTTTTTCTTATTACAGTTTTGACTTAAAACTCAGAACATCTTAATTATACCTATCCTGTTTCACTGTTTCTCTTGTTTTGTTTTTCTTTTTTCTTTTTGTTAATTTTCTTTTTTTTTGTCAAATATGCCTGGTACTACCCTAAACCAGTTTTTTAAATGAGTTCCTCAAATCTAAATTCAATATAACCCGACTTCACAAGTTCTATTATTGGAATTTAATTTTAAGGTGAAGCTTGAACATTCTAACTCGAGGTATATAAAACAAAAAACATCTACGCATTAATATGGGAGGGGAGACTAATAGCATCCTAAATCGGAAATGGAGAAACAAACTTATATTAAGTAGAGTGATGTTTCTGACAAAGGGTGAAGAAAAAGCTGCTTTCCAGGTCGGTAGTACTTCGTGAACAGTAGTCTGAGATGTCAGAAATTTTCTGTTTCTATGTCTATCCTTGCAGCCATGTCACTAGTAAGGGTGCTGGAGGTAAACGTTTACTCTGGGCTGACATTATCCGCCTGATAGTCAGGGACCCGAACCTTGGATTAACCACTAAGAAGGCTGTCCTATCAGCAGGTGCAAAGTACTAAGGCTGCTGTATTGCCATTTGGTGAGTCGATTCTGGACCATGCAGTAGTTTCTGGTGGGGCCTCTCGATGGCATACTAGTGGGTAATTGTTACGGCTTTACCTTATGTACTACAAAAAAACAAAAAAAAATTTCCTGTCTTTTCTCTCCTACATTCTCTCTCTGTTCTGCTCTAACCAAGTATGCTGACCTGTTCCACAAATCCCAAAATCCTCAACATGAAATATCTAAAAAAAAAACATGAATAAACCTAGAATCCCATCCTCCTACGTAGACCCCTACTACCATGTCTCTTTCTCCAGCATCAGGGGTCTACATTCCAACCTTCCAGAGGTTGAAACCCAATTACAGGAGATGAAACCGGACATATTCTTTCTAACCGAAACTGGAATAGGGCCGACCACCTCCCTAGATGAGTTCATAATTAAAGGATACTCTAACTTAACATCTAAATCTGACCGCCAAGATTGCCATGGGCATGGAATATGTTCCAACATTAAAGATGGCTTCCTGTGTGGCAGGGATATCTCAAGAGAAGACCCTAATTTACCTTATATGTGCTTCAGGGTGGCACTTGCTTACACCACTGCATCTATATTTGCCCTCTATCGCCCCCACAACAATGGAGTTACTATCTTTAAAAGTATATCTGAGAAAATTGACCACATCCTGTCTGCTCATCCCTCGGTTAACATTCACATGTTCAGTGACTTCAATGTCCATAACGTGGAATGGCTGACTCACTCAAATAAGAAAGATAATGAGGGGAGGTTCTGTCATGATTTTTTCCATTGCCTATGACCTCATTCAGATTGTTCGCGAGCCCAATACTACCGGTCAGTACTTCTAAACCTTTTTCTCTCAACTTTCTCTGAGCTATGCTCATGTTCCGTTCTATCTCCTCTGGGATCCTCCGACTACTCTGTTGTATCAGTTAAGATAAAAATGAAATGTAATAAATCTTCAGACGTACCTCTCCACCGTACTGTATACCAATACTCTATGGCTGACTGGGATAGCTTCCATACATTCATATCTGATCTACCTCTCCACTCCATGTTTAAAAAGGATATGTCCTCTATAATATCAGACCTAACTAAATGGTTAATTGTAGGCATAGACGAATTCATACCATCTATAAAATTCCAACAAAAATGTAACAGCCAGCCATGGTTTTCCCCTGAATGTGCTGCTGCCATCGCGCACAGAAATCACCTTTTCCATATCTACCAATGTAATAGATGCACTGAGACTAAAGTTGCTTTCAGGATCGCCAGCAACCACTGTAAAAGAGTAATAAAAGATGCAAGAAAGGTATATGCTCAGTCCGTTTAATCCAAAGTAGCTGATCAACAGCTTGGATCCCACCAGTTTTTGCAAATAGCAAATACGATCCTAAACAGAAGTATGCGTTCTATCCCAACCATTATCAATGGACCTGAGGTCATCTCGACAGCATCAGACAAGGCCAAACTATTTGCCAAGAACTTTGCAGCAAATTCTACCCTATGCGACAAAGGCCATCAACTCCCCGTATTTCCTCCTATAACACACAACACACGAAGTAACAAACAAATATCTGTGCGTGATGTTGCCAAGCTAATAAAGATCTTTGATTCCAGTAAAGCAACTGGCCCTGACGTTATTCCAATTATAGTGTTAAAAAAGCTCCAACCAGAACTTTCCCCCATACTTACAAAACTGTTTAAGCATTGCCTTAAGGAGAAGTGCTTTCCAACAACCTGGAAAACCTCATCAGTATACCCTGTATTTAAGAATTCAGGTGATGTCATCTCCCTTTCAGTACAGACCAATAAGTCTCCTGTGTGTCATGAGTAAGTTGCTGGAATCCATATTAAATAGAGAAGTAGTCAACCACCTCAGCAGAAATAACCTTCTTAGTGACACACAATATGGTTTCTGTTCTGCTAGATCTACAGCAGATGTGCTAACGGTTATATCTCATAGGATTAGCGAATCTCTTGACAAAGGCTTCATTTCTAGGGCGATTGCTCTTGACATATCAAAGGCCTGTAGAATAATCAAAAGAACTGTGTTAGTCAATAACACACAACAACAATAATAGCAGCAACACTTACCAAGGGTTCAGCTCATGCACAAGACAGACATCAGATTGAGCTGGACTGAGGGCTTGTATTTATGTACAAGCATATCCAATCAGGTGATTCAGCCAATCACAATCAAAGGAATAGACTGGCCCATGTGTGCACAATGGAATCTCCCATTGTGCCATAAATAGTTCTCCTCTTTCATGAGAAGTAACTTTAGTCTTTGTCAAGTTATCCACAACTTGAACGCTGACCGAAAGTCCACTACACAATTCAACATGGCGCTACGAACAGGATTCGAGACAGAAGATTGGGAAGACTATTTCCTCAAAGCAGGCATTGCTGCCGATTCCGCCAAGAGCTACGCTGCAACTTTTGTGAAGGAAAAACTGAGGAAAGAAAACCTTCAAGTAATGGATCGAGCCATGCTAAGAGAATTGGGAATCACAACAATGGGAGAAGCTCTGTCTATCCTTTGACAAGCCAAGGAGCCCGCTACCCAGACCACCTATGCTAAGGCACCAGCTGCCAGGCCTCCCCAACTTCATCTCGAAATGACCCCTCAACAATTCAGAAAATTTCGAATTGACTGGGAAGTATTCACCAGAATAACGGACATGCCAACTTCTCAGGCCAATACCCAGTTATACAGTTGCACTGATGAATCCGTTCAAAACGCAATCGTAAATACGTACCCTAAGTTCTTCACCACCAACCCAGACAAGCTGCTAGAGATGACAGAAGCATTGGTGACTCAAAAATCAAATCCCATGGTCCATCGGATGACATTTGCAGCTATATCACAGCATGAAGATGAACCCATCCAACAATACCTTGTTCGTCTTAGGTCCACGGCCATAGACTGTAATTTTTCATGCCCCAACTGCGATCACGACCTGTCCGACATTTACATCAAGGACCAATTTATCAAAGGGATATCGAATGATACGCTTCAGACCGATCTACTGGCAAAAGCCGGGTTGCTAAAAACTCTCAACCAAAATATTTGTCATGCTGAGGCATTTGAGTCTGCACTACGGGACCAAACCGCAATTACTGATACCTCAGACATAGCTACAGTCCGGATGTCAATGTATCGCAAAAAAAAAAAAACAAAGTGCTGTACGGACTAGCAGAGGCAATATTCGCACTAGCTCTACTGCTACTCACAACGATAACATTGCTGATAAAGAACCCCGTCAAACCTGCATAGGCTGCGGTAGTCACCAACACGGTACTCCAAGGACAAGTGCCCGCCATTTAGCATGTCCGGCATGGAATCAAATGTGCAACACTTGTGGGAAACTTAACCATTTCTCAGCAGTGTGCCGGACAAAGAAATATCGCCCGGCAGTGATAAAGAGTTTTGAAGACCAAGAAGCTCCCATGAATACACTCATGGCCCATATCACATTCGATCAAATGAGGGGCACCATTATGACTACAGAAGGTGATCTGTTAACTGAAATAAATGCATCAGTAATCCCATTCTCACCAAAACCAGATCCCAGACGAGCTGTTAATATCCCTAGGAGTTGTAGTACAATGCTAAAGGTTTTTCCCGACAGTGGTGCCGCCATTTGTCTTGGGGGACCAAAGCATTTAATCAAAATGAGCCTCACAGAGATTAGTCTTATCCAGTCAAGAAAGATCATACGAACAGTTGGAGGTGTCAGGGTTGGCTACCAGTTGAGTTTGGTTTTTAATGTGTATGTGTGTGGGGGCCAGGCTCCCCAAAATGGGGGGGGGCAATTTAAAGCAGAATAAAAAAAAAGGGCAGAGCTCGCAGTAAAAACTGCAAAGAGGATTGTGAAAGGAAACACAGGCCCCCACGGTTCCTTGGACAATGACAGTGTTGCCCGGGCCATCTTGCAGTATCGGAATACCCCAATCCAAAGCATTGGCCTATCAACGGCCCAATTATTACTTCACCGTCGACTACGTGACTCCATCCCATCACAGCCAATCCTCTACAAGCCTCATCCTGAATGGGTGTCAGCGGCACAACATCGCCAGGAAATGCTCCACCACCGCAATGCAAAAATAGTAGAAAGATACAATAAATATACCCACAACCTTCCACCATTACAAGCTGGTGACACTGTAGCCATCCAAAATCCAGTCAATCGCAGATGGAACACAACGGGCAAAATCATCAGTTCCCTACCAGATTGACAATACCGAATCAGGGTTAACGGATCCGGAAGGATCACACTTAGGAACCGCCGTTTCCTCAGAAAATGCGAACTTAAGCCTACACCAACCCCAATACCAAGTGCAGCACTAGGACCAACAATTCCCTCAAGCGATACTACATTCTGGCATATCCCACTATCTCCCTGTAATAGCACATACACAGCAACCAAACCCCAACAACAAACCACACATATATCCCCACGCTTTCGATCAAGGATTCCCCGAGCTCTTTCTAGGTTACTACCACACAACAAACTAGGCCTAAAAGAGAGATACACCTCTCACACAACCCAGCCTACTCGTGGGGGGGGGAGAGGGGAGATGTAGAATAATCAAAAGAACTGTGTTAGTCAATAACACACAACAACAATAATAGCAGCAACACTTACCAAGGGTTCAGCTCATGCACAAGACAGACATCAGATTGAGCTGGACTGAGGGCTTGTATTTATGTACAAGCATATCCAATCAGGTGATTCAGCCAATCACAATCAAAGGAATAGACTGGCCCATGTGTGCACAATGGAATCTCCCATTGTGCCATAAATAGTTCTCCTCTTTCATGAGAAGTAACTTTAGTCTTTGTCAAGTTATCCACAACTTGAACGCTGACCGAAAGTCCACTACACAATTTTGATAAGGTATGGCATAAAGGCCTACTTCACAAGATTTCCAGCTATGGTATAACTGGAAATGTTTTCTCAATCATTAAATCATTTCTCTCTGATAGGCTCATAAGAGTAGTGGTTGATGGGCAGAAATCAGAGGCCCACAGTATTAATGCTAGAGTCCCTCAGGGATCCATCCTGGGCCCAACTCTCTTCCTGATCTACATCAATGATCTCCCAAAACACATACTTAAATCATTCGTTGACATCTATGCTGATGACACGACCATCTATAGCAACACATCAAAGGCCGTAAATGACAATGTTCTCTCTGATTCTCTCTCCTCTGATCTTGAGCACGTGATACAATGGGGTAAAAGGCGGCTGGTTACCTTTAATGCATCTAAAACCAAACTCTTATCTTTACATCATAAACCCTCTGATTCCCATCTGGCATCGATTGAAATGGATGGCTCTCGTCTAGGGGAGGCCCCATGTTTTGATAAGCTTCTGGGTTTGACCTTTACTCCTGATCTGAAATGGAACACATACATCAAGTCTGTGGCCAAGGTCGCTGGGAAAATGGTGGGATCCTTCTAGTGCTCCAGAAGATATCTCACTAATGATGCAATTCTCTATCTATATAAAAGCCGAGTATGTCCAAGGATGGAGTACTGTTGCCACATCTGGGCAGGAGCTGCTAAAAACAGCCTATCCTGCCTTGACAGAGTACAAAATAGACTTTGTGGCTTAGTGGGGGATGCCCTTTTCTCTTCCCTGCAGCCTCTCTTCAACAGAAGAGACGTTGCGAGCCTATCTTTGTTTTATCGTTATTTCCATGGCAAGTGCTCGTCTGAGCTCCAATCTCAAGCACCAATCTTTCATGAAAAACACCCGTCTAGCTGAAACCACTGTCAATAATTTTCCCCACTCTTTATCTGTGCCTAAATCAAAACGTAGATTCCATGAACAAAACTTATTTCTTAAAACTGCGCACCTGTGGAACTCTCTGCCGCTTGCCTGTTTTCCTTTTGACTTCAACTTGGATATATTCAAGTCCAACATAAACAAATTCCTGATGAACTGCCCCCTTAAGTAATGACACTTTATCAAATCTCCGATACTAACTATTACTACGATACTATCCCATTAATTACTGTACACACAATAACTCTTATCACCGAGTGGCTTCTGGGCCTTGATAAGTGGTGACCTCCATGTAAATATATATATACACACACACTTACATGCTAGATGTATCACGATTACACACATAAATACAGACAAAGAGACATGCGTAATAATACACGCAACACGCAACAGACAAATTGTGTGAAATTGATTTTGTGGTGTACCAGAAATGTTGATGTGATTGTAATATTGGTTGTAAAATTTACCCTGAGAAGCCCATCAAACCCTAAATCATCGGTCGAGTTAATTTTAATTAAATAGAAAATGTAAATATATAGAAAAAAAAATGGAATTACGGGATGGCAAATTGAGATGCAGAGGTCAGGATGGATTAAGATTGATAGGCTGAATGCTGCGTTACAGTCATAATTTATTTTATTATTTCAGAAGAGATTTGCATGTTTTTTTATGTTTTGTTTTGTGATTTTCGCAGATGGATTTTTTTTTTTTTTTTTTTTACATAGGCATCACCACATTATCAAGGCCAAGAGGCCACTCAAGGATAAGGGTTAAAGAGTGTACAGTAGAAATTGGACATTATAGTAATCATTAGTAATGAAAATTTGGTAAAGTTGATAACTTATATGGAACGGCTCATCAAGAACTTATTTACGTTAGACTTGAAGACAACCATATTGTAGTCAGCCGGAAAGCAGGAAAACGGAAGACAATTCCACAGGCGTGCAGTTCTAAGAAAAAAGCTTTGTTCATGGAATCTACGTTTAGGTTTAGGCACAGATAAAGAGTGGGAGGAATTATTGATAGTGTTTACAGCTAGACGAGTGTTTCTTGTGAAAGTTTGGTGAGGGGGGACCATAGATTGAAGCTCATTCGAACACTTTCCATGAAAATAATGATACATCAGAGACAAACTCGCAACATCTCTTCTGTGAGATAAAGGTTGCAAGGAAGAGAAAAGGACATCTCCTACGAGGCTACGAAGTCTATTTTGAACTCTATCAAGGCAGGCCAAGTCCTTTCTAGCAGCTCCTGCCCAGATGTGGCAACAGTATTCCATCCTTGGACGTACCTGGCTCTTATATAGATAGAGAATAGCATCAGCAGTGAGATATCTACCGGATCGATAGAAAGATCCCACCATGCTTGGAAATTTGTTGTTAGCATTCGCTATGGGCCAAAAGAGGCAGGTTTTAGTTGAAACTTGGAGAAATAAGTTCGCCACATGGTGAAAAAAAAAATGTGAACAGGAGCGGCTTTGTGCACCTTGATGGCTTACAAATGCCTAACCTTGGAGAATAAAGATTATTCCTTTGACATGGAGCAGACGGTTATAAAGGCAAAAGAATTGCTATTAGGTTGTGAATCACTCGGATGATGACAAGTGAAGCGGTGTATAAAATACGAGAAAAAGGGCTGGCATATGTAACACATTAATCAATAGATTGGATCCCAAATGGGAGTAATAATATAACAAGATACTTTATTAAGTTATTTGATTTGTATATATATGTGGGTTGACCATAGTTTTATACCTTACACTTTGGCAGAGATGTAGGAAAAAATCACACATGGTCCTTTGAAACGATAGTTAGTAAATTAATAAGCATGTTCAACTGGTGCAATAACGGTAAGTTTAGTTAAGGGTGTGACATTTTTCTGGATGTATGGCAGGAGCTGTAGTTTTCAAAGCTTTGGAAAACCAAGTGATTTGGTGTGTAAAAGATATTTTGAGTGTTTGGATCGTTGACCATCGTAGTAATATAAGTACGGGTTTTTGGTTTTGTTCCCCAGAATAATGATTGTGATGATTGAATGTATAAGTTGATGACAGATATGCAAGGATTGTCTACTAACACCTGGGGGAGAGGGGAATGTCAGAAAAATCTGGTCGATGAGTGAATCCTTGAGAGGTCAAGTGATTGAGGGTCTCAGTAATTATGGTTACAGATTTTCTTTGACTTTTCAAATTCAATTTTTTGACAATTCAAGAGTCAATAAGTAGGGATTTTCTTGTATCTTGCATGAAAATCTGAGTTGATGAAGCTATGGGCTGTTTAATCCAGCTGCAATTACCATCTTAATTGGGATTAAATGAGATAGAAATATATACTAGCAGAAGACCTGACGTTACTCGGGCTTAAAAGAGATAGATAGGAATATATATGAGCAGAAGACATGACGTTCCCTGGGATTAAATGAGATTGCCAGAAATATATACTAGCAGACAACCTGATGTTGCCAAAGATTAAATGAGATAGATGGAAATATATACTAGCAGAAGGCCTGACGTTTCCCAAGATTAAATGAGATGGATGGAAATATATACTAGCAGAAGACCTGACGTTGCCTGGGATTAAATGCGGATGGTGGAATATAAAGCCAGTCCCGCAAATGACTGAAATACTTTGTGATCTCAAAATTACTTTATTGTATGTATATTTTTAACAGTGGGTGAGGGGAATATTAAGTCAGTCCCAGAAATGGCTGAAACAGTTTATGATCTTAAAATTACTTTATTTCTTGTATGTTTTTAACAATGGGGAGGATATGTAGTCAGTCCTGGGAATAGCTAAAGCAGTTTACGATCTAAAAATTACTTTAATTTATATATATTGTTGGTGTTCTGTGAAGGTGAACTGGGCGAGTTTCTGTAGGGGGTGATCCATATTTTTCTGGATTTTCAAGGTTATCATCCGGAAATGACGTCACGGTGGTAATGGTGGGTAGAAAGAAGCATGATTATGTTGCTTTTTAACGTGCTCTGGAGTTCTCTATGGATTACAAAACCTTCTCTTTTAGGGTGGGGCTGGAGGGAGTAATGTCTGTTTCGGGGTCACAAAGCAATCTCCCACAGTGTCATATTCAAAAGAATGTAGAATACCTGTAGAATCATATTCCGGAAATGACATGATTTCTCTCACTATTATGTTGTCGGTGGTGGGGAGGGAAGAACTACATTAATATTGAAATTCATGGTAAAGTAAAAGTTGCCTAATCACATCTGTGTCAATGCATTTATGTAATTATTTGGAAAACCTGCTGAGTTATGTTCAAGAAATGATATCATTTCACTAAAAATAATGGTGTTGTTAGTCGGGATGGAAGAAACATAGCAATGCGGAATTTTATAGTAAAGCAAGAGTTGCCTAATCACTCAGCTTTTCAAAGTATTTATGGATTTATTTGTAAAACCTACTGAGTAATCTTCTGAAAATGACATCTTTTTCCCAAAAAATTTTGGTGTCGGTAGTAGGGAAAGAAAATGAAACAGTCATGTGGAATTTTATAATGAAGCAAAGGTTGTCTAATCACTAAACGTATTATTGTATTTATGTATTAATTTGAAAATCTGCTGAGACATCTTCCAAAAATGACATAATTTTTCTTAAAATTATAGTGCCAAGTGAGGAAGGAAAGAAACCCAGTAATGTTGAAATTTATGGTGAAGCAAGGGTTGCCTAATCTAAACTAAGAAAATGTATTTATGCATTAATTTGGAAATCTTAATGATCCATTTTCTAAAAAATGACCTCAGTTTTCTTAAAAGTATGGTAGCCTTGGTGGGAAGAGAAATTATTTCATATATGTTGTACAATACCTGTCGATAGTATGTTAAATTGTTTCATATATGTATTTATATTACCCGTCTGAGGGTAGATAAAATTATTTTAAATATGTGTTGTACATTACCCGTCCTAGCAAAGGTAAAATTGTTTCATATACATGCTGTAAATAACCTATTCTAGGGAAAGTGCAATTATTACATATGTGTGTAATACCCGTCCTAGGGTAGGTAAAATATTCCTTTGCTCGAGATAGCAAATCATTCATGGACATCAAAAATTCCTCTATACTAAGAATAAGAGGTATGTTAAAAAGTAACTTCATTTTTCTCATTGTTTTAGACGGTCCCGAGCAACGCTGGATAGCCCTGCTAGTAGCATAGAAAGGCTTCCTCTTCCATTAACTAAGGACAAATTTACTTAAGTGTAGCATCATAACAGATACTACACTCTGATTCTGGCCTTTGTCCCAGTTGTATCTTCGATGAATGTCATGGTCTGCAGTACAATGGAAGTCTTCCACATGATATTATTTGAAGTAGACACCCAAACGTGGTGATTCCTTGAATAAACAACAGAGGTAGCAGATACCCAGGTGAATGCCTTATTAAAAAATGTACACAGAATAGCACTTGCAAACAATGAGACTGAACACAAATATGACAGTCATCTAAGCCACCTATGTTTCAATGATCCCATCATCATCAGCATCATAATTCTCAGCTGATTGAACTAGCTACACCCTTCCAATATTCCCTATCTGTCATAGCGCCCAAAAGATCTTCCTTGGAGATGAATGTATCTCGTTGTATCCTATCTGGAAAAGTTAACTTTTGTGATCGATTGTGAGATGATGGGTGCTTCCACATTACAAATGATAAAACAAGTTCATCTGTAGCATGCGCACAATGCCCAGCAAACTGGACACGTCTCTTTCAAACTGAGGTTGATACTCTCGGTAAGTCTCCATATATCATTTCTAGAATTGGGTGGTTCCGCCATGAGAGATTGAGTACTCTTCTCAAAAGACGTGTGTAACATCCATCCAAACGACTTTGTTGATTTGCTGAAAGAGTTTAAGTTTCAGATCCATAGAGTAAGATTGGCTCAATAAGTATGCAGAAAACTTGGATTTTGTAATTTGCGGGCAAGATTGGATTTCCAGATTTTATCCATTTTTTTAGATGCAGTCCATGCCATGCCCTTTCTAATGTTAAAGTTTTTCTCAGAGTTCCTGATGTGTGTGATCCTAAATACTTGTAATCTTCAACACATTTGAGGATGCTATTTGTGAGGGTTTTAATTTTGTGGTTGTTGTGAATGTTAATTGGCATGCACTCAATCTTGGTAGCATTCAGGTGCAGCCCTGTACAGTTTGCTGCTGATTCAAGAGAATGGGCACTAATAAGGTTGTCAGACAACAGCGCAATGTCATCAGCAAAATCAGCATTGGTGATGTAAAGTGCAGGATTACGTCAATTTCTCGGTTGATACATCAGTCCATACAGGCTGGCAACAAAATCTTACTACATTGGCCAAAGTCTGCAATAGCACATAAGTCCCTTTGGATTGGGACGTTTGATGTTGTAAAGTCGAGCAATTCTATTTTGTGGATTCAGGATGAAAATGAAAATCGAGAATGGATCCACCAAGCCCATATATGTTGCATCATCTCGTGACTGGTTTACCTGAATTATTATCCTCCGCCACCCATAACAGATACCAATATGATCAACTAGAGTCAGCTTCCAGAAGCACCCATAGTCCACCAAAACTAGACAGTCATCTGGGCTGATCAACCCTCCCAACAGATGCGGACTTTTCCAAAGCACTCTACCAGGGGACAGATCCCACTTCCATTTCAAAGATTTTGTAATATAAAACATACCAACTGAGGCATATCCTAATGCTAACCTAAACGTTGTGGTTCAGAATCTGGAGGATGTCTGTTATGTTCCCATATCCTGTCCCCCAAACATAAAATTTATAAGGGGAGACTTGCTGGCACATGTTCCGCTATTTTTAGCTAAAAATATCCAGTCTTACATAAAAGGCAGGATTTTTCTGGCACAGGGTGGAAGACGTCTCATGAATCAGTACTGAAGGATTGAGAGATTGGTGGGCTAATCAAATCACAAGAAGCCTGTTACTAGGAGAAAAGGGACAACTCTAGGGGTTAAAAAGGAGTTAAAAAAAGAAAAAAAGTGGGCAGTTGGAATGAAGAAGCAAAGAAAACATTCTCTTTATGTTAAACTGATAAGATACGTGTTTGAATCATTGCACTCCAAAAAAAAAAAAGTCCATATTTACCTGGACAGGGCTCTATGGACAAATTTATTTTTAGTTGACCTTTGACAACTAAATATTTTCATTTATTAGCCAAATAGAAAACCTACTAGTAAAACTCGCGTGATTTTTGGAATATAATTAAAAAGGATTATATTTGTTCTATTAAACCTTTTATTGTTGAAGTAATTTGATTTGACTCATTTTAATCATAAAATAAAGATTAATAAGGCATTTTTAACTCGGTAATGAGCTTTGGAAGATTGTCGGTGAAAAAGAAAACAGAATCATCAAAAGATAAGCGTTTCAATATCCCTAGTTATCACTTCGAAAAATCGTTTATGTGACTGCTTCACTCACAATGTAAAGCCCTTCTGGGAGCAAGAACTGTTGGTTTCCACTGGGATTTGGGTAGCAATAAGCCTTTTTGTTGCTCTTTTTCTTTGTTTACTTGTTAGGCAAAGTTTAATTTCTGCACTAAACATTAAAGCTGTTTTTATTTTGCTTTCCTTTTGTAAAAGTCAATCCTGTTCTGCAAAGCCAAAAACAAAATTATTTTCTTTCTCTTCTTTTCTTCTTCTTTCTCTCTCTCCTTTTTTGTTTCTTTTCTGAAGATAAAAATAACTTGAAGCGTAAAAACTTTTACTAAATTACTAGATTCAACATCAAAAGGGTTGATTCGCTGCAAAACAAAATAGCCAGACAAAACCTTTGTAGTCATTTTTAATCACTTTGTTTTTTCAATGGTAGATTCTCATGGACAAAATTGTATTTTTCTGTCTTCTTTTTGCAGATAGTATTGAACATGTCTTTTGTAAATCTTTGGACACAGTTTTGTCGTCTTACAAACAAGTTATTCCAAAAGAAATATATTTTGTTTGCAAAGAAAAAAGCAAATTTGAAATGCTTAGGTCAAAGTTAGGAAGCAAGGTATCCTCTATCCCAAGGTAAGTGGATTTTTTCTGTATACTTTCATATTGCTTTTTTTTTTGTTCTTCATTTGCATTGGTTACATTAGTTGAGTCTCTACCATTTTTGAGGATGCTGTTGGTCCAAGGCAGTGGTTCCTAACCACTGTGCTGTTGCACATTAGATTCCTCTGTTTAGTCTCGAAAGACAAAGGATGCACCCCCCCCCAGTAGGGGTAGCTGCGCGTGTAATTGTGAGGCAAGGGTTGCGCAATCCCTAACCACACCTCTCCTTAATCGGCGCTGTTTTGATCCAGTGGCAAGGAGAAATCTGGGATGACTGGAAACAATGCCAAGATAAGCGGAGAGCACATACAGCATCTGGAAGTCACAAATGGTCACCCATTTAATACTGACTAGTTTCAACGTTGCTTAACTTCAATGATCCAGCAGGAACCGGTGTGTGAACGTGATTATGCCATGGCACATTAGTGTGCTGCAAAATGGTTACTGGTGGGCCGTGAAGAGATTATAGCTAGAAGCCATTTAATTTCATTTTGTTTAATGAAGACATTTCATTTCTTAATCATGATGACACGGCTCATTGGATGTTGTTTGAGTTTCTTTTCTGGAAGAGTATTCAACTCTTAAGTACAAAAAGCCATGAAAATTTTACTTCCATTCTCAACTTTGTACCTATGTAATTTGTGATTTTCTTGCCAAAACAATATTAAAAATAACAAGCCGAACATGTGAGGTGCCCCTCTACAAAGGTAAAAATTTACTTTCACTATGACTAATGTTTGTGCAAAATTTCAAAAAAATCTAAGGCATGATTATTGAAAAAAGTGGAAACAAATGAACAGATGAACGATTTGGGGACAATTTTACCTCTATAGTACCCGCCAGGGAGCTAACCAGAGTTGTCCCAGAAAACCGATTCTGACAAAAACTTACTTTCACCATGACTAATAGTTTGTGCAAAATTTTAAAAAAGTGCAAAACAGACGAATGGACGAACGGGAGTGAATTACTAGGTCCAATCCCTCCTTTGTCAGGGGACCAAAATACATGTATGTCTATTTAACAGTTTTGTATGGTGCTGAACTCCAATTTAAATATGTTAAGGCCTTGGGGACTTTTGGGGCGAAATAGAGCGGGAGGGGGTAAATGATAGACTTAGTCATTTCTTTTTTTTGCATGGTGAAGAACTCAAATTTACATATGTTAAGGCCTAAAACTGCACCGTTTGTTCATTTTCTCCAGGATTTGACGTCCCCTAGGGACTTTTGGGGCTAAATGGAGGTGTGTGGAGGGGGGCAAAAGCTGAACATAGTCATTTTTTTATGCCTCATTCACTGTGCACTCACGACTGACCATGCATACATAACTTGTTAACTCGAATATTGTAAATTTTTTAATAAGAAATAGATTAACATTTTAATCAATTTTAAACTTATGTCTTAATTAAATATATGGTAATAGGTGGACATAGTAATATCTTTGAGTAATATTGGTTAGAGATTAAAATCTTTAAAAATTTCAGTATTTTTTTTATTACCATTTTATATTGTCTATAATATCTCACATATTGCAGCAGTAGTTAAGAAACACCAGGCACAACTGTCATTCGCCATTATTATGCTATGCCAGATATTGAAATTTTTTTTTTTTTTACAAAGGAGTCACCACTTATCAAAGCCTGGGGGCCACTCGAGGATAAGGGTTAATGAGTGTACGGTAGTCAATGGGACAATTTGGTAGTAATCATTAGTAGTGGAAATTTGGTAAGTTTGATTATCAGCTAGGCAAGAGTTTTCCTGAAAGTTTGGCATGTGTGGACCATAGATTGGATCTCAGATGAACACTTGCCATGAAAATAACGATAAAGCAAAGACAGGCTTGCAATGTCTCTTCTGTGGGAAAAAGGTTGCAGGGAAGAGAAAGGGACATCCTCTACTAGACTATGAAGTCTATTTTGAACTCTGTCAAGGCAGAACAAGATGCTTCTAGCAGTTCCTGCCCAGATGTGGCAACAGTACTCCATCTAGAGCATATTTGGCTCTTATACAGGTAGAGGATTACATCAGCAGTGAGATATCTACTGGTAGAATAATCCCACCATTTTTCCAGCTACCTTGGCAACAGATTTGATTTATGTTTTTCATTTTATATCACGAATCAAGGTCCAGCCTAGAAATTTGTCAAAACATGGAGCTTCCCCAAGACGAGAGCCATTCATTTAAATTGATGCCTAACGGGGGTCAGAACGTTGATAATGTAAAGATAGAAGCTTGGTTTTAATACAGAATATATTGATTAATGTAAATAAGCATTCTCATTATATGATCTTCTTTGCTTATAAAAAAGGCTTTATAAGTAGAACATATTTATTTTTTTTGATAGGTGTGCTGCAAATATTGAAAATAAACTCAATAGTGTGCCTCCATGTGTTTTGTTGTTATCTCTAATAAGGGGGATTGTGTGTGTGTATGATCGTCTAGTCAGAGTTAATATTGTGTGATCTTCTAGCTGTTCTTTCTATTAAATAATATTTTCATATGCCATTGTGTGTGGTACATGTATTTTTCAACATACCTTCTGCGTCTTGGATGTTGGTCCATCTGGAACATCTCGTGTTTTGGAGGGGAGACAGTACCTGTTTTGTTTCTACACACGTTAGTGCCCCCCCCCCCAGTGAAGAGGAGGAGACGTCTGTGAAATCCATCCGTATTCTTCTAAGACTAAACCAAATCTCAGCTAAATTGCTCACGTGAGTCACACG
This sequence comes from Euprymna scolopes, assembly GCF_053919585.1. Lineage (NCBI taxonomy): Eukaryota > Metazoa > Mollusca > Cephalopoda > Sepiida > Sepiolidae > Euprymna > Euprymna scolopes. Next base: position 36,747,460 of record NC_136504.1, on the reverse strand, counting down.
CAATCCGATCAGCTGATCCTGACTTCCAGTCAACGTGTCTCAATATACTTTACACACCTCCCTCCCTCTCTTGATTCATTCTCTAACACTCCATCTATCCTTATTTTTAAATTCTAGTACATTTTTTCTATATTTACACAACCACACGGCTAAGAAAGATCAGACACAATAAAACAAAAAAAGAATTAAACCTTTTTTTTCTCAAGCCCTTTTCCAACTGACTTCATAATTTTATTTTTTAGACCAGACTCTCTATCTGATCTCCCTGGCATATTCCTTTTGGGTGTAGGGTACTACCTCGTATAACTCACAGCTGCTTCATTCAACCACCCTTATGCCATAAACTGAAGTCTCATTTTACCTCTTTACGAAATCGACGACTCTTCGTCCAAATGTGTCCTTGATCCTTTCTTCCGCATTGTTGTTCTATCAATTAGAGCTTTTTCGTTTTATAACTAACTTATCTTTTGGGGACATTCTAAAAGCTCATTTATCTTCGTGGTTCGCTTCCAAAGTTTTAAGATATACCTTTCATCCACTGATTCACTTGGATTTCCTTGCCTGGACCTTTGGAGCTTGATGAAGACTTAGAAAATATCACCCTTAACTAACCCCTTTGCGCCAAAATTCCTATTTGCACTCTAAATTCTAGCTAATGGCCCGATTTTTGTGATTTTTCTTTTTTCTCATCACAGCTTCCAAGATCCAGCAGAGATATTCCGCATTCATGCATCTCTAAAAAAAAAAAAAGGTTATATCTTCTTACAGACCTATGGTATATTTTACTTTTCTCTCACCTCATTAAGCTATATGTGATTAGCCTACGGTACTGCCTCTCATAGGTCCCTGGTACCCTTAAGGATTCTCGTATCCTCTCCATGCCTGTCTCTAATTAATTGAGCCAAGTCTTACCTCCTGCTTGGAATCGTCACGTGCGACCAGCTTTTTTTCAAGCCCTCAATTTCCACAGAGCCAATCTTATTCTTTGAACGGGGCATCTTTAATGATTTCCTGGCAAGTTACTTTTCTTGCGAAAAAATATTTATAGATTTAAAAAAAAAACACAAAAAGAAAATTATTACAAAAGAAAATCTCTCTTTTGGCTTATCGCATCTGTAAAAACTTCTGAAAAATACCTGCTTATGTAATTGCTATTTTGGTCCCCTCTCTAAAATTCTAATTTATTCTAAGCCAACAATTTCCAGTACCATCTTATTTTTTCCGAAATCATTTCAATTCTAATGTATATACCTAATAATGACTACGCATCCGGAGAAAAATCCCACGAAAAAAAACGACACAAAAAAAAATTCTACAACTATTTCGAAAATGAGAATAAATATCGACTGAATCTTTAACTCTTCCAAAACTTAAGAACTAGTTGACCCAGTAGTGTGCCTTTTTCTTTCTTACACTGCTTAAATCTTATTTCTTTCTCCTTTTACCAATTTTATTATTATTATTACTATCATTATTACTTAATTAGCAACATGTTCTTACTTTTTAAATTTTTCATTATTTCAATAAACCCCACAAGACAAAGATTCACTCCTCCTCCATTCTGCGAAAAAAAAAAAATACATGTCAAGAACAAAAAAATCCTGCACAATACCGATTCGAGAAAACATCAATTATATAAAAAATAAAAATAAAAAAATTCTTATAAGCATTCACAAAGCATAAAAATAAAAAAATTCGGGTTTGTATTACTGTACACATAGATTCGAAAAAGTTGTCAAAAAAACAAATATATAACAAATAAATGTTATCAAAGGCAAAATAAGTTACTTTTCTACCTAACTGGATATATTTTTCGTGTTTTTATTCAATGTAACATGTTTATTCAGCTCGAAAAGCATACAGTGTTTACCGATGTATTGGAAAATTCAAAATGGCGCCTGACACTCTCTTTAACACGGTAAGTTCAGGAAAAGGTGTTATAAATAATAAACTAGACAAAATACTGTTAGAAATTTGCTCAATATATGTTACCGTGACATAAGTTGACATATATTCTGTGTTTTTTTAATAGTATTTTGTCTAGTTTATTATTTATAACACCTTTTCCCAAACTTACCATGTTAAAGAGAGTGTCGGGCGCCATTTTGACTTTTCCAATACATCGGTAAACACTGCATGTTTTTCGAGCTGAATAAACATGTTACATTGAATAAAAACACGAAAAATGTATCCAGTTTGGTAGAAAAGTAACTTATCTTGCCTTTGATATTATTTATTTGTTATATTTTTGTTTTTTGACAACTTTTTCGAATCTATGTTTTTCACTTCAATCACTTTCTATTAGCAATTAGCAAATTAACTGAAATACAGGATTAGCTTAATTAAAAAAAAACAAAAAACAAAAAATAACGAACTCATTCAAGATGTGACTATATGGTGGGATTCAACATATTGTATGCTGAAAATAAATGAAGAACAACAAAAAACTCTTGAAATGTGCACTGTTGATAAGATTACTACCATAACAACTTACCAATGTAGACTTGTTCGAAAAAATATTCAGTTCCTGAGTCCATTTGAAGAAATCACCAAAGAAAGAAGTTACAGAACATCAACCATATCAATGGCACCTACAAATTTAGCTCTGAGGTTATTTGTCAGAAGCTGTCCAATCTGATTCTAGTATTTCTGACTTTAGTGGAATCCTTCTTACCATTGTTGAACAATTCAGGTTATCAATGGAAACAAGAGTTTCATCCTATCTAAATGCTTGTGTACGTTTACTTTCCTAAACCCATGATTCAAATATTAATTTTGAAAGATTGGCATAAAAAATATATTTAGAATTGGATTCTACATCTACTTTCCACTGATGATAATGAAGCAGAATCATCAGGATACACTACCCTGCTGAGGGTGAAGAAGCACGAACATGTATAAATGACAATATGGCAACCTTGAAACCAACTGACAAAAAAACAGTAAAAGTGTCACAAAAGATATTTTCATCACTCCTAGTATAAGGAGACAATAGGAAGTAAAAGTACAATTATTTTTAATTCACTTTCGGCTTTCATTTTTGAAGTGTGAAAAGTGAGCATCATTTATAATAGCAAAATTGCACTGATGGACAATTTTTAAAGTATCATCAAATAAAACTGAATTAAATAAATATTTTAAAACAACTCCATAACTCTGTAACTAACTTCATTATAAGTTGATAAAAATGCTGATATGTTCAATTTTGGGGTGGAAAAATGTCAAAATGTCATAAACATATATTGGTTTCAAAATCACACATTAAAATATACAGATCTGGAATATTACTTGCCTAATCAATACATATTGTAGAATGCTATACCATGTACTTCTTAAATAGTATCCGCAAGAAAATGTAATAATTTTACATAGTGCTTTTCAGTTTGTTTATCATGGTGATGTGATTAAATAAATATACATGTTCAACATCAATTTAATTTTAATAAAAGAGAGCTGCATATTATTAACGCTAGTTTTTATTTTTTTATAATATACAATTGGTATTTCTTTGCGATTCTTTTGAATTCTTTGCTTGACACTGATCACATTTGTCCATTTGAGGTGGTTCCTGCAACTTCTTCTGTCAAACACATATAGAGAAAAAAAACTTCAGTTGTCCTTCAATGCTTTTGGCACAAATCACTTGTTTTGTATTGTTTATTAAATTGTAAGGTGAAAGTACAGACTAGTTAGAAAAACACCTTCTCCTCCACATGTTAAGAAAAAGGTTTCCAAAAAGTTCTTTGCATAAGCACTATTGTTTATTTTTTTATTGTTTTAACATCTTTATTTTATTTTTGTATTGGCTTTGTTCAAGTTAACACTATGATTGTTTACAAATGATTTTTTCCTAGTTTGTGTGGAGTATTCTGCTTTACGTTGAATGCCCAGAAATGGTCCCTTCTGATTAATGTTTACCAGTTTTAAAATAAGCCAACGAACTTGGGTGTTTTTCAGAATAACTGACTTTTAACTGGTAAACATTAATCAGAAATAACTTTTTCATGGAATATATGTGAAACAGAATGATTTGCACAAACCAGAATTTTTTAATAAAAGATTCGTTCAGTTTTTTCATACGGGAATTTGTAATACAATAACATTCCTACCTTAACAACTTACCAATGGGGACTTGTTCCAAAAATTGTCCAGTTATTGAGTCTATTTAAAGAAATCACTAAAGAATCAAGTCACAGAACTTCAACCATATCAATGAAAATACCTACAATTTTAGCTTTGAGGTTATTTCTTTTAAAAACTATCCAATCTAATTCTGATATTTCTGACTTTAGTGGAATCCTTACCACTTGTTTAACAATTCAATGAATCAATGGAAACAAAATGGTCATCCTATCTAAATGATAAAAACTTGTGTCTACTTTCTTAGATCTAAGATTCAAATTTAAATTTTGAAAGAATGACATGGGAAACAATAAAAATTGGATTCTACATCTACTTTCTACTAATGATAATGAAACAGACTCTGTGGGATACACTTCGCCAGGCTCTAAGGGTCAAGAAGATCAAAGTGAAAGTAAAACTGTATCTCTTTCAAGCCTGTTTGATGAATTCGCTTCGAATAAGCCTACAGTAACAAATGAAAACTTGGAACAGATAGAAGCAGTTAAACCTGGAGGCAGCAACTACAACAGAAATACAAGAATCACAATCTAAACTCAAAAGGAATAAATCCCTTATGGTTACGTGCACAAAAGAACTTGACCATTATGTAGCTTTACAACTACTCACAAGAGGTGATAATCTATTTCAGTAGTGGAAGAAGACAGGAGACCTTACCACTGCTGAGTGCACTTGTTTCAAAATATTTTAGCGCACCATCTTCATCCGTGGAGAGTGAGCGGCTCTTTTTATTTTTAAAATGTTTTTTTACACAGTGGTCACCACTTATCAAGATCCGGAAGCCACTCAGGGATAAGGGTTATTGCAAGTACATTACGTTAGTGTGGAGATTTGATGAAGTGTTTACTTAAGGGGGCGGTTCATTAGGAATTTGTTAACGTTGGACTTGAACACATCCAAGTTGTAGTCAGGTGGGAAGCAGGCAGACGGAACAAAGTTCCACAGGCGTGCAGTTTTAAGAAAGAAGCTTTGTTCATGGAATCCACGTTTTGATTTAGGCACAAATAAAGAGTGGGAGAAATTTTTCACAGTGGATTTAGCTTTAGTACAGGTGATAATGTGTTTGAACCTATGAAGGATAGACTGTGTCACAAGAATAGAGAAACTCTAATATTTCTACATTACAACTTAAAAGTACTCAACGTTAAATACTGAGGAGACTATGAAAGCAAGAATAGAAAAGAAAGTAGAGCAGCAGCAGGTGCAGAACTTTAGCTTATAATTATTCACTTTAAGAATTACAATTTGTACATTGTTGTTTTACTAGTAATTTTGTGTTGTTTTGCTAGTAATTCTGTTAGGTAAACGCCGGGCAATGCCGGGTAGAAAGCATTTATTCAGGTATCAGTTTATCTATCAGTCTATCTAATTATCTATTGGAGTACATAACAGAGATTGAATCACGGGAAATGATAAGTTGAGCGAGCATGCAGATGTAGAGAGGGTCAAAGGGTCATGTTGTGATCAAGCTCTGTAACATTGGTTTATACTTTCAAATTGTAATTTCTTTTTTCTTGTCTAATGATTTAACAATTGGAAATTGTAATTTTAGTTAATAAAGGCAAAAAAGAATAGTGACCTGGTATTTAATTAAATGTTAAGTTAAATTTGTAGTTACTATGTTAATGTGCCAAAGCTATCTGATGAGTCACTTGGCAGTGATGAAATGATTTAAATCTAATAGGAAAGAGAAAAGTAATCGACCGATTAATCGGCAAGTGCCGATTAATTGGTACATTCCTAATATATACGGATGTCTATTTAACAGATGTGTATTTCTGTAATGAGTCTCTTAACTTATGAGTGTTAATGTGATTCTAGTTGTGCATTCTTTACTGTGTGTTGATGTGTTTATACATATTTTAACATTTTATAGACATTGTTGTCAGTTGGAAAAAATAACCGCAAATCTTCCTTCCATGCATCCTGAAATTAAAGGTGCTTCTCTTTGAAAGTAAAAACACTCAGGCATGAACCATATTTTGATATAGTCATTTATTCCATTCAGGCTTCTTTTTCAGAGTTAGCAAGCTTTGTATAAGATAATATTTTTCTATGTTGCCCCCTTCTGACTTTCATGATCGTTCTGTCCAAAAACCGCATCCGCCCACTAGTGCTTTGCATATTGGACTGATCTTCCTTGTAACTGCATCTCAAAATCTATATTTTCTATTATGCCCTCATTACATATAACTTAAACATCCTTGCTGAGTTTTTGTCATGTATCTTTGCTTATATTATGGTGAGCTTAAATTCCATTTATGAAATTAACATAAAGTTAACATCTCTGTAAATATTTCAACTTAACATAACTTTTTATGTTTCTAAATTTTTGAGATAAGGATTGGTTATTTGTATTCTTTAGATTCATAAGACTACTGTTCTCATCTTGAGTGTCATTTCCACAAAGTTTCGACGGAAACATTCTCAAGTTCAACAAGATACACCTGAAAAAAGTTGGAGGTTACATCGACTGAAAGAGTGTGTAAATGGCACTCAAGATGAGAAGAGTAGTCCAATGAATCCAAATTATACGAATAACTTTTCATGTCTATAGCATTTTCCCATCTAACAATATACTTTTACCAATCATAATAATCGACTATTATATTTTAATCATAATAATCGATCATTTTAATAGTTTCCTGTGTTTTCCGGTAGACAAACAACATAAACGTGGTTGGCAAATATTGCAAGAATGTTCCATGCGTGAGAACAAATAATGACTTTATAGAGATATAGCTTACTGGCAGATGAGAGAAGCTTTCTAGCTTGATAGAGGGAGCCTACCTTCTTGTGACAAACAAATTGTTTCGATCAGAAAGTGACCAGCAATAAAGCGGTAAATGTGCATTTTAGGTGTGTAAATTATTAGACTTAAAAATGAAATTTTTAAAAGTATTTACATTTATTTTTAATAATAATAATTATAATAATAAAGCTTTAAGTATTTGGGTCTGATACTGTTTTACAAAAGAATAGCCTTTAATGGATTTATTTATATCAATAATTATTAAGTGTTATACATTGGGTCTAATACTAAATTATAAATAAAATAATGTTGAAGCTTTTTATGGTTTTATTTAAGTCTTTGGGTTAAACAGTGGGTTTTACCCCCCCCCCCCAAAAGAAATTTTCTATCATTTTACTTATCTAATAATTTACTCAACTGAAATGAACATTTAACAATAAACTAACCCATCTCCCAAGAGAGGAGGTAATTGCCGAATAGGATTGTTAGTTTACAGAAGAGGGATTGTTGATCCGCCAACAAGGGAGAAATAAGGCCAAGTAGTTCTATTCCGTTGATTTGTTCAGAATTTTCTCAATAACAATGCCATTAATTTTTTAAACATTTTGCACAAACATAAGACATTACAAATTACATTAAAAGCCTTCTATGATTGCAAATAGTTAGAAGTAAACTAAAATCCTAAACATCTGATAGGTCTGTGTATATGAAGATTTTTGAATTTTTCAAAGTTTAAATTTTGATATTATTTCATGCCTAAATCACAGACAATCAGCAAAAAATAGCATTCAAAAACTTTCTATGAGAAACGAAACATCGCAAATTGCAGCATCGAAAAGTAAACTAAAACACTAATAATCTTAGGTCCGCATGAAAATTATCAAATTTTTCAAAGTCTTCATCTTGTTATTATTTATGTCTAAATGAAAGAAAATCAGCTAAAAATAACATCAAAACCTATCTATAAGAAAAGAAACATTGTGAATGGCAGTATCGAAAAGTAAACTAGAACCCTAAACATCTGACATGTCCGCGTACATAAAAATGTTCACATTTTTTAAAGTGTTCATTTTGTTATATTTTTATGTCTAAATGAAAGAAATTCAGCCAAAAATAACTACGAATAACATTAAAACCTTTCTATAAGAAAGGACACATTGTGAATGGCAGTATCAGAAAAGTAAACTAAAACCCGACAAATCTGACATGTCCGCATAGATGAAAATTTCCGAATTTTTCAAAGTCTTCACTTTCTTATATTTTTATGTCTAAATGAAAGAAAATCAGCCAAAAATTACTAAGAATAACATTAAAACCTTTCTATAAGAAAGGAAACATTGTGAATGGCAGTATCGAAAAGTAAACTAAAACCCTAAAAATCTGACATGTCCGCGTACATGAAAATTTTCGAATTTTTCAAAGTGTTCATTTTGTTATATTTTTATGTCTAAATGAAAGAAAATCACCCAAAAATTACTAAGAATAACATTAAAACCTTTCTATAAGAAAGGAAACATTGTGAATGGCAGTATCAAAAAGTAAACTAAAACCCTAAAAATCTGACATGTCCACGTACATGAAAATTTCCGAATTTTTCAAAGTCTTCACTTTCTTATATTTTTATGTCTAAATGAAAGAAAATCAGCCAAAAATTACTAAGAATAACATTAAAACCTTTCTATAAGAAAGGAAACATTGTGAATGGCAGTATCGAAAAGTAAACTAAAACCCTAAAAATCTGACATGTCCGCGTACATGAAAATTTTCGAATTTTTCAAAGTGTTCATTTTGTTATATTTTTATGTCTAAATGAAAGAAAATCACCCAAAAATTACTAAGAATAACATCAAAACCTTTCTATAAGAAAGGAAACATTGTGAATGGCAGTATCAAAAAGTAAACTAAAACCCTAAAAATCTGACATGTCCGCGTACATGAAAATTTTCGAATTTTTCAGTGTTCATTTTGTTATATTTTTATGTCTAAATGAAAGAAAATCAGCCAAAAATTACTAAGAATAACATTAAAACCTTTCTATAAGAAAGGAAACATTGTGAATGGCAGAATCGAAAAGTAAACTAAAACCCTAAAAATCTGACATGTCCGCGTACATGAAAATTTTCGAATTTTTCAAAGTCTTCAGTTTGTTATATTTTTATGTCTAAATGAAAGAAAATCAACCAAAAATAACTAAGAATAAAAAAAAACCTTTCTATAAAAAAGGAAACATTGTGAATGGCAGTATTGAAAAGTAAACTAAAACCCTAAATATCTGGTATAAAAATTTTCGAATTTTTAAAAGTCTTCATTTTGTTATATTTTTATGTCTAAATGAAAGAAAATCAGCCAACAATAACTAAGAATAACATTAAAACCTTTCTATAAGAAAGGAAACATTTGGAATGGCAGTATCAAAAAGTAAACTAAAACCCTAAAAATCTGAGATGTCCGCGTACATGAAAATTTTCGAATTTTTCAAAGTCTTCATTTTGTTATATTTTTATGAAAAATGTTCACATATTTTTATGAAAAATGTTCACATATTTTTATGAAAAATGTTCATCTATTTAAATCAAAATGTTCACATTTTTTTTGTCATATTTATATGTCTAAATGAAAGAAAATCACCCAAAAATATTAATGAGAAATAACATTAAAACATTTCTATACGAAAGGAAACATTGTGAATGGCGGTATCGAAAAGTAAACTAAAACCCTAAAAATTTTGTTATATTTTTTTGTCTTAATGGAAGAAAATTTCAGAATTTTTCAAAGTCTCCATTTTGTTACATTTTGATGCCTAAATGAAAGAAAATCAGCCAAAAATAACTAAGAATAACATTAAACCTTTCTATAAGAAAGGACACATTGTGAATGGCAGTATCAGAAAAGTAAACTAAAACCCTACAAATCTGACATGACCGCATAGATGAAAATTGTCTACTTTTTCAAAGTCTTCATTTTGTTATATTTTTATGTCTAAATGAAAGAAAATCAGCCAAAAATTACTAAAAATAACATTAAAACCTTTCTATAAGAAAGGAAACATTGTGAATGGCAGAATCGAAAAGTAAACTAAAACCCTAAAAATCTGACATGTCCACGTACATGAACATTTCCGAATTTTTCAAAGTCTTCATTTTGTTATATTTGTATGTCTAAATGAAAGAAAATCAGCCAAAAATAACTAAGAATGACATTAAAACCTTTCTATAAGAAGGGAAACATTGTGAGTGGCAGTATCGAAAAGAACACTAAAACCCTTAAAATCTGACATGAAAATTTTCGAATTTTTAAACGTCTTAATTTTGGTATATTATTATGTCTAAATGAAAGAAAATCAGCCAAAAATAACTAAGAATAACACAAAAACCTTTCTATAAAAAAGGAAACATTGTGAATGTCAGTATCGAAAAGTAAACTAAAACCCGTAAAATCTGACATGTCCGCGTACATGAAAATTTTCCAAATGTTTTAAAGTCTTCAATTTGTTATATTTTTATGTCTAAATGAATGAAAATCAGCCAACAATTACTGATAATAACATTAAACCCTTTCTATAAGAAAGGAAACATTGTGAATGGCAGAATCGAAAAGTAAACTAGAACCCTAAACATCTGACATGTCCGCGTACATGAAAATTTGCGAATTTTTCAAAGTCTTCATTTTGTTATATTTTTATGTCTAAATGAAAGAAAATAAGCTAAATATTACTAAGAATAACATTAAAACGTTTCTATAAGAAAGGAAACATTGTGAATGGCAGAATCCAAAAGTAAACTACAACCCTACAAATCTGACATGTCCGCGTACATGAAAATTTTCGACTTTTTCAAAGTCTTCATTTTGTTATATTTTTATGTCTAAATGAAAGAAAATCAGCCAACAATAACTAAGAATAACATTAAAACCTTTCTATAAGAATAAAACATTGTGAATGGCAGTATCGAAAAGTAAACTAAAGCCCTAAAAATCTGACATGCCCGCATACATGAAAATGTTCAAATGTTTTAAAGTGTTCATTTTTTCATATTTATATGTATAAATGAAAGAAAATAACCCAAAAATATTAATGAGAAATAACATTAAAACATTTCTATGAGAAAGGAAACATTTCGAATTTTTCAAAGTCCTCAGTTTGTTATATTTTTATGTCTAAATGAAAGAAAATCAGCCAAAAATAACTAAGAATAACATTAAAACCTTTCTATAAGAAAGGAAATATTGTGAATGGCAATATCGAAAAGTAAACTAAAACCCTAAAAATCTGGCATGTCCGCGTACATGAAAATTTTCGAATTTTGTAAAGTCTTCATTTTGTTATATTTATATGTCTGAATGAAAGAAAATCAGCCAAAAATTACAAATAATAACATTAAAACCTTTCTATAAGAAAGGAAACATTGTGAATGGCAGAATCGAAAAGTAAACTAAAACCCTAAAAATCTGACATGTCCGCGTACATTAACATTTCCGAATTTTTCAAAGTCTTCATTTTGTTATATTTTTATGTCTAAATGAAAGAAAATCAGCCAAAAATAACTAAGAATAACATTAAAACCTTACTATAAGAAAGAAAACATTGTGAATGGCAGTATCGAAAAGTAAACTAAAACCCTAACGATCTGACATGACAATTTTCGAATTTTTCAACGTCTTCATTTTGTTATATTTTTATGTCTAAATGAAAGAAAATCAGCCAACAATAACTAAGAATAACATTAAAACCTTTCTATAAGAAAGGAAACATTGTGAATGGCAGTATCGAATAGTAAACTAAAACCCTAAAAATCTGACATGTCCGCGTACATGAAAATTTTCGAATTTTTAAAAGTCTTCATTTTGTTATATTTTTATGAAAAATGTTCACATATTTTTATGAAAAATGTTCACATATTTTTATGAAAAATGTTCACATGTTTTTATGAAAAATGTTCACATATTTTTATGAAAATGTTCACATTTTTTTTGTCATATTTATATTTCTAAATGAAAGAAAATCACCCAAAAATATGAATGAGAAATAACATTAAAACATTTCTATACGAAAGGAAACATTGTGAATGGCAGTATCGAAAAGTAAACTAAAACCCTAAAAATCTGACATGTCCGCGTACATGAAAATGTTCACATTTTTTAAAGTGTTCATTTTCTCATATTTATATGTCTAAATGAAAGACAATCACCCAAAAATATTAATGAGAAATAACATTAAAACATTTCTATAAGAAAGGAAACATTGTGAATGGCAGTATCGAAAAGTAAACTAAAGCCCTAAAAATCTTACATGTCAGTGTACATGAAAATTTTCGAAGTTTTCAAAGTCTTCATTTTGTTATATTTGTATGTCTAAATGAAAGAAAATCAGCCAAAAATAACTAAGAATAACATTAAAACCTTTCTATAAGAAGGTAAACATTGTGAATGGCAGTATCGAAAAGTAAACTAAAACCCGTAAAATCTGACATGTCCGCGTACATGAAAATTTTCCAAATGTTTTAAAGTCTTCATTTTGTTATATTTTTATGTCTAAATGAATGAAAATCAGCCAACGATTACAAACAATAACATTAAAACCTTTCTATAAGAAAGGAAACATTGTGAATGGCAGAATCGAAAAGTAAACTAGAACCCTAAACATCGGACATGTCCACGTACATGAAAATTTTCGACTTTTTCAGTCTTCATTTTGTTATATTTTTATGTCTAAATGAAAGAAAATCAGCCAACAATAACTAAGAATAACATTTAAAACTTTCTATAAGAATAACACATTGTGAATGGCAGTATCGAAAAGAAAACTAAAGGCCCAAAAATCTGACATGTCCGCGTACATGAAAATGTTCAAATTTTTCAAAGTGTTCATTTTGTCATATTTATATGTCTAAATGAAAGAAAATTACCCAAAAATATTAATGAGAAATTACATAAAAACATTTCTATGAGAAAGGAAACATTGTGAATGGCAGTATCGAAAAGTAAACTAAAACCCTAAAAATCTGACATGTCCGCGTACAATAAAATTTTCGAATTTTTCAAAGTCTTCATTTTGTTATATTTTTATGTCTAAATGAAAGAAAATCAGCCAACAATAACTAAGAATAACATTAAAACCTTTCTATAAGAAAGGACACATTGTGAATGGCAGTATCGAAAAGTAAACTAAAACCCGTAAAATCTGACATGTCCGCGTACACGAAAATTTCCGAATTTTTCGAAGTCTTCATTTTGTTATATTTTTATGTCTAAATGAAAGACAATCAGCCAAAAATAACTAAGAATAACATTGAAACCTTTCTATAAGAAAGGGAACATTGTGAATTGCAGTACAAAAAAGTAAACTAAAACCATACAAATCTGACGTGTCCGCGTACATGAAAATTTCCGAATTTTTCAAAATCTTCATTTTGTTATATTTTTATGTCTAAATGAAAGAAAATCAGCCAAAAATAACTAATAATAACATTAAAACATTTCTATAAGAAGGTAAACATTGTGAATGGCAGTATCGAAAAGTAAACTAAAACCCTAAAAATCTGACATGTCCGGGTACATGAACATTTCCGAATTTTTCAAAGTCTTCATTTTGTTATATTTTTATGTCTAAATGAAAGAAAATCAGCCAAAAATAACTAAGAATGACATTAAAACCTTTCTATTAGAAGGGAAACATTGTGAATGGCAGTATCGAAAAGTAAACTAAAACCCTAACAATCTGACATGAAAATTTTCGAATTTTTCAACGTCTTCATTTTGTTATATTATTATGTCTAAATGAAAGAAAATCAGCAAAAATTAACTAAGAATAACATTAAAACCTTTCTATAAGAAAGGAAACATTGTGAATGGCAGAATCGAAAAGTAAACTAAAACCCTACAAATCTGACATGTCCGCGTACATGAAAATTGTTGACTTTTTCAAAGTCTTCATTTTGTTATATTTTTATGTCTAAATGAAATAAAATCAGCCAGCACTAACTAAGAATAACATTAAAACCTTTCTATAAGAATAAAACATTGTGAATGGCAGTATCGAAAAGTAAACTTAAGCCCTAAAAATCTGACATGTCCGCGGACATGAAAATGTACAAATTTTTTAAAGTGTTAATTTTGTCATATTTATATGTCTAAATGAAAGAAAATCACCCAAAAATATTAATGAGAAATAACATTAAAACATTTCTACAGGAAAGGAAACATTGTGAATGGCAAGATCGAAAAGTAAACTAAAACCCTAAAAATCTGACATGTCCGCGTACATGAAAATTTTCGAATTTTTCAAAGTCTTCATTTTGTTATATTTTTATGTCTAAATGAAAGAAAATCAGCAAAAAATAACTAAGAATAACATTAAAACCTTTCTATAAGAAAGGAAACATTGTGAATGGCAGTATCAAAAAGTAAACTAAAACCCTACAAATCTGACATGTCCGCGTACAATAAAATTTTCGAATTTTTCAAAGTCTTCATTTTGTTAAATTTTTATGTCTAAATGAAAGAAAATCAGCCAACAATTACTAATAATAACATTAAAACCTTTCTATAAGAAAGGAAACATTGTGAATGGCAGAATCGAAAAGTAAACTAAAACCCTAAAAATCTGACATGTCCGCGTACATGAAAATTGTCGACTTTTTCAAAGTCTTCATTTTGTTATATTTTTTTGTCTAAATGAAAGACAATCTGCCAAAAATAAGTAAGAATAACATTAAAACCTTTCTATAAGAAAGGAAACATTGTTAATGGCAGTATCAAAAAGTAAACTAAAACCCTAAAAATCTGACATGTCCGCGTACATAAAAATTTTCGAATTTTTCAAAGTCTCCATTTTGATATATTTTTATGTCTAAATGAAACAACATCAGCCAAAAATAACTAAGAATAACATTAAAACCTTTCTATAAGAAGGTAAACATTGTGAATGGCAGTATCGCAAAGTAAACTGAAACCCTTAAAATCTTACATGTCCGCGTACATGAAAATTTTCGAATTTTTCAAAGTCTTCATTTTGTTATAATTTTATGTCTAAATGAAAGAAAATAAGCAAACAATAACTAAGAATAACATTAAAACCTTTCTATAAGAAAGAAAACATTGTGAATGGCAGTATCGAAAAGTAAACTAAAACCCTAAAAATTTGACATTTCCGCGTACAATAAAATTTTCGAATTTTTCACCGTCTCCATTTTGTTATATTTTTATGTCTAAATGAAAGAAAATCAGGCAAAAATAACTAAGAATAACATTAACACCTTTCTATAAGAAAGGAAACATAGTGAATTGCAGTATTGCAAAGTAAACTTAAACCCTAAAAATCTTACATGTCCTTGTACATGAAAATTTTCGAATTTTACAAAGTTTTCATTTTGTTATATTTTTATGTCTAAATGAAAGAAAATCAGCCAAAAATTACTAAGAATAACATTAAAACCTTTCTATAAGAAAGAAAACATTGTGAATGGCAGTATGGTCAAGTAAACTAAAACCCTGAAAATCTGACATGACCGCGTACATGAAAATTTTCGAATTTTTCAAAGTCTTCATTTTGTTATATTTTTATGTCTAAATGAAAGAAAATCAGCCAAACATAAATAAGAATAACATTAAAACCTTTCTATAGAAAGGAAACATTGTGAATGGCAGTATCGTCGAGTAAACTAAAACCCTACAAATCTGACATGTCCGCGTACATGAAAATTTTCGAATTTTTCAAAGTCTTCATTTTGTTATATTTTTATGTCTAAATGAAAGAAAATCAGCCAAAAATAACTAAGAATAACATTAAAACCTTTCTATAAGAAGGTAAACATTGTGAATGGCAGTATCGCAAAGTAAACTTAAACCCTTAAAATCTGACATGTCCGCGTACATGAAAATTTTCGAATTTTTCAAAGTCTTCATTTTGTTATATTTTTATGTCTAAATGAAAGAAAATCAGCCAAAAATAACTAAGAATAACATTAAAGCCTTTCTATAAGAAAGAAAACATTGTGAATGGCAGTATGGTCAAGTAAACTAAAACCCTGAAAATCTGACATGACCGCGTACATGAAAATTTTCGAATTGTTCAAAGTCTTCATTTTGTTATATTTTTATGTCTAAATGAAAGAAAATCAGCCAAAAATAACTAAGAATAACATTAAAGCCTTTCTATAAGAAAGAAAACATTGTGAATGGCAGTATCGTCAAGTAAACTAAAACCCTGAAAATCTGACATGACCGCGTACATGAAAATTTTCGAATTTTTCAAAGTCTTCAGTTTGTTATATTTTTATGTCTAAATGGATGTAAATCAGCCAAAAATAACTGAGAATAACATTAAAACCTTTCTATAAAAAAGGAAACATTGTGAATGGCAGTATTGAAAAGTAAACTAAAACCCTAAATATCTGGTATAAAAATTTTCGAATTTTTAAAAGTCTTCATTTTGTTATATTTTTATGTCTAAATGAAAGAAAATCAGCCAACAATAACTAAGAATAACATTAAAACCTTTCTATAAGAAAGGAAACATTTGGAATGGCAGTATCAAAAAGTAAACTAAAACCCTAAAAATCTGAGATGTCCGCGTACATGAAAATTTTCGAATTTTTCAAAGTCTTCATTTTGTTATATTTTTATGAAAAATGTTCACATATTTTTATGAAAAATGTTCACATATTTTTATGAAAAATGTTCATCTATTTAAATCAAAATGTTCACATTTTTTTTGTCATATTTATATGTCTAAATGAAAGAAAATCACCCAAAAATATTAATGAGAAATAACATTAAAACATTTCTATACGAAAGGAAACATTGTGAATGGCGGTATCGAAAAGTAAACTAAAACCCTAAAAATTTTGTTATATTTTTTTGTCTTAATGGAAGAAAATTTTAGAATTTTTCAAAGTCTCCATTTTGTTACATTTTGATGCCTAAATGAAAGAAAATCAGCCAAAAATAACTAAGAATAACATTAAACCTTTCTATAAGAAAGGACACATTGTGAATGGCAGTATCAGAAAAGTAAACTAAAACCCTACAAATCTGACATGACCGCATAGATGAAAATTGTCTACTTTTTCAAAGTCTTCATTTTGTTATATTTTTATGTCTAAATGAAAGAAAATCAGCCAAAAATTACTAAAAATAACATTAAAACCTTTCTATAAGAAAGGAAACATTGTGAATGGCAGAATCGAAAAGTAAACTAAAACCCTAAAAATCTGACATGTCCACGTACATGAACATTTCCGAATTTTTCAAAGTCTTCATTTTGTTATATTTGTATGTCTAAATGCAAGAAAATCAGCCAAAAATAACTAAGAATGACATTAAAACCTTTCTATAAGAAGGGAAACATTGTGAGTGGCAGTATCGAAAAGAACACTAAAACCCTTAAAATATGACATGAAAATTTTCGAATTTTTAAACGTCTTAATTTTGTTATATTATTATGTCTAAATGAAAGAAAAGCAGCCAATAATAACTAAGAATAACACAAAAACCTTTCTATAAAAAAGGAAACATTGTGAATGTCAGTATCGAAAAGTAAACTAAAACCCGTAAAATCTGACATGTCCGCGTACATGAAAATTTTCCAAATGTTTTAAAGTCTTCAATTTGTTATATTTTTATGTCTAAATGAATGAAAATCAGCCAACAATTACTGATAATAACATTAAACCCTTTCTATAAGAAAGGAAACATTGTGAATGGCAGAATCGAAAAGTAAACTAGAACCCTAAACATCTGACATGTCCGCGTACATGAAAATTTGCGAATTTTTCAAAGTCTTCATTTTGTTATATTTTTATGTCTAAATGAAAGAAAATAAGCTAAATATTACTAAGAATAACATTAAAACGTTTCTATAAGAAAGGAAACATTGTGAATGGCAGAATCCAAAAGTAAACTACAACCCTACAAATCTGACATGTCCGCGTACATGAAAATTTTCGACTTTTTCAAAGTCTTCATTTTGTTATATTTTTATGTCTAAATGAAAGAAAATCAGCCAACAATAACTAAGAATAACATTAAAACCTTTCTATAAGAATAAAACATTGTGAATGGCAGTATCGAAAAGTAAACTAAAGCCCTAAAAATCTGACATGCCCGCATACATGAAAATGTTCAAATGTTTTAAAGTGTTCATTTTTTCATATTTATATGTATAAATGAAAGAAAATAACCCAAAAATATTAATGAGAAATAACATTAAAACATTTCTATGAGAAAGGAAACATTTCGAATTTTTCAAAGTCCTCAGTTTGTTATATTTTTATGTCTAAATGAAAGAAAATCAGCCAAAAATAACTAAGAATAACATTAAAACCTTTCTATAAGAAAGGAAATATTGTGAATGGCAATATCGAAAAGTAAACTAAAACCCTAAAAATCTGGCATGTCCGCGTACATGAAAATTTTCGAATTTTGTAAAGTCTTCATTTTGTTATATTTATATGTCTGAATGAAAGAAAATCAGCCAAAAATTACAAATAATAACATTAAAACCTTTCTATAAGAAAGGAAACATTGTGAATGGCAGAATCGAAAAGTAAACTAAAACCCTAAAAATCTGACATGTCCGCGTACATTAACATTTCCGAATTTTTCAAAGTCTTCATTTTGTTATATTTTTATGTCTAAATGAAAGAAAATCAGCCAAAAATAACTAAGAATGACATTAAAACCTTACTATAAGAAAGAAAACATTGTGAATGGCAGTATCGAAAAGTAAACTAAAACCCTAACGATCTGACATGACAATTTTCGAATTTTTCAACGTCTTCATTTTGTTATATTTTTATGTCTAAATGAAAGAAAATCAGCCAACAATAACTAAGAATAACATTAAAACCTTTCTATAAGAAAGGAAACATTGTGAATGGCAGTATCGAATAGTAAACTAAAACCCTAAAAATCTGACATGTCCGCGTACATGAAAATTTTCGAATTTTTAAAAGTCTTCATTTTGTTATATTTTTATGAAAAATGTTCACATATTTTTATGAAAAATGTTCACATGTTTTTATGAAAAATGTTCACATATTTTTATGAAAATGTTCACATTTTTTTTGTCATATTTGTATTTCTAAATGAAAGAAAATCACCCAAAAATATGAATGAGAAATAACATTAAAACATTTCTATACGAAAGGAAACATTGTGAATGGCAGTATCGAAAAGTAAACTAAAACCCTAAAAATCTGACATGTCCGCGTACATGAAAATGTTCACATTTTTTAAAGTGTTCATTTTCTCATATTTATATGTCTAAATGAAAGACAATCACCCAAAAATATTAATGAGAAATAACATTAAAACATTTCTATAAGAAAGGAAACATTGTGAATGGCAGTATCGAAAAGTAAACTAAAGCCCTAAAAATCTTACATGTCCGTGTACATGAAAATTTTCGAAGTTTTCAAAGTCTTCATTTTGTTATATTTGTATGTTTAAATGAAAGAAAATCAGCCAAAAATAACTAAGAATAACATTAAAACCTTTCTATAAGAAGGTAAACATTGTGAATGGCAGTATCGAAAAGTAAACTAGAACCCTAAACATCGGACATGTCCACGTACATGAAAATTTTCGACTTTTTCAAAGTCTTCATTTTGTTATATTTTTATGTCTAAATGAAAGAAAATCAGCCAACAATAACTAAGAATAACATTTAAAACTTTCTATAAGAATAACACATTGTGAATGGCAGTATCGAAAAGAAAACTAAAGGCCAAAAAATCTGACATGTCCGCGTACATGAAAATGTTCAAATTTTTCAAAGTGTTCATTTTGTCATATTTATATGTCTAAATGAAAGAAAATTACCCAAAAATATTAATGAGAAATAACATAAAAACATTTCTATGAGAAAGGAAACATTGTGAATGGCAGTATCGAAAAGTAAACTAAAACCCTAAAAATCTGACATGTCCGCGTACATGAAAATTTTCGAATTTTTCAAAGTCTTCATTTTGTTATATTTTTATGTCTAAATGAAAGAAAATCAGCCAACAATAACTAAGAATAACATTAAAACCTTTCTATAAGAAAGGACACATTGTGAATGGCAGTATCGAAAAGTAAACTAAAACCCGTAAAATCTGACATGTCCGCGTACACGAAAATTTCCGAATTTTTCGAAGTCTTCATTTTGTTATATTTTTATGTCTAAATGAAAGACAATCAGCCAAAAATAACTAAGAATAACATTGAAACCTTTCTATAAGAAAGGGAACATTGTGAATTGCAGTACAAAAAAGTAAACTAAAACCATACAAATCTGACGTGTCCGCGTACATGAAAATTTCCGAATTTTTCAAAATCTTCATTTTGTTATATTTTTATGTCTAAATGAAAGAAAATCAGCCAAAAATAACTAATAATAACATTAAAACATTTCTATAAGAAGGTAAACATTGTGAATGGCAGTATCGAAAAGTAAACTAAAACCCTAAAAATCTGACATGTCCGGGTACATGAACATTTCCGAATTTTTCAAAGTCTTCATTTTGTTATATTTTTATGTCTAAATGAAAGAAAATCAGCCAAAAATAACTAAGAATGACATTAAAACCTTTCTATTAGAAGGGAAACATTGTGAATGGCAGTATCGAAAAGTAAACTAAAACCCTAACAATCTGACATGAAAATTTTCGAATTTTTCAACGTCTTCATTTTGTTATATTATTATGTCTAAATGAAAGAAAATCAGCAAAAATTAACTAAGAATAACATTAAAACCTTTCTATAAGAAAGGAAACATTGTGAATGGCAGAATCGAAAAGTAAACTAAAACCCTACAAATCTGACATGTCCGCGTACATGAAAATTGTTGACTTTTTCAAAGTCTTCATTTTGTTATATTTTTATGTCTAAATGAAATAAAATCAGCCAGCACTAACTAAGAATAACATTAAAACCTTTCTATAAGAATAAAACATTGTGAATGGCAGTATCGAAAAGTAAACTTAAGCCCTAAAAATCTGACATGTCCGCGGACATGAAAATGTACAAATTTTTTAAAGTGTTAATTTTGTCATATTTATATGTCTAAATGAAAGAAAATCACCCAAAAATATTAATGAGAAATAACATTAAAACATTTCTACAGGAAAGGAAACATTGTGAATGGCAGTATCGAAAAGTAAACTAAAACCCTAAAAATCTGACATGTCCGCGTACATGAAAATTTTCGAATTTTTCAAAGTCTTCATTTTGTTATATTTTTATGTCTAAATGAAAGAAAATCAGCAAAAAATAACTAAGAATAACATTAAAACCTTTCTATAAGAAAGGAAACATTGTGAATGGCAGAATCGAAAAGTAAACTAAAACCCTAAAAATCTGACATGTCCGCGTACATGAAAATTGTCGACTTTTTTAAAGTCTTCATTTTGTTATATTTTTTTGTCTAAATGAAAGACAATCTGCCAAAAATAAGTAAGAATAACATTAAAACCTTTCTATAAGAAAGGAAACATTGTTAATGGCAGTATCAAAAAGTAAACTAAAACCCTAAAAATCTGACATGTCCGCGTACATAAAAATTTTCGAATTTTTCAAAGTCTCCATTTGATATATTTTTATGTCTAAATGAAACAACATCAGCCAAAAATAACTAAGAATAACATTAAAACCTTTCTATAAGAAGGTAAACATTGTGAATGGCAGTATCGCAAAGTAAACTGAAACCCTTAAAATCTTACATGTCCGCGTACATGAAAATTTTCGAATTTTTCAAAGTCTTCATTTTGTTATAATTTTATGTCTAAATGAAAGAAAATAAGCAAACAATAACTAAGAATAACATTAAAACCTTTCTATAAGAAAGAAAACATTGTGAATGGCAGTATCGAAAAGTAAACTAAAACCCTAAAAATCTGACATTTCCGCGTACAATAAAATTTTCGAATTTTTCACCGTCTCCATTTTGTTATATTTTTATGTCTAAATGAAAGAAAATCAGGCAAAAATAACTAAGAATAACATTAACACCTTTCTATAAGAAAGGAAACATAGTGAATTGCAGTATTGCAAAGTAAACTTAAACCCTAAAAATCTTACATGTCCTTGTACATGAAAATTTTCGAATTTTACAAAGTTTTCATTTTGTTATATTTTTATGTCTAAATGAAAGAAAATCAGCCAAAAATTACTAAGAATAACATTAAAACCTTTCTATAAGAAAGAAAACATTGTGAATGGCAGTATGGTCAAGTAAACTAAAACCCTGAAAATCTGACATGACCGCGTACATGAAAATTTTCGAATTTTTCAAAGTCTTCATTTTGTTATATTTTTATGTCTAAATGAAAGAAAATCAGCCAAACATAAATAAGAATAACATTAAAACCTTTCTATAGAAAGGAAACATTGTGAATGGCAGTATCGTCGAGTAAACTAAAACCCTACAAATCTGACATGTCCGCGTACATGAAAATTTTCGAATTTTTCAAAGTCTTCATTTTGTTATATTTTTATGTCTAAATGAAAGAAAATCAGCCAAAAATAACTAATAATAACATTAAAACCTTTCTATAAGAAGGTAAACATTGTGAATGGCAGTATCGCAAAGTAAACTTAAACCCTTAAAATCTGACATGTCCGCGTACATGAAAATTTTCGAATTTTTCAAAGTCTTCATTTTGTTATATTTTTATGTCTAAATGAAAGAAAATCAGCCAAAAATAACTAAGAATAACATTTAAGCCTTTCTATAAGAAAGAAAACATTGTGAATGGCAGTATGGTCAAGTAAACTAAAACCCTGAAAATCTGACATGACCGCGTACATGAAAATTTTCGAATTTTTAAAAGTCTTCATTTTGTTATATTTTTATGTCCAAATGAAAGAAAATCAGCCAAAAATAACTAAGAATAACATTAAAGCCTTTCTATAAGAAAGAAAACATTGTGAATGGCAGTATCGTCAAGTAAACTAAAACCCTGAAAATCTGACATGACCGCGTACATGAAAATTTTCACATTTTTCAAAGTCTTCATTTTGTTATATTTTTATGTCTAAATGGATGTAAATCAGCCAAAAATAACTGAGAATAACATTAAAACCTTTCTATAAGAAAGAAAACATTGTGAATGGCAGTATCCAAAAGTAAACTCAAACCCTAAAAACTGACATTTCCGCGTACAATAACATTTTCGAATTTTTCAAAGTCTTCATTTTGTTATATTTTTATGTCTAAATGAAAGAAAATAAGCCAAAAATAACTAAAAATTACATTAAAACCTTTCTATAAGAAGGTAAACATTGTGAATGGCAGTATCGTAGAGTAAACTAAAACCCTACAAATCTGACATGTCCGCGTACATGAAAATTTTCGAATTTTTCAAAGTCTTCATTTTGTTATATTTTTATGTCTAAATGAAAGAAAATCAGCCAGAAATAACTAAGAATAACACGAAAACCTTTCCATAAGAAAGGAAACATTGTGAATGTCAGTATTGAAAAGTAAACTAAAACCCTACAAATCTGACATGTCCGCGTACATAAAAATTTTCGAATTTTTCAAAGTCTTCATTTTGTTATATTTTTATGTCTAAATGAAAGAAAATCAGCCAACAATTACTAATAATAACATTAAAACCTTTCTATAAGAAAGGAAACATTGTGAATGGCAGAATCGAAAAGTAAACTAAAACCCTAAAAATCTGACATGTCCGCGTACATGAAAATTGTCGACTTTTTTAAAGTCTTCATTTTGTTATATTTTTTTGTCTAAATGAAAGACAATCAGCCACAAATAAGTAAGAATAACATTAAAACCTTTACATAAGAAAGGAAACATTGTTAATGGCAGTATCAAAAAGTAAACTAAAACCCTACAAATCTGACATGTCCGCGTACATTAAAATTTTCGAATTTTTCAAAGTCTCCATTTTGTTATATTTTTATGTGTAAATGAAAGAAAATCAGCCAACATAACTAAGAATAACATTAAAACCATTCGATAAGAAAGGAAACATTGTTAATTGCAGGATCGAAAATTAAACTTAAACCCTACAAATCTGAGATGTCCGCGTACATGAAAATTTTCGAATTTTTCAAAGTCTCCATTTTGTTATATTTTTATGTCTAAATGAAAGAAAATCAGCCAAAAATAACTAAGAATACCATTAAAACCTTTCTATAAGAAAGGAAACATTGTGAATGGCAGTATTGTCAAGTAAACTAAAGCCCTAAAAATCTGACATGTCCGCGTACATGAAAATGTACGAATTTTTCAAAGTCTCCATGTTGTTATATTTTTATGTCTAAAGGAAAGAAAATCAGCCAAAAATAACTAAGAATAACATTAAAACCTTTTTATAAGAAAAGGAAACATTGTGAATGTCAGTATCGTCAAGTAAACTAAAACCCTACACATCTGACATGTCCGTGTACATGAAAATTTTCGAATTTTTCAAAGTCTTCAGTTTGTTATAATTTTATGTCTAAATAGAAGAAAATCAGATAAAAATAACTAGGAATGACATTAAAACCTGTCTATCAGAAAGGAAACATTGTGAATGGCAGCATCGAAAAGTAAACTAACACACTACACATCTGACATGTCCACATACATGAAAATTTTCGAATGTTTCAAAGTCTTCATTTTGTTATATTTTTATGTCTAAATGAAAGAAAATCAGCCAAAGATAACTAAGAATGACATTAAAACCTTTCTATAAGAAAGGAAACATTGTGAATGGCAGCATCGCAAAGTAAACTAACACCCTACAAATCTGACATGTCCGCGTACATGAAAGTTTCCGAATTTTTCAAAGTTTTCATTTTGTTATATTTTTATTTCTAAATGAAAGAAAATCAGCCAAAAATAACTAGGAATAACATTAAAACCTTTCTATAAGAAAGGAAACATTGTGAATGGCAGTATCTAAAAGTAAACTAAAACCCTAAAATTCTGACATGACCGCGTACATGAAAATTTTCGAATTTTTCAAAGTCTTCATTTAGTTATATTTGTATGTCTAAATTGAAGTAAATAAGCCAAAAATAACTAAGAATAACATTAAAACCTTTCTATAAGAAAGAAAACATTGTGAATGGCACTATCAGAAAAGTAAACTAAAACCCTAAAAATCTGACATGTCCATGTACATGAAAATTTTCGAATTTTTCAAAGTCTTCATTTTGTTATATTTTTATGTCTAAATGAAAGAAAATCAGCCAAAAATTACTAAGAATAATATTAAAACCTTTCTATAAGAAGGTAAACATTATGAATGGCAGTATCGCAAAGTAAACTTAAACCCTTAAAATCTGACATGTCCGCGTACATGAAAATTTTCGAATTTTTGAAAGTCTTCATTTAGTTATATTTGTATGTCTAAATTTAAGTAAATAAGCCAAAAATAACTAAGAATAACATTAAAACCTTTCTATAAGAAAGAAAACATTGTGAATGGCAGTATCGAAAAGTAAACTCAAACCCTAAAAATCTGACATGTCCGCGTACAATAAAATTTTCGAATTTTTCAAAGTCTTCATTTTGTTATATTTTTATGTCTAAATGAAAGAAAATCAGCCAAAAATAACTAATAATAACATTAAAACCTTTCTATAAGAAAGGAAACATTGTGAATGGCAGTATCGAAAAGTAAACTCAAACCCTAAAAATCTTACATGTCCGCGTACATGAAAATTTTCGAATTTTTCAAAGTCTCCATTTTGTTATATTTTTATGTCTAAATGAAAGAAAATCAGCCAAAAATAACTAAGAATAACATTTAAACCTTTCTATAAGAAAGAAAACATTGTGAATGGCAGTATCGTCAAGTAAACTAAAACCCTACAAATCTGACATGTCCACGTACATGAAAAATTTCGAATTTTTCAAAGTCTTCATTTTGTTATATTTTTATGTCTAAATGAAAGAAAATCAGGCAAAAATAACTAAGAATAACATTAACACCTTTCTATAAGAAAGGAAACATAGTGAATTGCAGTACTGTCAAGTAAACTAAAACCCTACAAATCTGACATGTCCGCGTACATAAAAATTTCAGAATTTTTCAAAGTCTCCATTTTGTTACATTTTGATGCCTAAATAAAAGAAAATCAGCCAAAAATAACTAAGAATAACATTAAAACCTCTCTATAAGAAAGGAAACATTGTGAATGGCAGTATCGTCAAGTAAACTAAAACCCTACAAATCTGACATGTCTGCGTACATGAAAATTTTCGAATTTTTCAAAGTCTTCACTTTGTTATATTTTTATGTCTAAATGGAAGAAAATCAGCCAAAAATAACTAAGAATAACATTAAAACGTTTCTATAAGAAAGGAAACATTGTGAATGGCAGTATCGAAAAGTAAACTAAAACCCTACAAATCTTACATGTCCGCGTACATGAAAATTTTCGAATTTTTCAAAGTCTTCATTGTGTTATATTTTTATGTCTAAATGAAAGAAAATCAGCAAAAAAACTAAGAATAACATTAAAACCATTCTATAAGGAAGGAAACATTGTGAATGGCAGTAGCGTCAAGTAAACACAAACCCTACAAATCTGAGATGTCCGCATACATAAAAATTTTCGAATTTTTCAAAGTCTTCATTTTGTTATATTTTTATGTCTAAATGAAAGAAAATCAGCAATAAATAACTAAGAATAACACGAAAACCTTTCTATAAGAAAGGAAACATTGTGAATGGCAGTATAGAAAAGTAAACTAAAACCCTAAAAATCTGACATGACCGCGTACATGAAAATTTTCGAATTTTTCAAAGTCTTCATTTTGTTATATTTTTTTGTCTTAATGGAAGAAAAATAGCCAAAAATAACTAAGAATAACATTAAAACCTTTCTATAAGTAAGGAAACATTGTGAATGGCAGTATCGTCAAGTAAACTAAAACCCTACAAATCTTACATGTCCGCGTACATGAAAATTTTCGAATTTTTCAAAGTCTCCATTTTGTTATATTTTTATGTCTAAATGAAAGAAAATCAGCCAAAAATAACTAATAATAACATTAAAACATTTCTATAAGAAAGGAAACATTGTGAATGGCAGTATCGTCAAGTAAACTAAAACCCTACAAATCTTACATGTCCGCGTACATTAAAATTTTCGAATTTTTCAAAGTCTCCATTTTGTTATATTTTTATGTGTAAATGAAAGAAAATCAGCCAACATAACTAAGAATAACATTAAAACCATTCGATAAGAAACGAAACATTGTTAATTGCAGGATCGAAAATTAAACTAAAACCCTACAAATCTGAGATGTCCGCGTACATGAAAATTTTCGAATTTTTCAAAGTCTCCATTTTGTTATATTTTTATGTCTAAATGAAAGAAAATCAGCCAAAAATAACTAAGAATACCATTAAAACCTTTCTATAAGAAAGGAAACATTGTGAATGGCAGTATTGTCAAGTAAACTAAAGCCCTAAAAATCTGACATGTCCGCGTACATGAAAATGTACGAATTTTTCAAAGTCTCCATGTTGTTATATTTTTATGTCTAAAGGAAAGAAAATCAGCCAAAAATAACTAATAATAACATTAACACCTTTCTATAAGAAAAGAAAACATTGTGAATGGCAGTATCGTCAAGTAAACTAAAACCCTACAAATTTTACATATCCGCGTACATGAAAATTTTCGAATTTTTCAAAGTCTTCATTTTGTTATATTTTTATGTCTAAATGAAAGAAAATCAGCAATAAATAACTAAGAATAACACGAAAACCTTTCTATAAGAAAGGAAACATTGTGAATGGCAGTATCGTCAAGTAAACTAAAACCCTACAAATCTTACATGTCCGCGTACATGAAAATTTTCGAATTTTTCAAAGTCTTCATTGTGTTATATTTTTATGTCTAAATAAAAGAAAATCAGCAATAAATAACTAAGAATAACATTAAAACCATTCTATAAGGAAGGAAACATTGTGAATGGCAGTAGCGTCGAGTAAACACAAACCCTACAAATCTGAGATGTCCGCGTACATAAAAATTTTCGAATTTTTCAAAGTCTTCATTTTGTTATATTTTTATGTCTAAATGAAAGAAAATCAGCAATAAATAACTAAGAATAACACGAAAACCTTTCTATAAGAAAGGACACATTGTGAATGGCAGTATAGAAAAGTAAACTAAAACCCTAAAAATCTGACATGACCGCGTACATGAAAATTTTCGAATTTTTCAAAGTCTCCATTTTGTTATATTGTTTTGTCTTAATGAAAGAAAATCAGCCAAAAATAACTAAGAATAACATTAAAACCTTTCTATAAGAAAGGAAACATTGTGAATGGCAGTATCGTCAAGTAAACTAAAACCCTACAAATCTTACATGTCCGCGTACATGAAAATTTTCGAATTTTTGAAAGTCTTCATTGTGTTATATTTTTATGTCTAAATGAAAGAAAATCAGCAAAATAACTAAGAATAACATTAAAACCATTCTATAAGGAAGGAAACATTGTGAATGGCAGTAGCGTCAAGTAAACACAAACCCTACAAATCTGAGATGTCCGCATACATAAAAATTTTCGAATTTTTCAAAGTCTTCATTTTGTTATATTTTTATGTCTAAATGAAAGAAAATCAGCAATAAATAACTAAGAATAACACGAAAACCTTTCTATAAGAAAGGAAACATTGTGAATGGCAGTATAGAAAAGTAAACTAAAACCCTAAAGATCTGACATGACCGCGTACATGAAAATTTTCGAATTTTTCAAAGTCTTCATTTTGTTATATTTTTTTGTCTTAATGGAAGAAAAATAGCCAAAAATAACTAAGAATAACATTAAAACCTTTCTATAAGTAAGGAAACATTGTGAATGGCAGTATCGTCAAGTAAACTAAAACCCTACAAATCTTACATGTCCGCGTACATGAAAATTTTCGAATTTTTCAAAGTCTTCATTTTGTTATATTTTTATGTCTAAATGAAAGAAAATCAGCAATAAATAACTAAGAATAACATTAAAACCTTTCTATAAGAAAGAAAACATTGTGAATGGCAGTATCGTCAAGTAAACTAAAACCCTACAAATCTTACATGTCCGTGTACATTAAAATTTTCGAATTTTTCAAAGTCTCCATTTTGTTATATTTTTATGTGTAAATGAAAGAAAATCAGCCAACATAACTAAGAATAACATTAAAACCATTCGATAAGAAACGAAACATTGTTAATTGCAGGATCGAAAATTAAACTTAAACCCTACAAATCTGAGATGTCCGCGTACATGAAAATTTTCGAATTTTTCAAAGTCTCCATTTTGTTATATTTTTATGTCTAAATGAAAGAAAATCAGCCAAAAATAACTAAGAATACCATTAAAACCTTTCTATAAGAAAGGAAACATTGTGAATGGCAGTATTGTCAAGTAAACTAAAACCCTAAAAATCTGACATGTCCGCGTACATGAAAATGTACGAATTTTTCAAAGTCTTCATTTTGTTATATTTTTATGTCTGAATGAAAGAAAATCAGCAATAAATAACTAAGAATAACACGAAAACCTTTCTATAAGAAAGGAAACATTGTGAATGGCAGTATCGTCAAGTAAACTAAAACCCTACAAATCTGACATGTCCGCGTACATGAAAATTTTCGAATTTTTCAAAGTCTTCATTGTGTTATATTTTTATGTCTAAATAAAAGAAAATCAGCAATAAATAACTAAGAATAACATTAAAACCTTTCTATAAGGAAGGAAACATTGTGAATGGCAGTAGCGTCGAGTAAACACAAACCCTACAAATCTGAGATGTCCGCGTACATAAAAATTTTCGAATTTTTCAAAGTCTTCATTTTGTTATATTTTTATGTCTAAATGAAAGAAAATCAGCAATAAATAACTAAGAATAACACGAAAACCTTTCTATAAGAAAGGAAACATTGTGAATGGCAGTATCGTCAAGTAAACTAAAACCCTACAAATCTTACATGTCCGCGTACATGAAAATTTTCGAATTTTTCAAAGTCTTCATTGTGTTATATTTTTATGTCTAAATAAAAGAAAATCAGCAATAAATAACTAAGAATAACATTAAAACCATTCTATAAGGAAGGAAACATTGTGAATGGCAGTAGCGTCGAGTAAACACAAACCCTACAAATCTGAGATGTCCGCGTACATAAAAATTTTCGAATTTTTCAAAGTCTTCATTTTGTTATATTTTTATGTCTAAATGAAAGAAAATCAGCAATAAATAACTAAGAATAACACGAAAACCTTTCTATAAGAAAGGAAACATTGTGAATGGCAGTATAGAAAAGTAAACTAAAACCCTAAACATCTGACATGACCGCGTACATGAAAATTTTCGAATTTTTCAAAGTCTCCATTTTGTTATATTTGTTTGTCTTAATGAAAGAAAATCAGCCAAAAATAACTAAGAATAACATTAAAACCTTTCTATAAGAAAGGAAACATTGTGAATGGCAGTATCGTCAAGTAAACTAAAACCCTACAAATCTTACATGTCCGCGTACATGAAAATTTTCGAATTTTTCAAAGTCTTCATTGTGTTATATTTTTATGTCTAAATGAAAGAAAATCAGCAAAATAACTAAGAATAACATTAAAACCATTCTATAAGGAAGGAAACATTGTGAATGGCAGTAGCGTCAAGTAAACACAAACCCTACAAATCTGAGATGTCCGCATACATAAAAATTTTCGAATTTTTCAAAGTCTTCATTTTGTTATATTTTTTTGTCTTAATGGAAGAAAAATAGCCAAAAATAACTAAGAATAACATTAAAACCTTTCTATAAGTAAGGAAACATTGTGAATGGCAGTATCAAAAAGTAAACTAAAACCCTACAAATCTTACATGTCCGCGTACATGAAAATTTTCGAATTTTTCAAAGTCTCCATTTTGTTATATTTTTATGTCTAAATGAAAGAAAATCAGCCAAAAATAACTAATAATAACATTAAAACCTTTCTATAAGAAAAGAAAACATTGTGAATGGCAGTATCGTCAAGTAAACTAAAACCCTACAAATTTTACATATCCGCGTACATGAAAATTTTCGAATTTTTCAAAGTCTTAATTTTGTCATATTTTTATGTCTAAATGAAAGAAAATCAGCAATAAATAACTAAGAATAACACGAAAACCTTTCTATAAGAAAGGAAACATTGTGAATGGCAGTATCGTCAAGTAAACTAAAACCCTACAAATCTGACATGTCCGCGTACATGAAAATTTTCGAATTTTTCAAAGTCTTCATTGTGTTATATTTTTATGTCAAAATAAAAGAAAATCAGCAATAAATAACTAAGAATAACATTAAAACCATTCTATAAGAAAGGAAACATTGTGAATGGCAGTAGCGTCGAGTAAACACAAACCCTACAAATCTGAGATGTCCGCGTACATAAAAATTTTCGAATTTTTCAAAGTCTTCATTTTTTATATTTTTATGTCTAAATTAAAGAAAATCAGCAATAAATAACTAAGAATAACACGAAAACCTTTCTATAAGAAAGGAAACATTGTGAATGGCAGTATCGTCAAGTAAACTAAAACCCTACAAATCTTACATGTCCGCGTACATGAAAATTTTCGAATTTTTCAAAGTCTTCATTGTGTTATATTTTTATGTCTAAATAAAAGAAAATCAGCAATAAATAACTAAGAATAACATTAAAACCATTCTATAAGGAAGGAAACATTGTGAATGGCAGTAGCGTTGAGTAAACACAAACCCTACAAATCTGAGATGTCCGCGTACATAAAAATTGTCGAATTTTTCAAAGTCTTCATTTTGTTATATTTTCATGTCTTAATGAAAGAAAATCAGCAATAAATAACTAAGAATAACACGAAAACCTTTCTATAAGAAAGGAAACATTGTGAATGGCAGTATAGAAAAGTAAACTAAAACCCTAAACATCTGACATGACCGCGTACATGAAAATTTTCGAATTTTTCAAAGTCTCCATTTTGTTATATTTGTTTGTCTTAATGAAAGAAAATCAGCCAAAAATAACTAAGAATACCATTAAAACCTTTCTATAAGAAAGGAAACATTGTGAATGGCAGTATCGTCAAGTAAACTAAAACCCTACAAATCTTACATGTCCGCATACATAAAAATTTTCGAATTTTTCAAAGTCTTCATTTTGTTATATTTTTATGTCTAAATGAAAGAAAATCAGCCAAAAATAACTAATAATAACACGAAAACCTTTCTATAAGAAAGGAAACATTGTGAATGGCAGTATAGAAAAGTAAACTAAAACCCTAAAGATCTGACATGACCGCGTACATGAAAATTTTCGAATTTTTCAAAGTCTTCATTTTGTTATATTTTTATGTCTAAATGAAAGAAAATCAGCAATAAATAACTAAGAATAACACGAAAACCTTTCTATAAGAAAGGAAACATTGTGAATGGCAGTATCGTCAAGTAAACTAAAACCCTACAAATCTTACATGTCCGTGTACATTAAAATTTTCGAATTTTTCAAAGTCTCAATTTTGTTATATTTTTATGTGTAAATGAAAGAAAATCAGCCAACATAACTAAGAATAACATTAAAACCATTCGATAAGAAACGAAACATTGTTAATTGCAGGATCGAAAATTAAGCTTAAACCCTACAAATCTGAGATGTCCGCGTACATGAAAATTTTCGAATTTTTCAAAGTCTCCATTTTGTTATATTTTTATGTCTAAATGAAAGACAATCACCCAAAAATAACTAAGAATACCATTAAAACCTTTCTATAAGAAAGGAAACATTGTGAATGGCAGTATTGTCAAGTAAACTAAAACCCTAAAAATCTGACATGTCCGCGTACATGAAAATGTACGAATTTTTCAAAGTCTCCATTTTGTTATATTTTTATGTCTAAATGAAAGAAAATCAGCCAAAAATAACTAATAATAACATTAAAACCTTTCTATAAGAAAAGAAAACATTGTGAATGGCAGTATCGTCAAGTAAACTAAAACCCTACAAATTTTACATATCCGCGTACATGAAAATTTTCGAATTTTTCAAAGTCTTCATTTTGTTATATTTTTATGTCTAAATGAAAGAAAATCAGCAATAAATAACTAAGAATAACATTAAAACCTTTCTATAAGAAAGGAAACATTGTGAATGGCAGCATCGCAAAGTAAACTAAAACGCTACAAATCTGACATGTCCGCGTACATGAAAATTTCCGAATTTTTCAAAGTTTTCATTTTGTTATATTTTAAGTTCTAAATGAAAGAAAATCAGCCAAAAATAACTAAGAATGACATTAAAACCTTTCTATAAGAAAGGAAACATTGTGAATTGCAGTACTTTCAAGTAAACTAAAACGCTACAAATCTGACATGTCCGCGTACATGAAAATTTTCGAATTTTTCAAAGTGTCCATGTTGTTATATTTTTATGTCTGAATGAAAGAAAATCAGCCAAAAATAACTAAGAATAACATTAAAACCTTTCTATAAGAAAGGAAACATTGTGAATGGCAGTATCGAAAAGTAAACTAAAACCCTACAAATCTGACATGTCCACGTACATGAAAATTTTCGAATTTTTCAAAGTCTTCATTTTGTTATATTTTATGTCTAAATGAAAGAAAATAAGCCAAAAATAACTAAGAATAACATTAAAACCTTTTTATAAGAAAGGAAACATTGTGAATGTCAGTATCGAAAAGTAAACTAAAACCCTACAAATCTGACATGTCCGCGTACACGAAAATTTTCGAATTTTTCAAAGTCTTCAGTTTGTTATAATTTTATGTCTAAATAGAAGAAAATCAGATAAAAATAACTAAGAATGACATTAAAACCTTTCTATCAGAAAGGAAACATTGTGAATGGCAGAATCGAAAAGTAAACTAACACACTACACATCTGACATGTCCACATACATGAAAATTTTCGAATGTTTCAAAGTCTTCATTTTGTTATATTTTTATGTCTAAATGAAAGAAAATCAGCCAAAGATAACTAAGAATGACATTAAAACCTTTCTATAAGAAAGGAAACATTGTGAATGGCAGCATCGCAAAGTAAACTAACACCCTACAAATCTGACATGTCCGCGTACATGAAAGTTTCCGAATTTTTCAAAGTTTTCATTTTGTTATATTTTTATTTCTAAATGAAAGAAAATCAGCCAAAAATAACTAGGAATAACATTAAAACCTTTCTATAAGAAAGGAAACATTGTGAATGGCAGTATCGAAAAGTAAACTAAAACACTACAAATCTGACATGTCCGCGTACATGAAAATTTTCGAATTTTTCAAAGTCTCCATTTTGTTATATTTTTATGTCTAAATGAAAGAAAATCAGCCAAAAATAACTAAGAATAACATTAAAACCTTTCTATAAGAAAGGAAACATTGTGAATGGCAGCATCGCAAAGTAAACTAAAACGCTACAAATCTTACATGTCCGCGTACATGAAAATTTTCGAATTTTTCAAAGTTTTCATTTTGTTATATTTTTATTTCTAAATGAAAGAAAATCAGCCCAAAATTACTAAGAATAACATTAAAACCTTTCTATAAGAAAGGAAACATTGTGAATGGCAGTATCGTCAAGTAAACTAAAACCCTACAAATCTGACATGTCCGCGTACATGAAAATTTTCGAATTTTTCAAAGTCTCCATGT
Source organism: Euprymna scolopes (assembly GCF_053919585.1). Lineage (NCBI taxonomy): Eukaryota > Metazoa > Mollusca > Cephalopoda > Sepiida > Sepiolidae > Euprymna > Euprymna scolopes. The sequence continues at coordinate 36,712,944 of NC_136504.1, read as the reverse complement.
TGTTATATTTTTATGTCTAAATGAAAGAAAATAAGCCAAAAATAACTAAGAATAACATTAAAACCTTTTTATAAGAAAGGAAACATTGTGAATGTCAGTATCGAAAAGTAAACTAAAACCCTACAAATCTGACATGTCCGCGTACATGAACATTTTCGAATTTTTCAAAGTCTTCAGTTTGTTATAATTTTATGTCTAAATGGAAGAAAATCAGATAAAAATAACTAAGAATGACATTAAAACCTTTCTTTCAGAAAGGAAACATTGTGAATGGCAGCATCGAAAAGTAAACTAACACACTACACATCTGACATGTCCACATACATGAAAATTTTCGAATGTTTCAAAGTCTTCATTTTGTTATATTTTTATGTCTAAATGAAAGAAAATCAGCCAAAGATAACTAAGAATGACATTAAAACCTTTCTATAAGAAAGGAAACATTGTGAATGGCAGTATCGTCAAGTAAACTAAAACCCTACAAATCTTACATGTCCGCGTACATGAAAATTTTCGAATTTTTCAAAGTCTTCATTTTGTTATATTTTTATGTCTAAATGAAAGAAAATCAGCAATAAATAACTAAGAATAACATTAAAACCTTTCTATAAGAAAGAAAACATTGTGAATGGCAGTATCGTCAAGTAAACTAAAACCCTACAAATCTTACATGTCCGTGTACATTAAAATTTTCGAATTTTTCAAAGTCTCCATTTTGTTATATTTTTATGTGTAAATGAAAGAAAATCAGCCAACATAACTAAGAATAACATTAAAACCATTCGATAAGAAACGAAACATTGTTAATTGCAGGATCGAAAATTAAACTTAAACCCTACAAATCTGAGATGTCCGCGTACATGAAAATTTTCGAATTTTTCAAAGTCTCCATTTTGTTATATTTTTATGTCTAAATGAAAGAAAATCAGCCAAAAATAACTAAGAATACCATTAAAACCTTTCTATAAGAAAGGAAACATTGTGAATGGCAGTATTGTCAAGTAAACTAAAACCCTAAAAATCTGACATGTCCGCGTACATGAAAATGTACGAATTTTTCAAAGTCTTCATTTTGTTATATTTTTATGTCTGAATGAAAGAAAATCAGCAATAAATAACTAAGAATAACACGAAAACCTTTCTATAAGAAAGGAAACATTGTGAATGGCAGTATCGTCAAGTAAACTAAAACCCTACAAATCTGACATGTCCGCGTACATGAAAATTTTCGAATTTTTCAAAGTCTTCATTGTGTTATATTTTTATGTCTAAATAAAAGAAAATCAGCAATAAATAACTAAGAATAACATTAAAACCTTTCTATAAGGAAGGAAACATTGTGAATGGCAGTAGCGTCGAGTAAACACAAACCCTACAAATCTGAGATGTCCGCGTACATAAAAATTTTCGAATTTTTCAAAGTCTTCATTTTGTTATATTTTTATGTCTAAATGAAAGAAAATCAGCAATAAATAACTAAGAATAACACGAAAACCTTTCTATAAGAAAGGAAACATTGTGAATGGCAGTATCGTCAAGTAAACTAAAACCCTACAAATCTTACATGTCCGCGTACATGAAAATTTTCGAATTTTTCAAAGTCTTCATTGTGTTATATTTTTATGTCTAAATAAAAGAAAATCAGCAATAAATAACTAAGAATAACATTAAAACCATTCTATAAGGAAGGAAACATTGTGAATGGCAGTAGCGTCGAGTAAACACAAACCCTACAAATCTGAGATGTCCGCGTACATAAAAATTTTCGAATTTTTCAAAGTCTTCATTTTGTTATATTTTTATGTCTAAATGAAAGAAAATCAGCAATAAATAACTAAGAATAACACGAAAACCTTTCTATAAGAAAGGAAACATTGTGAATGGCAGTATAGAAAAGTAAACTAAAACCCTAAACATCTGACATGACCGCGTACATGAAAATTTTCGAATTTTTCAAAGTCTCCATTTTGTTATATTTGTTTGTCTTAATGAAAGAAAATCAGCCAAAAATAACTAAGAATAACATTAAAACCTTTCTATAAGAAAGGAAACATTGTGAATGGCAGTATCGTCAAGTAAACTAAAACCCTACAAATCTTACATGTCCGCGTACATGAAAATTTTCGAATTTTTCAAAGTCTTCATTGTGTTATATTTTTATGTCTAAATGAAAGAAAATCAGCAAAATAACTAAGAATAACATTAAAACCATTCTATAAGGAAGGAAACATTGTGAATGGCAGTAGCGTCAAGTAAACACAAACCCTACAAATCTGAGATGTCCGCATACATAAAAATTTTCGAATTTTTCAAAGTCTTCATTTTGTTATATTTTTTTGTCTTAATGGAAGAAAAATAGCCAAAAATAACTAAGAATAACATTAAAACCTTTCTATAAGTAAGGAAACATTGTGAATGGCAGTATCAAAAAGTAAACTAAAACCCTACAAATCTTACATGTCCGCGTACATGAAAATTTTCGAATTTTTCAAAGTCTCCATTTTGTTATATTTTTATGTCTAAATGAAAGAAAATCAGCCAAAAATAACTAATAATAACATTAAAACCTTTCTATAAGAAAAGAAAACATTGTGAATGGCAGTATCGTCAAGTAAACTAAAACCCTACAAATTTTACATATCCGCGTACATGAAAATTTTCGAATTTTTCAAAGTCTTAATTTTGTCATATTTTTATGTCTAAATGAAAGAAAATCAGCAATAAATAACTAAGAATAACACGAAAACCTTTCTATAAGAAAGGAAACATTGTGAATGGCAGTATCGTCAAGTAAACTAAAACCCTACAAATCTGACATGTCCGCGTACATGAAAATTTTCGAATTTTTCAAAGTCTTCATTGTGTTATATTTTTATGTCAAAATAAAAGAAAATCAGCAATAAATAACTAAGAATAACATTAAAACCATTCTATAAGGAAGGAAACATTGTGAATGGCAGTAGAGTCGAGTAAACACAAACCCTACAAATCTGAGATGTCCGCGTACATAAAAATTTTCGAATTTTTCAAAGTCTTCATTTTTTATATTTTTATGTCTAAATTAAAGAAAATCAGCAATAAATAACTAAGAATAACACGAAAACCTTTCTATAAGAAAGGAAACATTGTGAATGGCAGTATCGTCAAGTAAACTAAAACCCTACAAATCTTACATGTCCGCGTACATGAAAATTTTCGAATTTTTCAAAGTCTTCATTGTGTTATATTTTTATGTCTAAATAAAAGAAAATCAGCAATAAATAACTAAGAATAACATTAAAACCATTCTATAAGGAAGGAAACATTGTGAATGGCAGTAGCGTTGAGTAAACACAAACCCTACAAATCTGAGATGTCCGCGTACATAAAAATTGTCGAATTTTTCAAAGTCTTCATTTTGTTATATTTTCATGTCTTAATGAAAGAAAATCAGCAATAAATAACTAAGAATAACACGAAAACCTTTCTATAAGAAAGGAAACATTGTGAATGGCAGTATAGAAAAGTAAACTAAAACCCTAAACATCTGACATGACCGCGTACATGAAAATTTTCGAATTTTTCAAAGTCTCCATTTTGTTATATTTGTTTGTCTTAATGAAAGAAAATCAGCCAAAAATAACTAAGAATACCATTAAAACCTTTCTATAAGAAAGGAAACATTGTGAATGGCAGTATCGTCAAGTAAACTAAAACCCTACAAATCTTACATGTCCGCATACATAAAAATTTTCGAATTTTTCAAAGTCTTCATTTTGTTATATTTTTATGTCTAAATGAAAGAAAATCAGCCAAAAATAACTAATAATAACACGAAAACCTTTCTATAAGAAAGGAAACATTGTGAATGGCAGTATAGAAAAGTAAACTAAAACCCTAAAGATCTGACATGACCGCGTACATGAAAATTTTCGAATTTTTCAAAGTCTTCATTTTGTTATATTTTTATGTCTAAATGAAAGAAAATCAGCAATAAATAACTAAGAATAACACGAAAACCTTTCTATAAGAAAGGAAACATTGTGAATGGCAGTATCGTCAAGTAAACTAAAACCCTACAAATCTTACATGTCCGTGTACATTAAAATTTTCGAATTTTTCAAAGTCTCAATTTTGTTATATTTTTATGTGTAAATGAAAGAAAATCAGCCAACATAACTAAGAATAACATTAAAACCATTCGATAAGAAACGAAACATTGTTAATTGCAGGATCGAAAATTAAGCTTAAACCCTACAAATCTGAGATGTCCGCGTACATGAAAATTTTCGAATTTTTCAAAGTCTCCATTTTGTTATATTTTTATGTCTAAATGAAAGACAATCACCCAAAAATAACTAAGAATACCATTAAAACCTTTCTATAAGAAAGGAAACATTGTGAATGGCAGTATTGTCAAGTAAACTAAAACCCTAAAAATCTGACATGTCCGCGTACATGAAAATGTACGAATTTTTCAAAGTCTCCATTTTGTTATATTTTTATGTCTAAATGAAAGAAAATCAGCCAAAAATAACTAATAATAACATTAAAACCTTTCTATAAGAAAAGAAAACATTGTGAATGGCAGTATCGTCAAGTAAACTAAAACCCTACAAATTTTACATATCCGCGTACATGAAAATTTTCGAATTTTTCAAAGTCTTCATTTTGTTATATTTTTATGTCTAAATGAAAGAAAATCAGCAATAAATAACTAAGAATAACATTAAAACCTTTCTATAAGAAAGGAAACATTGTGAATGGCAGCATCGCAAAGTAAACTAAAACGCTACAAATCTGACATGTCCGCGTACATGAAAATTTCCGAATTTTTCAAAGTTTTCATTTTGTTATATTTTAAGTTCTAAATGAAAGAAAATCAGCCAAAAATAACTAAGAATGACATTAAAACCTTTCTATAAGAAAGGAAACATTGTGAATTGCAGTACTTTCAAGTAAACTAAAACGCTACAAATCTGACATGTCCGCGTACATGAAAATTTTCGAATTTTTCAAAGTGTCCATGTTGTTATATTTTTATGTCTGAATGAAAGAAAATCAGCCAAAAATAACTAAGAATAACATTAAAACCTTTCTATAAGAAAGGAAACATTGTGAATGGCAGTATCGAAAAGTAAACTAAAACCCTACAAATCTGACATGTCCACGTACATGAAAATTTTCGAATTTTTCAAAGTCTTCATTTTGTTATATTTTATGTCTAAATGAAAGAAAATAAGCCAAAAATAACTAAGAATAACATTAAAACCTTTTTATAAGAAAGGAAACATTGTGAATGTCAGTATCGAAAAGTAAACTAAAACCCTACAAATCTGACATGTCCGCGTACACGAAAATTTTCGAATTTTTCAAAGTCTTCAGTTTGTTATAATTTTATGTCTAAATAGAAGAAAATCAGATAAAAATAACTAAGAATGACATTAAAACCTTTCTATCAGAAAGGAAACATTGTGAATGGCAGAATCGAAAAGTAAACTAACACACTACACATCTGACATGTCCACATACATGAAAATTTTCGAATGTTTCAAAGTCTTCATTTTGTTATATTTTTATGTCTAAATGAAAGAAAATCAGCCAAAGATAACTAAGAATGACATTAAAACCTTTCTATAAGAAAGGAAACATTGTGAATGGCAGCATCGCAAAGTAAACTAACACCCTACAAATCTGACATGTCCGCGTACATGAAAGTTTCCGAATTTTTCAAAGTTTTCATTTTGTTATATTTTTATTTCTAAATGAAAGAAAATCAGCCAAAAATAACTAGGAATAACATTAAAACCTTTCTATAAGAAAGGAAACATTGTGAATGGCAGTATCGAAAAGTAAACTAAAACACTACAAATCTGACATGTCCGCGTACATGAAAATTTTCGAATTTTTCAAAGTCTCCATTTTGTTATATTTTTATGTCTAAATGAAAGAAAATCAGCCAAAAATAACTAAGAATAACATTAAAACCTTTCTATAAGAAAGGAAACATTGTGAATGGCAGCATCGCAAAGTAAACTAAAACGCTACAAATCTTACATGTCCGCGTACATGAAAATTTTCGAATTTTTCAAAGTTTTCATTTTGTTATATTTTTATTTCTAAATGAAAGAAAATCAGCCCAAAATTACTAAGAATAACATTAAAACCTTTCTATAAGAAAGGAAACATTGTGAATGGCAGTATCGTCAAGTAAACTAAAACCCTACAAATCTGACATGTCCGCGTACATGAAAATTTTCGAATTTTTCAAAGTCTCCATGTTGTTATATTTTTATGTCTAAATGAAAGAAAATAAGCCAAAAATAACTAAGAATAACATTAAAACCTTTTTATAAGAAAGGAAACATTGTGAATGTCAGTATCGAAAAGTAAACTAAAACCCTACAAATCTGACATGTCCGCGTACATGAACATTTTCGAATTTTTCAAAGTCTTCAGTTTGTTATAATTTTATGTCTAAATGGAAGAAAATCAGATAAAAATAACTAAGAATGACATTAAAACCTTTCTTTCAGAAAGGAAACATTGTGAATGGCAGCATCGAAAAGTAAACTAACACACTACACATCTGACATGTCCACATACATGAAAATTTTCGAATGTTTCAAAGTCTTCATTTTGTTATATTTTTATGTCTAAATGAAAGAAAATCAGCCAAAGATAACTAAGAATGACATTAAAACCTTTCTATAAGAAAGGAAACATTGTGAATGGCAGCATCGCAAAGTAAACTAACACCCTACAAATCTGACATGTCCGCGTACATGAAAGTTTCCGAATTTTTCAAAGTTTTCATTTTGTTATTTTTTTATTTCTGAATGAAAGAAAATCAGCCAAAAATAACTAGGAATAACATTAAAACCTTTCTATAAGAAAGGAAACATTGTGAATGGCAGTATCGAAAAGTAAATTAAACCCTACAAATCTGACATGTCCGCGTACATGAAAATTTTCGAATTTTTCAAAGTCTCCATTTTGTTATATTTTTATGTCTAAATGAAAGAAAATCAGCCAAAAATAACTAAGAATAACATTAAAACCTTTCTATAAGAAAGGAAACATTGTGAATGGCAGCATCGCAAAGTAAACTAGAACGCTACAAATCTGACATGTCCGCGTACATGAAAATTTCCGAATTTTTCAAAGTTTTCATTTTGTTATATTTTTATGTCTAAATGAAAGAAAATCAGCCAAAAATAACTAAGAATAACATTAAAACCTTTCTATAAGAAAGGAAACATTGTGAATTGCAGTATCGTCAAGTAAACTAAAACCCTGCAAATCTGACATGTCCGCGTACATGAAAATTTTCGAATTTTTTAAAGTCTCCATGTTGTTATATTTTTATGTCTAAATGAAAGAAAATCAGGCAAAAATAACTAAGAATTGCATTAAAACCTTTCTATAAGAAAGGAAACATTGTGAATGGCAGCATCGCAAAGTAAACTAAAACCCTACAAATCTGACATGTTTGCGTACATGAAAATTTCCGAATTTTTCAAAGTCTTCATTTTGTTATATTTTTATGTCTAAATGAAAGAAAATCAGCTAAAAATAACTAAGAATAACATTAAAACTTTTCTATAAGAAAGGAAACATTGTGAATGGCAGTATCGTTAAGTAAACTAAAACCCTAAAAATCTGACATGACCGCGTACATGAAAATTTTCGAATTTTTCAAAGTCTCCATTTTGTTATATTTTTATGTCTAAATGGAAGAAAATCAGCCAAAAATAACTAAGAATAACATTAAAACCTTTCTTTAAGAAAGGAAACATTGTGAATGGCAGTATCGAAAAGTAAACTTGAACCCTACAAATCTGACATGTCCGCGTACATGAAAATTTTCGAATTTTTCAAAGTCTCCATTTTGTTATATTTTTATGTCTAAATGGAAAAAAATCAGCCAAAAATAACTAAGAATAACATTAAAACCTTTCTATAAGAAAGGAAACATTGTGAATGGCAGTATCGTCAAGTAAACTAAAACCCTACAAATCTGAGATGTACATGAAAATTTTCGAAAAGGAAACATTGTGAATGGCAGTATCGTCAAACTAACACCCTACAAATCTGACATGTCCGCGTACATGAAAATTTTCGATTTTTTCAAAGGCTTCATTTTGTTATATTTTTATGTCTAAATGAAAGGTAATCAGCCAAAAATAACTAAGAATAACATTAAAACCTTTCTATAAGAAAGGAAACATAGTGAATTGCAGTACTGTCAAGTAAACTAAAACCCTACAAATCTTACATGTCCGCGTACATTAAAATTTTCGAATTTTTCAAAGTCTTCATTTTGTTATATTTTTATGTCTAAATGAAAGAAAATCAGCCAAAAATAACTAAGAATAACATTAAACCCTTTCTATAAGAAAAGAAACATTGTGAATGGCAGTATCGAAAAGTAAACTAAAACCCTACAAATCTTACATGTCCGCGTACATGAAAATTTTCGAATTTTTCAAAGTCTTAATTTTATTATATTTTTATGTCTAAATGAAAGAAAATCAGCCAAAAATAACTAAGAATAACATTAAAACCTTTCTATAAGAAAGGAAACATTGTGAATGGCAGTATCGCCAAGTAAACTAAAACCCTAAAAATCTTACATGTTCATGAAAATTTTCGAATTTTTCAAAGTCTCCATTTTGTTATATTTTTATGTCTGAATGGAAGAAAATCAGCCAAAAATAACTAAGAATAACATTAAAACCTTTCTATAAGAAAGGAAACATTGTGAATGGCAGTATCGTCAAGTAAACTAAACCCTACAAATCTGACATGTCCGCGTACATGAAAATTTTCGAATTTTTCAAAGTCTTCATTTTGTTATATTTTTATGTCTGAATGGAGGAAAATCAGCCAAAAATAACTAAGAATAACATTAAAACCTTTCTATAAGAAAGGAAACATTGTGAATGGCAGTATCGTCAAGTAAACTAAAACCCTACAAATCTGACATGTCCGCGTACATGAAAATTTTCGAATTTTTCAAAGTCTTCATTTTGTTATATTTTTATGTCTAAATGAAAGAAAATCAGCCAAAGATAACTAAGAATAACATTAAAAACTTTCTATAAGAAAGGAAACATTGTGAATGGCAGTATCGTCAAGTAAACTAAACCCCTACAAATCTTACATGTCCGCGTACATGAAAATTTTCGAATTTTTCAAAGTCTTCATTTTGTTATATTTTGATGTCTAAATGAAAGAAAATCAGCCAAAAATAACTAAGAATAACATTAAAACCTTTCTATAAGAAACGAAACATTGTGAATGGCAGTATCGTCAAGTAAACTAAAACCCTAAAACTCTTACATGTCCGCGTACATGAAAATTTTCGAATTTTTCAAAGTCTCCATTTTGTTATATTTTTATGTCTAAATGAAAGAAAATCAGCAATAAATAACTAAGAATAACATTAAAACCTTTCTATAAGAAAGGAAACATTGTGAATGGCAGTATCGTCAAGTAAGCTAAAACCCTACAAATCTGACATGTCCGCGTACATGAAAATTTCCGAATTGTTCAAAGTTTTCATTTTGTTATATTTTTATTTCTAAATGAAAGCAAATCAGTCAAAAATAACTAAGAATAACATTAAAACCTTTCTATAAGAAAGGAAACATTGTGAATGGCAGTATCGAACAGTAAACTAAAACCCTACAAATCTGACATGTCCGCGTACATGAAAATTTTGTAATTTTTCAAAGTCTTCATTTTGTTATATTTTTATGTCTAAATGAAAGAAAATCAGCCAAAAATAACTAAGAATAACATTAAAACCTTTCTATAAGAAAGGAAACATTGTGAATGGCAGTATCGTCAAGTAAACAAAAACCCTACAAATCTGACATGTCCGCGTACATGAAAATTTTCGCATTTTGAAAGTCTTCATTTTGTTATATTTTTATGTCTAAATGAAAGAAAATCAGCCAAAGATAACTAAGAATAACATTAAAAACTTTCTATAAGAAAGGAAACATTGTGAATGGCAGTATCGTCAAGTAAACTAAACCCCTACAAATCTTACATGTCCGCGTACATGAAAATTTTCGAATTTTTCAAAGTCTTCATTTTGTTATATTTTTATGTCTAAATGAAAGAAAATCAGCCAAAAATAACTAAGAATAACATTAAAACCTTTCTATAAGAAAGGAAACATTGTGAATGGCAGTATCGTCAAGTAAACTAAAACCCTAAAACTCTTACATGTCCGCGTACATGAAAATTTTCGAATTTTTCAAAGTCTCCATTTTGTTATATTTTTATGTCTAAATGATACAAAATCAGCCAAAAATAACTAAGAATAACATTAAAACCTTTCTATAAGAAAGGAAACATTGTGAATGGCAGTATCGTCAAGTAAGCTAAAACCCTACAAATCTGACATGTCCGCGTACATGAAAATTTTCGAATTTTTCAAAGTCTTCATTTTGTTATATTTTTATGTCTAAATGAAAGAAAATCAGCCAAAGATAACTAAGAATAACATTAAAAACTTTCTATAAGAAAGGAAACATTGTGAATGGCAGTATCGAACAGTAAACTAAAACCCTACAAATCTGACATGTCCGCGTACATGAAAATTTTCGAATTTTTCAAAGTCTTCATTTTGTTATATGTTGATGTCTAAATGAAAGAAAATCAGCCAAAAATAACTAAGAATAACACGAAAACCTTTCTATAAGAAGGTAAACATTGTGAATGGCAGTATCGTCAAGTAAACTAAAACCCTACAAATCTTACATGTCCGCGTACATGAAAATTTTCGAATTTTTCAAAGTCTCCATTTTGTTATATTTTTATGTCTTAATGAAAGAAAATCAGCCAAAAATAACTAAGAATAACATTAAAACGTTTCTATAAGAAGGTAAACATTGTGAATGGCAGTATCGTCTAGTAAACTAAAACCCTAAAAATCTTACATGTCTGCGTTCATGAAAATTTTCGAATTTTTCAAAGTCTCCATTTTGTTATATTTTTATGTCTAAATGAAAGAAAATCAGCCAAAAATAACTAAGAATAACATTAAAACGTTTCTATAAGAAGGTAAACATTGTGAATGGCAGTATCGTCAAGTAAACTAAAACCCTAAAAATTTACATGTCTGCGTACATGAAAATTTTCGAATTTTTCAAAGTCTCCATTTTGTTATATTTTTATGTCTAAATGAAAGAAAATCAGCCAAAAATTACTAAGAATTGCATTAAAACGTTTCTATAAGAAAGGAAACATTGTGAATTGCAGTATCGTCAAGTAAACTAAAACCCTACAAATCTGACATGTCCGCGTACATGAAAATTTTCGGATTTTTCAAAGTCTTCATTTTGTTATATTTTTATGTCTAAATGAAAGAAAATCAGCCAAAAATAACAAAGAATAACATTAAAACCTTTGTATAAGAAAGGAAACATTGTGAATGGCAGTATCGTCAAGTAAACTTGAACCCTACAAATCTGACATGTCCGCGTACATGAAAATTTTCGAATTTTTCAAAGTCTTCATTTTGTTATATTTTTTTATTTCTAAATGAAAGAAAATCAGCCAAAAATAACTAAGAATAACATTAAAACCTTTCTATAAGAAAGGAAACATTGTGAATGGCAGTATCGTCAAGTAAACTAAAACCCTAAAAATCTTACATGTCCGCTTTCATGAAAATTTTCGAATTTTTCAAAGTCTCCATTTTGTTATATTTTTATGTCTAAATGGAAGAAAATCAGCCCAAAATAACAAAGAATAACATTAAAACCTTTCTATAAGAAAGGAAACATTGTGAATGGCAGTATCGAAAAGTAAACTAGAACCCTACAAATCTGACATGTCCGCGTACCTGAAAATTTTCGATTTTTTCAAAGTCTTCATTTTGTTATATTTTTATGTCTAAATGAAAGAAAATCAGCCAAAAATAACAAAGAATAACATTAAAACCTTTGTATAAGAAAGGAAACATTGTGAATGGCAGTATCGAAAAGTAAACTAAAACCCTAAAAATCTGACATATCCGCGTACCTGAAAATTTTCGATTTTTTCAAAGTCTTCATTTTGTTATATTTTTATGTCTAAATGAAAGAAAATCAGCCAAAAATAACAAAGAATAACATTAAAACCTTTCTATAAGAAAGGAAACATTGTGAATGGCAGTATCGAAAAGTAAACTTAAACCTAGAATCTTACATGTCCGCGTACATGAAAATGTTCGAATTTTTCAAAGTCTCCATTTTGTTATATTTTTATGTCTGAATGGAAGAAAATCAGCCAAAAATAACTAAGAATAACATTAAAACCTTTCTATAAGAAAGGAAACATTGTGAATGGCAGCATCGAAAAGTAAACTAAAACCCTACAAATCTGACATATCCGCGTACATGAAAATTTTCGAATTTTTCAAAGTCTTCATTTTGTTATATTTTTATGTCTTAATGACAGAAAATCAGCCAAAAATAACTAAGAATAACATTAAAACCTTTCTATAAGAAAGGAAACATTGTGAATGGCAGTATCGAAAAGTAAACTAGACCCTACAAATCTGACATGTCCGCGTACATGAAAATGTTCGTATTTTTCAAAGTCTTCATTTTGTTATATGTTTATGTCTAAATGAAAGAAAATCAGCGAAAAATAACTAAGAATAACATTAAAACCTTTCTATAAGAAAGTAAACATTGTGAATGGCAGTATCGTCAAGTAAACTAAAACCTAGAATCTTACATGTCCGCGTACATGAAAATTTTCGAATTTTTCAAAGTCTCCATTTTGTTATATTTTTATGTCTTAATGAAAGAAAATCAGCCAAAAATAACTAAGAATAACATTAAAACGTTTCTATAAGAAGGTAAACATTGTGAATGGCAGTATCGTCAAGTAAACTAAAACCCTTAAAATCTTACATGTCTGCGTTCATGAAAATTTTAGAATTTTTCAAAGTCTCCATTTTGTTATATTTTTATGTCTAAATGAAAGAAAATCAGCCAAAAATAACTAAGAATAACATTAAAACGTTTCTATAAGAAAGGAAACATTGTGAATGGCAGTATCGCCAAGTAAACTAAAACCCTAAAAATCTTACATGTCCGCGTACATGAAAATTTTCGAATTTTTCAAAGTCTCCATTTTGTTATATTTTTATGTCTAAATGAAAGAAAATCAGCCAAAAATTACTAAGAATTGCATTAAAACCTTTCTATAAGAAAGGAAACATTGTGAATTGCAGTATCGTCAAGTAAACTAAAACCCTACAAATCTGACATGTCCGCGTACATGAAAATTTTCGGATTTTTCAAAGTCTTCATTTTGTTATATTTTTTTGTCTAAATGAAAGAAAATCAGCCAAAAATAACAAAGAATAACATTAAAACCTTTGTATAAGAAAGGAAACATTGTGAATGGCAGTATCGTCAAGTAAACTTGAACCCTACAAATCTGACATGTCCGCGTACATGAAAATTTTCGAATTTTTCAAAGTCTCCATTTTGTTATATTTTTTTATTTCTAAATGAAAGAAAATCAGCCAAAAATAACTAAGAATAACATTAAAACCTTTCTATAAGAAAGGAAACATTGTGAATGGCAGTATCGTCAAGTAAACTAAAACCCTAAAAATCTTACATGTCCGCGTTCATGAAAATTTTCGAATTTTTCAAAGTCTCCATTTTGTTATATTTTTATGTCTAAATGGAAGAAAATCAGCCCAAAATAACAAAGAATAACATTAAAACCTTTCTATAAGAAAGGAAACATTGTGAATGGCAGTATCGAAAAGTAAACTAGAACCCTACAAATCTGACATGTCCGCGTACCTGAAAATTTTCGATTTTTTCAAAGTCTTGATTTTGTTATATTTTTATGTCTAAATGAAAGAAAATCAGCCAAAAATAACTAAGAATAACATTAAAACCTTTCTATAAGAAAGTAAACATTGTGAATGGCAGTATCGTCAAGTAAACTAAAACCTAGAATCTTACATGTCTGCGTACATGAAAATTTTCGAATTTTTCAAAGTCTTCATTTTGTTATATTTTTATGTCTAAATGAAAGAAAATCAGCCAAAAATAACTAAGAATAACATTAAAACTTTTCTATAAGAAAGGAAACATTGTGAATGGCAGCATCGAAAAGTAAACTAAAACCCTACAAATCTGACATGTCCGCGTACATGAAAATTGTCGAATTTTTCAAAGTCTCCATTTTGTTATATTTTTATGTCTAAATGAAAGAAAATCAGCAATAAATAACTAAGAATAACATTAAAACATCTCAATAAGAAAGGAAACATTGTGAATGGCAGTATCGTCAAGTAAACTAAAACCCTACAAATCTGACATGTCCGCGTATATGAAAATTTTCGAATTTTTCAAAGTCTCCATTTTGTTATATTTTTATGTCTAAATGAAAGAAAATCAGCCAAAAATAACTAAGTATCACATTAAAACCTTTCTATAAGAAAGGAAACATTGTGAATGGCAGTATCGTCAAGTAAACTAAAACCCTAAAAATCTTACATGTCTGCGTACATGAAAATTGTCGAATTTTTCAAAGTCTCCATTTTGTAATATTTTTATGTCTAAATGAAAGAAAATCAGCAATACAAGTCTCCATTTTGTTATATTTTTATGTCTGAATGAAACAAAATCAGCCAAAAATAACTAAGAATAACATTAAAACCTTTCTATAAGAAAGGAAACATTGTGAATGGCAGTATCGAAAAGTAAACTTGAACCCTACAAATCTTACATGTCCGCGTACATGAAAATGTTCGGATTTTTCAAAGTCTTCATTTTGTTATATTTTTATGTCTAAATGAAAGAAAATCAGCAATAAATAACTAAGAATAACATTAAAACATCTCAATAAGAAAGGAAACATTGTGAATGGCAGTATCGTCAAGTAAACTTGAACCCTACAAATCTGACATGTCCGCGTATATGAAAATTTTCGAATTTTTCAAAGTCTCCATTTTGTTATATTTTTTATTTCTAAATGAAAGAAAATCAGCCAAAAATAACTAAGAATAACATTAAAACCTTTCTATAAGAAAGGAAACATTGTGAATGGCAGCATCGAAAAGTAAACTAAAACCCTACAAATCTGACATCTCCGCGTACATGAAAATTTTCGAATTTTTCAAAGTCTCCATTTTGTTATATTTTTATGTCTAAATGAAAGAAAATCAGCCAAAAATAACTAAGAATAACATTAAAACCTTTCTATAAGAAAGGAAACATTGTGAATGGCAGTATCGCCAAGTAAACTAAAACCCTAAAAATCTTACATGTCTGCGTACATGAAAATTGTCGAATTTTCAAAGTCTTCATTTTGTTATATTTTTATGTCTAAATGAAAGAAATCAGCAATAAATAACTAAGAATAACATTAAAACATCTCAATAAGAAAGGAAACATTGTGAATGGCAGTATCGTCAAGTAAACTTGAACCCTACAAATCTGACATGTCCGCGTATATGAAAATTTTCGAATTTTTCAAAGTCTCCATTTTGTTATATTTTTTATTTCTAAATGAAAGAAAATCAGCCAAAAATAACTAAGAATAACATTAAAACCTTTCTATAAGAAAGGAAACATTGTGAATGGCAGTATCGTCAAGTAAACTAAAACCCTAAAAATCTTACATGTCCGCGTTCATGAAAATTTTCGAATTTTTCAAAGTCTTCATTTTGTTATATTTTTATGTCTAAATGAAAGAAAATCAGCCAAAGATAACTAAGAATAACATTAAAAACTTTCTATAAGAAAGGAAACATTGTGAATGGCAGTATCGTCAAGTAAACTAAAACCCTACAAATCTGACATGTCCGCGTACATGAAAATTTTCGAATTTTTCAAAGTCTTCATTTTGTTATATGTTGATGTCTAAATGAAAGAAAATCAGCCAAAAATAACTAAGAATAACACGAAAACCTTTCTATAAGAAGGTAAACATTGTGAATGGCAGTATCGTCAAGTAAACTAAAACCCTACAAATCTTACATGTCCGCGTACATGAAAATTTTCGAATTTTTCAAAGTCTCCATTTTGTTATATTTTTATGTCTTAATGAAAGAAAATCAGCCAAAAATAACTAAGAATAACATTAAAACGTTTCTATAAGAAGGTAAACATTGTGAATGGCAGTATCGTCAAGTAAACTAAAACCCTAAAAATCTTACATGTCTGCGTTCATGAAAATTTTCGAATTTTTCAAAGTCTCCATTTTGTTATATTTTTATGTCTAAATAAAGAAAATCAGCCAAAAATAACTAAGAATAACATTAAAACGTTTCTATAAGAAAGGAAACATTGTGAATGGCAGTATCGTCAAGTAAACTAAAACCCTAAAAATCTTACATGTCTGCGTACATGAAAATTTTCGAATTTTTCAAAGTCTCCATTTTGTTATATTTTTATGTCTAAATGAAAGAAAATCAGCCAAAAATTACTAAGAATTGCATTAAAACGTTTCTATAAGAAAGGAAACATTGTGAATTGCAGTATCGTCAAGTAAACTAAAACCCTACAAATCTGACATGTCCGCGTACATGAAAATTTTCGGATTTTTCAAAGTCTTCATTTTGTTATATTTTTATGTCTAAATGAAAGAAAATCAGCCAAAAATAACAAAGAATAACATTAAAACCTTTGTATAAGAAAGGAAACATTGTGAATGGCAGTATCGTCAAGTAAACTTGAACCCTACAAATCTGACATGTCCGCGTACATGAAAATTTTCGAATTTTTCAAAGTCTTCATTTTGTTATATTTTTTTATTTCTAAATGAAAGAAAATCAGCCAAAAATAACTAAGAATAACATTAAAACCTTTCTATAAGAAAGGAAACATTGTGAATGGCAGTATCGTCAAGTAAACTAAAACCCTAAAAATCTTACATGTCCGCTTTCATGAAAATTTTCGAATTTTTCAAAGTCTCCATTTTGTTATATTTTTATGTCTAAATGGAAGAAAATCAGCCCAAAATAACAAAGAATAACATTAAAACCTTTCTATAAGAAAGGAAACATTGTGAATGGCAGTATCGAAAAGTAAACTAGAACCCTACAAATCTGACATGTCCGCGTACCTGAAAATTTTCGATTTTTTCAAAGTCTTCATTTTGTTATATTTTTATGTCTAAATGAAAGAAAATCAGCCAAAAATAACAAAGAATAACATTAAAACCTTTGTATAAGAAAGGAAACATTGTGAATGGCAGTATCGAAAAGTAAACTAAAACCCTAAAAATCTGACATATCCGCGTACCTGAAAATTTTCGATTTTTTCAAAGTCTTCATTTTGTTATATTTTTATGTCTAAATGAAAGAAAATCAGCCAAAAATAACAAAGAATAACATTAAAACCTTTCTATAAGAAAGGAAACATTGTGAATGGCAGTATCGAAAAGTAAACTTAAACCTAGAATCTTACATGTCCGCGTACATGAAAATGTTCGAATTTTTCAAAGTCTCCATTTTGTTATATTTTTATGTCTAAATGGAAGAAAATCAGCCCAAAATAACAAAGAATAACATTAAAACCTTTCTATAAGAAAGGAAACATTGTGAATGGCAGTATCGAAAAGTAAACTAGAACCCTACAAATCTGACATGTCCGCGTACCTGAAAATTTTCGATTTTTTCAAAGTCTTCATTTTGTTATATTTTTATGTCTAAATGAAAGAAAATCAGCCAAAAATAACAAAGAATAACATTAAAACCTTTGTATAAGAAAGGAAACATTGTGAATGGCAGTATCGAAAAGTAAACTAAAACCCTAAAAATCTGACATATCCGCGTACCTGAAAATTTTCGATTTTTTCAAAGTCTTCATTTTGTTATATTTTTATGTCTAAATGAAAGAAAATCAGCCAAAAATAACAAAGAATAACATTAAAACCTTTCTATAAGAAAGGAAACATTGTGAATGGCAGTATCGAAAAGTAAACTTAAACCTAGAATCTTACATGTCCGCGTACATGAAAATGTTCGAATTTTTCAAAGTCTCCATTTTGTTATATTTTTATGTCTGAATGGAAGAAAATCAGCCAAAAATAACTAAGAATAACATTAAAACCTTTCTATAAGAAAGGAAACATTGTGAATGGCAGCATCGAAAAGTAAACTAAAACCCTACAAATCTGACATATCCGCGTACATGAAAATTTTCGAATTTTTCAAAGTCTTCATTTTGTTATATTTTTATGTCTTAATGACAGAAAATCAGCCAAAAATAACTAAGAATAACATTAAAACCTTTCTATAAGAAAGGAAACATTGTGAATGGCAGTATCGAAAAGTAAACTAGACCCTACAAATCTGACATGTCCGCGTACATGAAAATGTTCGTATTTTTCAAAGTCTTCATTTTGTTATATGTTTATGTCTAAATGAAAGAAAATCAGCGAAAAATAACTAAGAATAACATTAAAACCTTTCTATAAGAAAGTAAACATTGTGAATGGCAGTATCGTCAAGTAAACTAAAACCTAGAATCTTACATGTCCGCGTACATGAAAATTTTCGAATTTTTCAAAGTCTCCATTTTGTTATATTTTTATGTCTTAATGAAAGAAAATCAGCCAAAAATAACTAAGAATAACATTAAAACGTTTCTATAAGAAGGTAAACATTGTGAATGGCAGTATCGTCAAGTAAACTAAAACCCTAAAACTCTTACATGTCTGCGTTCATGAAAATTTTCGAATTTTTCAAAGTCTCCATTTTGTTATATTTTTATGTCTAAATGAAAGAAAATCAGCCAAAAATAACTAAGAATAACATTAAAACGTTTCTATAAGAAAGGAAACATTGTGAATGGCAGTATCGTCAAGTAAACTAAAACCCTAAAAATCTTACATGTCCGCGTACATGAAAATTTTCGAATTTTTCAAAGTCTCCATTTTGTTATATTTTTATGTCTAAATGAAAGAAAATCAGCCAAAAATTACTAAGAATTGCATTAAAACCTTTCTATAAGAAAGGAAACATTGTGAATTGCAGTATCGTCAAGTAAACTAAAACCCTACAAATCTGACATGTCCGCGTACATGAAAATTTTCGGATTTTTCAAAGTCTTCATTTTGTTATATTTTTATGTCTAAATGAAAGAAAATCAGCCAAAAATAACAAAGAATAACATTAAAACCTTTGTATAAGAAAGGAAACATTGTGAATGGCAGTATCGTCAAGTAAACTTGAACCCTACAAATCTGACATGTCCGCGTACATGAAAATTTTCGAATTTTTCAAAGTCTCCATTTTGTTATATTTTTTTATTTCTAAATGAAAGAAAATCAGCCAAAAATAACTAAGAATAACATTAAAACCTTTCTATAAGAAAGGAAACATTGTGAATGGCAGTATCGTCAAGTAAACTAAAACCCTAAAAATCTTACATGTCCGCGTTCATGAAAATTTTCGAATTTTTCAAAGTCTCCATTTTGTTATATTTTTATGTCTAAATGGAAGAAAATCAGCCCAAAATAACAAAGAATAACATTAAAACCTTTCTATAAGAAAGGAAACATTGTGAATGGCAGTATCGAAAAGTAAACTAGAACCCTACAAATCTGACATGTCCGCGTACCTGAAAATTTTCGATTTTTTCAAAGTCTTCATTTTGTTATATTTTTATGTCTAAATGAAAGAAAATCAGCCAAAAATAACTAAGAATAACATTAAAACCTTTCTATAAGAAAGTAAACATTGTGAATGGCAGTATCGTCAAGTAAACTAAAACCTAGAATCTTACATGTCTGCGTACATGAAAATTTTCGAATTTTTCAAAGTCTTCATTTTGTTATATTTTTATGTCTAAATGAAAGAAAATCAGCCAAAAATAACTAAGAATAACATTAAAACTTTTCTATAAGAAAGGAAACATTGTGAATGGCAGCATCGAAAAGTAAACTAAAACCCTACAAATCTGACATGTCCGCGTACATGAAAATTGTCGAATTTTTCAAAGTCTCCATTTTGTTATATTTTTATGTCTAAATGAAAGAAAATCAGCAATAAATAACTAAGAATAACATTAAAACATCTCAATAAGAAAGGAAACATTGTGAATGGCAGTATCGTCAAGTAAACTTGAACCCTACAAATCTGACATGTCCGCGTATATGAAAATTTTCGAATTTTTCAAAGTCTCCATTTTGTTATATTTTTATGTCTAAATGAAAGAAAATCAGCCAAAAATAACTAAGTATCACATTAAAACCTTTCTATAAGAAAGGAAACATTGTGAATGGCAGTATCGTCAAGTAAACTAAAACCCTAAAAATCTTACATGTCTGCGTACATGAAAATTGTCGAATTTTTCAAAGTCTCCATTTTGTAATATTTTTATGTCTAAATGAAAGAAAATCAGCAATACAAGTCTCCATTTTGTTATATTTTTATGTCTGAATGAAAGAAAATCAGCCAAAAATAACTAAGAATAACATTAAAACCTTTCTATAAGAAAGGAAACATTGTGAATGGCAGTATCGAAAAGTAAACTTGAACCCTACAAATCTTACATGTCCGCGTACATGAAAATGTTCGGATTTTTCAAAGTCTTCATTTTGTTATATTTTTATGTCTAAATGAAAGAAAATCAGCAATAAATAACTAAGAATAACATTAAAACATCTCAATAAGAAAGGAAACATTGTGAATGGCAGTATCGTCAAGTAAACTTGAACCCTACAAATCTGACATGTCCGCGTATATGAAAATTTTCGAATTTTTCAAAGTCTCCATTTTGTTATATTTTTTATTTCTAAATGAAAGAAAATCAGCCAAAAATAACTAAGAATAACATTAAAACCTTTCTATAAGAAAGGAAACATTGTGAATGGCAGCATCGAAAAGTAAACTAAAACCCTACAAATCTGACATCTCCGCGTACATGAAAATTTTCGAATTTTTCAAAGTCTCCATTTTGTTATATTTTTATGTCTAAATGAAAGAAAATCAGCAATAAATAACTAAGAATAACATTAAAACATCTCAATAAGAAAGGAAACATTGTGAATGGCAGTATCGTCAAGTAAACTTGAACCCTACAAATCTGACATGTCCGCGTATATGAAAATTTTCGAATTTTTCAAAGTCTCCATTTTGTTATATTTTTTATTTCTAAATGAAAGAAAATCAGCCAAAAATAACTAAGAATAACATTAAAACCTTTCTATAAGAAAGGAAACATTGTAAATGGCAGCATCGAAAAGTAAACTAAAACCCTACAAATCTGACATCTCCGCGTACATGAAAATTTTCGAATTTTTCAAAGTCTCCATTTTGTTATATTTTTTATTTCTAAATGAAAGAAAATCAGCCAAAAATAACTAAGAATAACATTAAAACCTTTCTATAAGAAAGGAAACATTGTGAATGGCAGTAATATCAAGTAAACTAAAACCCTAAAAATCTTACATGTCCGCGTTCATGAAAATTTTCGAATTTTTCAAAGTCTCCATGTTGTTATATTTTTATGTCTGAATGGAAGAAAATCAGCCAAAAATAACTAAGAATAACATTAAAACCTTTCTATAAGAAAGGAAACAATGTGAATGGCAGTATCGTCAAGTAAACTAAAACCCTACAAATCTGACATGTCCGCGTACATGAAAATTTCCGAATTTTTCAAAGTCTTCATTTTGTTATATTTTTATGTCTAAATGAGAGAAAATCAGCCAAAAATAACTAAGAATAATATGAAAACTTTTCTATAAGAAAGGAAACATTGTGAATGGCAGCATCGAAAAGTAAACTAAAACCCTACAAATCTGACACGTCAGCGTACATGAAAATTTTCGAATTTTTCAAAGTCTCCATTTTGTTATATTTTTATGTCTAAATGGAAGAAAATCAGCCAAAAATAACTAAGAATAACATTAAAACCTTTCTATAAGAAAGGAAACATTGTGAATGGCAGTATCGCCAAGTAAACTAAAACCCTAAAAATCTTACATGTCTGCGTACATGAAAATTTTCGAATTTTTCAAAGTCTCCATTTTGTTATATTTTTATGTCTAAATGAAAGAAAATCAGCAATAAATAACTAAGAATAACATTAAAACATCTCAATAAGAAAGGAAACATTGTGAATGGCAGTATCGTCAAGTAAACTTGAACCCTAAAAATCTTACATGTCCGCGTTCATGAAAATTTTCGAATTTTTCAAAGTCTCCATTTTGTTATATTATTATGTCTGAATGTAAGAAAATCAGCCAAAAATAACTAAGAATAACATTAAAACCTTTCTATAAGAAAGGAAACATTGTGAATGGCAGTATAATCAAGTAAACTAACACCCTACAAATCTGACATGTCCGCGTACATGAAAATTTCCGAATTTTTCAAAGTCTCCATTTTGTTATATTTTTATGTCTGAATGAAAGAAAATCAGCCAAAAATAACTAAGAATAACATTAAAACTTTTCTATAAGAAAGGAAACATTGTGAATGGCAGCATCGAAAAGTAAACTAAAACCCTACAAATCTGACATGTCCGCGTACATGAAAATTTTCGAATTTTTCAAAGTCTCCATTTTGTTATATTTTTATGTCTGAATGAAACAAAATCAGCCAAAAATAACTAAGAATAACATTAAAAACTTTCTATACGAAAGGAAACATTGTGAATGGCAGTATCGAAAAGTAAACTAGAACCCTACAAATCTGACATGTCCGCGTACATGAAAATGTTCGGATTTTTCAAAGTCTTCATTTTGTTATATTTTTATGTCTAAATGAAAGAAAATCAGCCAAAAATAACTAAGAATAACATTAAAACCTTTCTATAAGAAAGGAAACATTGTGAATGGCAGAATCGAAAAGTAAACTAAAACCCTACAAATCTGACATGTCCGCGTACATGAAAATTGTCGAATTTTTCAAAGTCTCCATTTTGTTATATTTTTATGTCTAAATGAAAGAAAATCAGCAATAAATAACTAAGAATAACATTAAAACATCTCAATAAGAAAGGAAACATTGTGAATGGCAGTATCGTCAAGTAAACTTGAACCCTACAAATCTGACATGTCCGCGTATATGAAAATTTTCGAATTTTTCAAAGTCTCCATTTTGTTATATTTTTTATTTCTAAATGAAAGAAAATCAGCCAAAAATAACTAAGAATAACATTAAAACCTTTCTATAAGAAAGGAAACATTGTAAATGGCAGCATCGAAAAGTAAACTAAAACCCTACAAATCTGACATCTCCGCGTACATGAAAATTTTCGAATTTTTCAAAGTCTCCATTTTGTTATATTTTTTATTTCTAAATGAAAGAAAATCAGCCAAAAATAACTAAGAATAACATTAAAACCTTTCTATAAGAAAGGAAACATTGTGAATGGCAGTAATATCAAGTAAACTAAAACCCTAAAAATCTTACATGTCCGCGTTCATGAAAATTTTCGAATTTTTCAAAGTCTCCATGTTGTTATATTTTTATGTCTTAATGGAAGAAAATCAGCCAAAAATAACTAAGAATAACATTAAAACCTTTCTATAAGAAAGGAAACATTGTGAATGGCAGTATCGTCAAGTAAACTAAAACCCTACAAATCTGACATGTCCGCGTACATGAAAATTTCCGAATTTTTCAAAGTCTTCATTTTGTTATATTTTTATGTCTAAATGAGAGAAAATCAGCCAAAAATAACTAAGAATAATATGAAAACTTTTCTATAAGAAAGGAAACATTGTGAATGGCAGCATCGAAAAGTAAACTAAAACCCTACAAATCTGACATGTCAGCGTACATGAAAATTTTCGAATTTTTCAAAGTCTCCATTTTGTTATATTTTTATGTCTAAATGGAAGAAAATCAGCCAAAAATAACTAAGAATAACATTAAAACCTTTCTATAAGAAAGGAAACATTGTGAATGGCAGTATCGCCAAGTAAACTAAAACCCTAAAAATCTTACATGTCTGCGTACATGAAAATTTTCGAATTTTTCAAAGTCTTCATTTTGTTATATTTTTATGTCTAAATGAAAGAAAATCAGCAATAAATAACTAAGAATAACATTAAAACATCTCAATAAGAAAGGAAACATTGTGAATGGCAGTATCGTCAAGTAAACTTGAACCCTAAAAATCTTACATGTCCGCGTTCATGAAAATTTTCGAATTTTTCAAAGTCTCCATTTTGTTATATTATTATGTCTGAATGTAAGAAAATCAGCCAAAAATAACTAAGAATAACATTAAAACCTTTCTATAAGAAAGGAAACATTGTGAATGGCAGTATCATCAAGTAAACTAAAACCCTACAAATCTGACATGTCCGCGTACATGAAAATTTCCGAATTTTTCAAAGTCTCCATTTTGTTATATTTTTATGTCTGAATGAAAGAAAATCAGCCAAAAATAACTAAGAATAACATTAAAACTTTTCTATAAGAAAGGAAACATTGTGAATGGCAGCATCGAAAAGTAAACTAAAACCCTACAAATCTGACATGTCCGCGTACATGAAAATTTTCGAATTTTTCAAAGTCTCCATTTTGTTATATTTTTATGTCTGAATGAAACAAAATCAGCCAAAAATAACTAAGAATAACATTAAAACATTTCTATAAGAAAGGAAACATTGTGAATGGCAGTATCGAAAAGTAAACTAGAACCCTACAAATCTGACATGTCCGCGTACATGAAAATTTTCGAATTTTTCAAAGTCTTCATTTTGTTATATTTTTATGTCTAAATGAAAGAAAATCAGCAATAAATAACTAAGAATAACATTAAAACATCTCAATAAGAAAGGAAACATTGTGAATGGCAGTATCGTCAAGTAAACTTGAACCCTACAAATCTGACATGTCCGCGTATATGAAAATTTTCGAATTTTTCAAAGTCTCCATTTTGTTATATTTTTTATTTCTAAATGAAAGAAAATCAGCCAAAAATAACTAAGAATAACATTAAAACCTTTCTATAAGAAAGGAAACATTGTGAATGGCAGTAATATCAAGTAAACTAAAACCCTAAAAATCTTACATGTCCGCGTACATGAACATTTTCGAATTTTTCAAAGTCTTTATTTTGTTATATTTTTATGTCTAAATTGAAGAAATACAGCCAAAAATAACTAAGAATAACATTAAAACCTTTCTATAAGAAAGGAAACATTGTGAATGGCAGTATCGAAAAGTAAACTAGAACCCTACAAATCTGACATGTCCACGTACCTGAAAATTTTCGAATTTTTCAAAGTCTTCCTTTTGTTATATTTTTATGTCTAAATGAAAGAAAATATGCCAAAAATAACTAAGAATAACATTAAAACCTTTCTATAAGAAAGGAAACATTGTGAATGGCAGTATCGAAAAGTAAACTAAAACCCTACAAATCTGACATGTCAGCGTACCTGAAAATTTTCGAATTTTTCAAAGTCTTCCTTTTGTTATATTTTTATGTCTAAATGAAAGAAAATATGCCAAAAATAACTAAGAATAACATTAAAACCTTTCTATAAGAAAGTAAACATTGTGAATGGCAGTATCGTCAAGTAAACTAAAACCCTAAAAATCTTACATGTCCGCGTACATGAACATTTTCGAATTGTTCAAAGTCTTTATTTTGTTATATTTTTATGTCTAAATGGAAGAAATACAGCCAAAAATAACTAAGAATAACATTAAAACCTTTCTATAAGAAAGGAAACATTGTGAATGGCAGTATCGTCAAGTAAACTAAAACCCTACAAATCTGACATGTCTGCGTTCATGAAAATTTTCGAATTTTTCAAAGGCTTCATGTTGTGATATTTTTATGTCTAAATGAAAGGAAATCAGCCAAAAATAACTAAGAATAACATTAAAACCTTTCTATAAGAAAGGAAACATTGTGAATGGCAGTATCGAAAAGTAAACTAAAACCCTACAAATCTGACATGTCCGCGTACATTAAAATTTTCGAATTTTGTGAAGTCTTCATTTTGTTATATTTTTATGTCTAAATGAAAGAAAATCAGCCAAAAATAACTAAGAATAACATTAAAACGTTTCTATAAGAAAGGAAACATTGTGAATGGCAGCATCGAAAAGTAAACTAAAACCCTACAAATCTGACATGTACATGAAACTTTTCGAAAAGGAAACATTGTGAATGGCAGTATCCTCAAACTAAAACCCTACAAATCTGACATGTCCGCGTACATGAAAATTTTCGATTTTTTCAAAGGCTTCATGTTGTGATATTTTTATGTCTAAATGAAAGAAAATCAGCCAAAAATAACTAAGAATAACATTAAAACCTTTCTATAAGAAGGTAAACATTTTGAATGGCAGTATCGTCAAGTAAACTAAAACCCTACAAATCTTACATGTCCGTGTACATGAAAATTTCCGAATTTTTCAAAGTCTCCATTTTGTTATATTTTTATGTCTAAATGAAAGAAAATCAGCCAAAAATAACTAAAAATAACATTAAAATGTTTCTATACGGAAGGAAACATTGTGAATGGCATATCGAAAATTAAAATAAAAACTACAAATCTTACATGTCTGTGTACATGAAAATTTTCGAATTTTTCAAAGTCTTCATTTTGTTATATTTTTATGTCTAAATGAAAGAAAATCAGCCAAAAATAACTAAGAATAACATTAAAACGTTTCTATAAGAAAGGAAACATTGTGAATGGCATATCGAAAAGTAAACTAAAACCTTACAAATCTGACATGTCCGCGTACATGAAAATTTTCGAATTTTTCAAAGTCTTCATTTTGTTCTATTTTTATGTCTAAATGAAATCAGCCAAAAATAACTAAGAATAACATTAAAACCTTTCTATAAGAAAGGAAACATTGTGAATGGCAGTATCGAAAAGTAAACTAAACACTAAAAATCGAACAGGTCCGCGTACATGAAACCTTTTCAATTTTTCAAAGTCTTCATTTTGTCATATTTTTATGTCTGAATGAAATCTTACAAGTCCACGTACATGGAAATTGTCAAATTTAAAATTTTATAAAGTCTTCATTTTGTTATATTTTTATGTCTAAATGAAAGAAAATCAGCCAAAAATTACTAAGAATAATATTAAAACTTTTCTATCAGAAAGGAAACATGGTGAATTGCAGCATCGAAAAGTAAACTAAAACCCTTGTGTGAGATTTGTGTGCTTTCAATCATAATTGCATGCTTTCAATCATAACGTTCCTGAATTCTGGGTATGGACAGCCATGTTTTGTTTAAGTGTTGACTGACAGAACTTGAGTTGGAAACGTGAGTGATAGTATTGGAGACAATGAGTTCATTCTGTACCAATGTAACTATTTGTATCGGAATATTAGGAGAGACATTCTCCCATAGGGTAAACAAACTCGTAGATTACATTAATTTTTCTAAATAGTTTTTGCTTAAGATTGGTTATTGTTTATAACAAGGTTTGAAGTTTGTTTTTTAGCGTCAGGTCTACTGAAAAACTTATACAGATCCCATAATCAACAAAAGTAAACAATAAAATCATTGCCTCCGTAAACATTAAAAGTTTGTTCACCAATGTCCCTGTATATGGCCGAAATATTAATTTTAAACCAATAAATATTTGCTTTTTTTACATAATATTGTGTTGCAATTTGGCTTATAAATATATTTCATACATGTTTTAATCGTGAAATATATTTTGAGATTTTCAGTGATGCACAGCCCTCATTACCAATGTCGCTTTTCACATGATATAAATTCAGTATACCCAACCTGACTCAGGACATGCCAGATCGTCTTTATGTGTGCTAACATTGTAAAAAGATCAGGCTTTGACAATTATTGGCTTTTCTTATTAATGACACATCAGCGGACATCAACTAATAAGCCTAAGTAAATGTGTAATTATAAAGGATACGTAAAAATTCAAATTTAATTTTGAATTCGTCATTTGACCTATTTTCTACTAAATTCTTTTACAGGCCTCTGATCTTTTTAGCCAAATCCATTATTTATTTCCTTCTCATTGCCCCAACTATATATATATATATATATATATATATATATATATATATATATATATTGAAAAAAAGAGAGAGAGACAAACATAGGTAAAATTGATAAAAGTGGTATAAAATAAAAGCAGTGGTCAAACAAGATACAGTGAGAGAAGAAGACGAGAGTGATAAATATAGTGAGAGATGGGTCACATAGTGTTTTAATTAAAATGGATTCTATATGAGGATTGATAATTTGGATAGTTTGGATTAATGTTGTCTTTTTGGATGTTATTTTCACATTTCAGCTGCTTTAATCTCTGACCATCTTTAGCTGTATTTTGTCGAACTCTGGAATCTTTCTGTCGAACTCTAGAATCATTCTGTCGAACTCTAGAATCATTCTGTTGAACTCTGAAATCGTTCTGTTGAACTCTAGAATCATTCCATAGAACTCGGGAATCTTTCTGTCAAACTCTGGAATCATTCTGTCGAACTCTAGAATCATTCTGTTGAACTCTGAAATCGTTCTGTTGAACTCTAGAATCATTCCATAGAACTCGGGAATCTTTCTGTCGAACTCTAGAATCATTCTGTCGAACTCTAGAATCATTCTGTTGAACTCTGAAATCGTTCTGTTGAACTCTAGAATCATTCCATAGAACTCGGGAATCTTTCTGTCAAACTCTGGAATCCTCCTATTGAACTCGTGAATCTGCATGGAATTTAAAAAGGAACCCTTTATTTGATCCATGGACGTATCATGTTCTCGTTTTGTCAGTTATGACAGGTGGAAATTTTAAGCAATTCGTAGTTGTATTCTTTGTATTGTGTGCAGTAAGGATTGAACCTTCAACCACCAGAAAAGTGTCATTTTCAACTGAATTCACCTAGTACTTTATCCATTATCCAATGGGCTCCATTCTAAATTCCATGCAGATTCCTAAGTTCTAGCCTTCGACAAGATACACCTGAAGAAGGTTGAAGGTTACATTGGCTCACTAGTCAGCACATTCCAAATTAAAAAATTGGATGTCTTGAAATATTAATGTTCATATTAGAAAAAGCACTATTTACTGGTGAATGTAATAAAAAAAAATGTATGAATTTATGTAACCAGTGTAAAGAGTGTAGTAGTAGGACTTAGAAGATAAGGAGTGAAAAATCTTCCATCTTTGTTTTAAATTATATTAAAAAAAATACCTGAAACAGTAATCAGAATAAAATATAGAAACCTAAGAAACTAAATGAAAGTAAAAAATTTTCTTTGTAACAACACAGGTCAATATGTGCCCTATTGAACTAACAAAATCGAATTGTATTTCTAGCTTTAGTTAATAAAGCTATCAAGTACCAGTGTAAGGGGAGGGGGACTGACTTTACTTTACATATTAGATATATGTATAGAGAACTTGTATTTGGTAATAACCAGAATGCTGATAAAAAATATTTTTGATATGTTTAAATTCATGTTAAATTAATTTTTGTTTTTTATTTTATCTCCTAACAGACCCAGGATTTTCTATGATGGCCCATCTCAAAGGCAGAATTTGGGGGCTACAAGTTCTGCATTCAGTGAAACTTCTTTCGAAAGGGATAGATTTCAAAACAATTTGTCAAAAACATCACCTGAGCACGAAACAATGTGGCAAGCAGAAGCTGCGGCAGCAGAACCGACACCCATGGAGATAGAGACGGCGGACCCGACAGATTCAAATGACTCCTGTCCTATTTGTCTCTGTGATTTCACCAACCGAGAAACTTTGAAAAAATGCGGCCACTCTTTCTGTTCGGCTTGCATTAAGCAAAGCTTTGATTCAGTTGGACCTTCCTGTCCCATCTGCCAGACAGTGTATGGTAAGGTTATTGGACTGCAGCCACCAGGAACAATGACTGTCTACAAGGAGGGATATTCTCTACCAGGTTTTCCAAATTGTGAAATGTATGTTCTGAACTATAAAATACCAAGTGGTGTACAGGAGGTAAATAGTCTGGGTTTTTTTTTTGTTTAAAATTTTGCACGAACAGTAGTCATGTAAATTTTTGCTAGAATGGATTTTCCAGGATAACTCTGATTGCTTTCTTAGGGATCATTGTAGGAGGTAAATAAAGCTAGTCTGTTTTTTTTTTTTTTTTTTGCATATACAGAGTAGGCTTCAAGAATCTGAAATCATTTCAAAGGTCAATAATTTTGGTAATTAGTCCCCTGCCAAAGGAGGAATTGGACCTAATAATTCACTGCCATTCGTCTGTTTATTTGTTCACACTTTTCTCAATAACCCCACCATGGATTTATTTTGAAATTTTGATAAACATTAGTCATGGTGAAAGTAAATTTTTGCCAGAACAGGTTTTCTGAGATAACGCTGATTCCTCTCCTAGGGGCCATTATAGGGATAAAATTGCCTCCAAATCATTCATCCATTCATTTGTTTGCATTTTTCTCAATAACCGCGCCCTGGATATTTTTTGAGATTTTGCACAAACATTAGTCATGGTGAAAATAAATTTTTCACTTGTGGCAGAGGACTCTGCATTCTCGGCTTGTTATTTTTTTTTTTAAATAACTTTAAATTTTCACAAAATGTAGCAATGTACCAATGCCAATTGTCCGTGGCATGTGTAAACCATAATAGATCTGTAGATCATAATGTATGTACAATCATAATTCTGATGTTCGTTTATAAATTGGCTTATTAATTAGAATGGAACAGTTGCACAAATAAAAATGCAAAATCATCTTTGCTCACAAGTTTCATGATTTTGTCACCTTCTGTTTTTGAGTCACCTCTGACTCCTAGGTTTCACTTAGACTTTTCCATTCAAATAACGGCTTTCGGTAACACGCAGACGGATCAATAGGTTCCAAAACAACAAAGCTTGTCTTTTGCAAATTTCACATTTATATGTCAGACAGTATTCTTAGATATGTTGTGTAAATAAATTCATCCAATATGTATCAAAAATTGCAAAAAATTCGATCTTAAATATAGTCTTTCTGTCTTATAGATGAAAAAGAATAATTTTTACAAGGGAATATTTTATGTTACACCGGCAAGAGAGATAATAAAATTTCAGCAAATCATTTCTTCTTAATGAAAACAGATTTTTATAATTTGGAGATATTGCTAAGTGGTAGAACATTTAACTACAGATTAAATGATCCCCTGCTCAAGCTCGGGTATACTTCACCATTTTATTTTAATTTTTTCTTATTAATGAGTTCCATTTATGATAAAAGAAGAGGTACCATTTAAAATCGCCGCAAATCATTTCTTTGTTTGCATATTTTAAAACTAAACATTAATCAGAAGTGACTTTTCCAGGGCATTCGTCATCAAGCTCAAATATCAGCTGACGTGATATTGTAAGCAAACAGAAACGTGTCAGTGCTTTTTATATATAAGTAAATATAGTAACCATTTAATGGTTTCATTTTTCTCTTCTCTGAAGCACCTGGAAGTATTCTTTGTTCATCTTTGTTTTACTGACTCTTTAATAATAATAATAATAATGATGATAATAAACCAACGAAATGTGAGTTTACGTCCTTTTTTTTTGTTAAAAAAAAAAGTTAAATGTTACTTCGCATTTATTTCAGAAAACAGTCTGTTTCAATATAAATGCATAATTCTGTTTGTCAATGCAAATTTAATGAAAATCCTCTAAAAGTGAATGCAAAAATAACCAGAGGGGCGACTGGCGAATTATCTAGTTTTTTTAATTTTCTCTTTCTATCTAATTAGGATGTTCCCTTTTTCTTAGTCAGCTATTTTGTTGTCTTTAAATTACTAATCATCTCTGTCTTTTCTCAGGTGTTTCAGAATTTCTTTGTCGTTTATATCATTTTCTCTGCTTTGAAGAATATGTGAAGACACATTAGTCTGTATTTTGTGCATAGCGAACACACAGACATAATGCACAACACTTTCAGTGAGACATATACGATTATCGCCCTTATTTTCAGCAGTTGCATGTTGCAGCTGATAGGTGGCGATATCAAAAATCCTTTGCCGTCTCTCTTTCTTTTTCCTGTGGCATAGAATGGATGAGAATTCATGCACTCAGAGTTTGGTTACACATGCAAATTGACTCAGTAATGAAATGACCTCTACATATCGATCAGCCTTAATGAGGTAAGCCAAACTTTACAAAATCATGAACAATGGACCATGCAATCATTACCGAGATGAATTCTCCTGACTGAATTTGTTGTAAAGATTAAGACTCTTAAGATTTTTCTGTTATTTATGCTCTGGAAATATTGATTTTAGTATGAAAGATAGATAAATCTGTAAATTGTGGGTCTTTGTTTTGTAGTTTTTTATATTAAATCAGACATACCACCACCCCCGAAGAAATCTGCTTCAGTTTAAGGTCAAAGAATGAATGATACTTTTTAAATTTAAAATATTTTTCACCCATGGTTAATCAAGATTGTATCAACTTTGTAAATCTTTGTTTTGTAGTTTTTTTGTTTTTTTAACTTTTAGTTAGACATACACGCACATGCACACGCAAACAACTGCTCTTTATATGCTAGATTAGGAGGGTGATCTGGCATTACCCATGGCAAATATGTAACATATTTCTCTTGAAACTTCTGTCTTTTGCTATTTTTCTATCCCCTCATTTTCATCCTCCATCTCCATACTCCCCTATTTCTTCTGCATTTAGCCCATTCCTCTCACTGGACATACACAGACATTGAATGTCTACTGAAGAGAATTTGAATGTCTACTAGATATTATTCCTGAGTGTCTAAGGTCTCTTTCTACATCAGTTTCTAAGGACAATCTGGCATGAGGATAAATTTCTCTACAAGTAAACTCTGATCAAATATTCTAAATAACATGGTATTCACAGCCCAAATAATATTTCCTTGGTATGGCTGACCGACACTGGCTTTTATGAGAAATGGTGTACCTTCTCTAATTGATGTTACCTCAAGTAACAGCGCAAAGCTGAATACTCCACCAGATTAAAGGAATTTTTGTCCTGGAATCTAGTCAGACCAAGAGATCACAAGAAATATATACTATAACATATTAAAATAGTCAGTTGAGAAGAGGAAAATTATTTTCCTAACTTCTTTACTAACTCAGTGTTTGAGAGATAAAGTACTTCAATGGAATATTCGAATGTCTATTTATCTCAGATAGAGATTAAGTGTTAACCCCTAGGGAAGGGGGCCCTTGATTTCTGAGAACTTCGACTGAAGTAAAATGAAACAAAAGAAGAATTTTTGGCATCATTATGGCAACCTAGGAACTGTTTTTTTTCTTGGAAAATCCGTCTTTGTCATAGTTTGATTTGATCCAAGGAGATCCACCCAGCCATTACTTCCTCTCTTCAGAGGCAATTGGTTTACTGCTTTTCAGCTGTACCAGGGTATACTGATAAGTCCATTATCAGCTGTTTTTGTACTTTTCCAGGACGCAACCTTGAGAAAGTTAGTTTTCCTCACATTAAACAGATATTATGTCAACATTTGCAGCCTTGAGAGGCATATAAATAAGAGTCTCTTCTTTTCATATTATCCAGGGAATCCACAGCACATTCTGATTCTAGAGTCTGGTTTACAAGAAGTTCAATATTTTTGTGTAAAGTAGGTATGATTTGAGTCGGTCTTAAGAAGATATGTTTGTAAAATTATCTCCCTTGTATTGAGATATGAGTTCTATTACTTTGTGATAAGGTTTTAGAGTGGTCTCCCTTACGTGTTGCTTTCAGAAAATGAAACCCATTATGAAACATGCAGACAATTTGTTTTTATAGATTCCTCAAAAAATTAACTCATTGATTAAAACAAATTTAAGCCACTTTCCCCTAGTTAAGTACATAAACTGACTTGAAAACCAATCCCCTTCCCTGTTGAAGTCTGTGACAGTTTGGATCAAAGAATTTTTTTTCTAAATTTTAGATGTTATTCATCTTGGGCCATGCCGATTAAAAAAAAAATACTAACTTTTTGGTGGAGTTGCTTTGTATTTTTTTAGTTTTAGCTGGGCATACAAACACATATACATACACACAAACAACTGTCCTTTATATAATAGATGAAAAATCTTAGTAATATACATTACTATTTTTGTTTGTTTGTCAGAAAAATCATCCAAATCCAGGTAATCGATATCATGGAACTAAGAGAGAGGCTTATTTACCTGCTAACCATGAAGGGGAGACTGTCCTGAAGATGTTGCAGAAAGCCTTTCAGCAGAAACTTATTTTTACTGTCGGAACTTCCAGAACAACCAATAAGAGTGATTCAGTCACTTGGAATGATATACATCACAAGACTTCTATCACTGGAGGTGCTTTTAAGTAAGTAAATTCAAGTACCATTTTACAGGATAGCATGGACCATTTGCTAAATGCTGAATGCTTACAAAGAAAAATTTATTACTAACTAGCCGAAGTAACCGTCGTTGACTGGCTTCAAAAAGAGCCTTAAAAATGGACTCTGATTGATAAGAGGTTCCTTCAATAAGTTTCCAGACTTTTTTTGTATAGGCATTTAAAATTGTCGTAGACTCTCGAAAATTCACTATGTTATTGCTATACATCTTATGAGATGACTGCTCAATTTTTATGATTTCAGGTTCATATGAACAGCTACAGCAGGAAATAGAAGACACTCTACTACTACTAAAGCCTGATTGTCACAACTCGTCAATTTCAAAAACACAATCTGGACGTGAGGACACTTTAGAAGAACGATATGAAATAAAAATCTGTTTTAAACTTGAACAAAAATGTCACAGAAACGTATGGAATGCTTCAGACTGCTTTTGGACCATCTTGCATGAATCAAGCATCAGTTTTTGAGTGACATAAGATTCAAGGAAGGCAGGGAGTTTGAGGGAGGATGAGATATGTGGGAGGAGTAAAGAAGTCAGGACACCAGAGATGATTGGCCAAGTAAAGAATTTCATAGATAAGGACCATTGTGTATCTATAGAGACAATAAGTGCACAGTTTGATGTCAGTGTGGGAAATGTACACACAATTATTCACAAGCAACTGAAGATGTGGAAGATTTGAGTGAAGTTTGTCCCAATAGTGCTCAGAGAAGATCAGAAAGAAAGATGTTGTCATGGGTGTCAAGACAGTTCCTCACCCTTTCTATAATCTAGACCTTGCTCCCTGTGATTTTTGGTTATTTCCTAAGCTCAAGGAGGAGAACCATAGAGGCTGTTGTTATGAGACAATTGAGGAGATGAAAGAGGCTGTGACGAGGGCCATTGACACATTCACACAAGAAGACTAACATTTTTTATTTTTTTAAAAGACTTTTTTGATTACATTTTCAGCCCAAAAAAGGCACATTGCCACTTTGTTGTAGGGGGGCTACTATCAGGGACATAAGCATCAGGAGTAATGTGCAGGGAGTTGAGCAGCAAGATGTCGGTTCACGTTACACTTGAACTTCTGCATGTCAGTACAGTTGGGGAAGCAGGGACCCGGAAGGGAATTCCAAAGTCTAGCATTTCTGGGGAAGAAACTACTGGAGTAGAAGGCTCTCTTACATCTAGGGATCTCTACCATGAAGAGGTGAGATTTAGCTGCTTTTCGGGTTCGTCGGGGGTATTTAAGTGCTTGCAGTTCGTCAGAGCATTCACTGTTAAAGTACTTGTAGAACAGGCAGAGGGATGCAATATTTCATCGATGGGAAAGAGGCTGAAGCTTAGATGACAGTTCAGGACCTATCAGATTGGCGACTCTCTTTTGAACCTTGTCTAGGAGTGAGAAACTAGTGACAGATGCACCTTCTTCTTCTTCAGTAGTCCGTCGCTGACGACGATGACGTTGCACCATGCCTAACAGTCCCAGATAGATTACGCCTGATGGACTCACTGGTGACTGTGGAGTCCAATTCGTGAATTGCATACACGGCCGCAGGCAGCACAAGGGAAGATGCCGTCTGCCCGCTGCGCCGCGGCACCAACCCAAATATGACAACAATCCTCCATACATGGGCGAATGGTGGCCTTATAGAGGTATAGGATACTTTCGGGCGTTATCAGCTTTCTAGCATGGTAGAGAGAACCCACCTTCTTCGCAGGGGTTCTGGCAATATTCTCAATGTAATTGCTCAAACTCATGTTTCCTGTGAACATTAGGCTGAGAAGTTTAAAAGATGTACTTTCAGATAAAGAGTCATTGGCCACTGCTATTGGTGGTAGGGAAGGTTTCTTGTAGTTATTGAAGGAAACAAGTTTAGTCTTGGCAGCATTGAATGTAACCATCAATTTTTGTCCCCATTCCACTACAGATTGCAGTTCATTCTCTAGTGTTTCTGCCATTTCTTTAGATATGTGTTCATTTGTTTTCCTGTCATGTCTGTTAGAGAGCGTGGTATCATCAGCATATATACCCATCTCACAGACAATTTTGTCAGGGAGATCATTAATGAATATTAGGAACAATAGAGGTCCAAGGATAGACCCCTGAGGCACTCCCACATTTATATTATATTGTTTAGATGTACGACCGTGAAGGACAACCTGGATTTTTCTCTTATCTAAGAAGGATTTAATTATGTTATGTATTCTTCCAGTGATACCGTATGATCTGATTTTCTTGAGAAGACCCTCATGCCATATCCTGTCAAAAGCCTTAGATATATCTAGAGCTACCACTCTACTCTCCCCCGCTTTGTCCAGTGAATGGTATATACGTTCTGAGATTACAGTTAGGATGTCTGCTATGGAACGGGCTTGCCTAAATCCATATTGTTGGTCAGTCAGAAGTTTAGCATCTGTAAGGTGATGGACTAGAGCTTGGTTAATTAAGGTCTCAAATATTTTGGCGAAGAGTGGGAGGAGGCTAATGGGCTAGATCTAGAAGTGATGTGTAACATAGGGCATTCTAGAAGTTGTTGGAGCAGTACAAGTGCATTGCAGCCAGAGGAGATTACTTTGAAGGAGACTAGAACTAATACTAAAAGTGCCCATACAAAAAAGTCTGGAAACATATTGAAAGCACCTCATATAACAATGTAAATAACTTTAAAATTCTTTAAACTGATATTTATTTTCTACATACTTTTTATATCTTCCAGTCTCTTTCGTTCTCAGATGTACAGACAGACAGACACACTTCAGACATTTCTCAGATCTTCTTTGTGAGGGATAGGTGGGAGTAATTGTTTGATGTGCACCTACCTCAAATGAACATGAGGGGGCAATAGTGTGAATCTTTATTGACACAAACCTATGAACACTAATTAGGGTTCCCCAGTATAAGTAACCCTCATGGGGCCCCAGCTCCGTTGGTAGGGAGTGAATGATGTGATTCATAAAAAACCTTCCCCTTCCCATGGTGG
This sequence comes from Euprymna scolopes, assembly GCF_053919585.1. Classification (NCBI taxonomy): domain Eukaryota; kingdom Metazoa; phylum Mollusca; class Cephalopoda; order Sepiida; family Sepiolidae; genus Euprymna; species Euprymna scolopes. The sequence continues at coordinate 36,675,691 of NC_136504.1, read as the reverse complement.
GTTATCATGGCAAATTCGATAGCTGTACTTCAAACAGGGTGAGTGTGTATAGGGTTCCTAGTTATAAGTGGCACCACTGGGGTCCCCTTGTTGGTGAAGGTGAATGGTGTAACCTGTCAAAACTTCCCCTACCAAATTTAGTGCGAATGTGTATAGGGTCCCTCCTTATATCATGGGAAAGGGAAGGTTTTTATGAGTCACATCATTCACTCCCACCAACAGGGCTGGGGCCCCATGGGGGTTACTTATACTGGGGAACCCTAATTAGTGTTCATAGGTATGTGTCAATACAGATTCTCACTATTGCCCCCTCATGTTCATTTGAGAGAGGTGCATATCTTCCCTCCTGGGACTTCATCCCTGTTGATGGGTTGACTTTATCATAGCCATTGCAGATCCTTGATACTGCTTCTGTCATTGTATGTGATCAGTTCAGTATAATAGTAAACTATATAGAAACCTATTTGTGTAGCCTGACAGACGCACAGACGTTGAACTTTTTTATATAGATAACATGGTATTACAACAACAAACAACAAATGGCTTGTTAGAAATAAAAAAAACTACTTTATTTTTATTTTATTTTTTTTTTAGTTTTGGATATCCCGATGACAATTATCTGAACCGAGTGATGGCCGAGCTGGAGGCAAAAGGAATCGACGCAAAAAGTGTGGCAGATGAAAAGATTATGAATTTTCTAGTTTCTTAGTAAGAAACAATCCCTTTGAGCCTCTCCCAGGATTGTTTAGTTAAAAATCAATAACATATCTATGAAGTGTATTTGTTTATAAAAACATTATTGGCTACATATGTGCATACATGTTTCTGCTCCAACTCCTTTCAGACCAGACTTTCTTTTTATAAAACCAGATTTTAAATTAAAGATTAACCAATAATATTTGTATAAATTAACATACTGTAAGCATGCTCAACTTGTCATTGAGCAGTTTTTGATTTTTACTGGAAGAAAGTTGGGTGTATGCTTTGTGAATGTGAGCAGTAGTGGTTTTGGAGAGAGGTGTGATGAAGGAAGGGAGTAGGGGGGAAGTATGATTTTATATATATATATATATATATATATATATATATATATATATATATATATATATATATATATTCAAGCAGATATTATTAAATACAACCGAGATATTTTGCTTTATGATTCTTTTTCTTTATTTTTTTCATTTTCCGTAAAATCTTTTTTATATAAAAATCGAAAATATTAATGAAAGTTCCATAGTTATCATAAACGTTTTTGATTCAAATGTGAATCATCTTCAGGTGGAATTCATGGAGTTGAGATGAAAATGAATAGGGACGAAAATGAAAAGTAAAAAAGTGAAAAGTAAAATACACAG
>NC_136504.1:36666833-36669333 GCF_053919585.1 Euprymna scolopes | reverse complement strand
TATTATTTAGAAAGCCATTCTTAACATGGGAATAGGGGTGTTTTGTAACTATTCTGGACTTTCACCTAACAATTTAATAAACAAAAGTTAAACTTAAGCAGACAAGGAACAGTACTGAAGCATTAACATTATTTAGAAAGCCATTCTTAACATGGGGAGTGAGGATGTATTTTAACTATTCTGTACTTTCGGTGCTGATGCAGAGAGTGATCTGCGCTATTTTTTAAATCATATTTCCACGTTTAATTAAAGTTTTATGATATGTTTTTTATTCAATTGTAAGGTTAAAGTACAGATTAGGTACAAACCCCCTCCCCTTCCCATGTTAAGAATGGCTTTTTACATAATAACGTTATTATTTCAGCACAGATCACTCTCTGCATGAATACCGATTAATGTTTTGTTCTTTGCTTTTTTTACCGTATTTTTTTTTGTTTGTTTTTTTTAAGAAAACCTTTTTAAAAAAAAAATGAAAGTGCACGTTTTTTCTTTTTTTTACAGAAGTTGTTTTTATATAAGAAAATATGAATGCTTTTTCTTTATTAAAGAAATTGGGTACTCGTGCACTTATTGATCCGTGCTGAAATAATAACGTTATTATTTAAAAAAACATTCTTAACATGCGGAGAAGAGGGTGTTTTGTGCATATTCTGTACTTTAACCTTACAATTGAATAAAAAAAAAACCGGTAATTTTTAGATTAGGTCCACCTCCACAATTTTCTTTTAAATGACGACTTTTGTAGGTTTTCGACTATGCTGCATACGGAAATCGCATTGAAATTTTGCAGAAATAAGTAGTTATTGAGATATTAAAAATTTGTAGTATGCATTGTAATCTCTGGCAGCCATCTTTTTTACATGCTTGCGCATGTCATAAACAAATCTACGTGCATAACAAAGATGGCCGCCAAAGAATACAATGCATAAAACAACTATTTATATCTCGATAACTACTTATTTCTGCAAAATTTCAATGCGATTTCTGTATTCAGCATAGTCGGAAACCTTTAAAAGTCGTCATTTAAAAAAAAATTGTGAAGGTGGACCTAATCTAAAGAAATACCAAAAAAACAGAAACTTTAATTAAACTTGGAAATACAATTTAAAAAAATTGCGCGGATCAGTAAGTGCATTAGCACCCATTAATCGACTAACGTGACCTTATTGCTAGATATGGTCTGGCTACAATGTTGAACGCGCCGTTCACATTGTTTTTTTTTGTTTTTTTTTCAAGTTAAATTTAACTTTCACAATATCTTTTTATTTTTTATAATTTCACAATATCTTTTTTTAATAATAAATTGTTAGTTAAAAAAGCACAGAATAGTTACAAAACACCATCCCCTCTCTATGGTAAGAATGGCTGAAAAAATATTAGGTACTCATGTAGAGAGTGATCCGTGCTGAAATGATAACATTATTATTTAAAAAAACATTTTTAACATGGGGAGGGTGTTTTGCATCTATTCTGTACTTTAACCTTACAATTGAATAAAAAATATATCATAAAACTTTAATTAAACTTGGAAATACGATTTAAAAAATAGTGCGGATCAGTAAGTTCATTAGCACCAGAAATTGTTAGATGAAATACAGAAAAGTTTTTACCAAGAAAACCATTATTTTTTTTTGCTATTCTTACCAAGGGGAGGGATGGTGTTTTGTCACTATTCTGTGCTTTCAACTAAAAAGTTATTAAAAAAACAAAAGGTAAATTTTCACATTTGGTCCACCTCCACAATTTTTAACATGGGTAGGTTGGGGGTGTTTATTCTGAAAGCCGTTCTTAACATGAGGAGAATGGTGGTATTTATTCCAAAAGCCGTTTTTAAAAGATGAAAGACAGGTAAAAGGTTAAAACATTTGGTTAGGCATGGGTGTTGTTTATTCCGAAAGCCGTTCTTAATATGGAGAGGTTGGGAGTGTTTATTCATGGCCGTCAGTGAATTATAGTGCATAGTACAGGTCTTTATATCTCGAAAACTAATTGCCTCTGCAAATTTTAAATGAGATTTTCTTATTCACAGAGTCGAAAATTGTGGAGGTGGACCTGATGTAAAAAAAATAGCCTTCCCAAAAAAAGATATCGTGAAATTTAAATTTAAGCAGGGTACTAAAAATAAAATTAGACAGAAAAATATACCTTTGGGGTTGTACTTGCATAAAGACTTGAAAAAGTTGTCAACAAAAACAAATATATGACAAGTAAATATTTTCAAAGGCAAGATAAGTTACTTTTCTACCTAATTGGATAATTTTGTGTGTTTTTATTGGGTTTGTACTACTGTACATATAGATTCAAAAAAGTTGTCAAAAAATAAATGTATAACAAATATTATCAAAGGCAAGATATGTTACTTTATTACCATAATTTTTTTGTTTTTTTAATGTAAAATATTTATTCGGCTCAAAAAACACAGCGTTTACTGCTATATTTGAAAATTACAAATGGCAGCAGACTGTGTTAAACACATTAGGTTTGGGAAAATGAGTTAAAA
>NC_136504.1:36651833-36661833 GCF_053919585.1 Euprymna scolopes | reverse complement strand
AGTAAAACTAAATATAAAGTAGGATAACATTGGCAATTCTAATCATAAAAAAATATGTGTGTGTAACGTTACCCACAACACATAGCTTCAGTCACGAAGTAGCCAAAGAATAGAAAAGAACTTAAACTCACTTTTTTTTATTGTACAACAACATTAACTTCCTCATTCTCTTGATAATGTGTTGACATCTGTCACGTGATCATCTTCTCGAATGTGATCGTCTTCTTGAACATGATTTCAAACGTCATCCACGTCTCAAGCATGATCGTCCTCTTTAATATGTTCTTTCTCCTTTTTATAGTTTTTTTCTTCTTTAGTGGTGACGTCATTTTGCATGCATTTGCATACATGCGTCCACACTGTTTCCATATTTTTCATTAAATAATATAATAATATAATATAATCTATAAATATAAAAGCGAAAATGTTTGTGTGTGTGTGTGCGTTTTCGTGTATGTCCAAGAAAGGTTTTTTTCCGAGAACCGATCGGTTGCTTCACAACTTCTTAAAACTCGTCTGTCTATTTAATTTGCCCGACCTTTAAAAGATAAATATTCAACAATTTTCAATCGCCGCATGTGCATTAAGTTTTTTCGTATAAAAAGAAGCGAACAGACTTGTGGTAAATAAAACCCTGTTCTTGGCCTTCGGGCCGGGATCAAAGTGTACTATCTAATTTAGTATGTATGTGGGATCTAGTGAGGGGGCTGCCGCCCACCTGCTATGTACGCATTTGGGTTGGCAGCAGAGTGATATCCACTCTACGTGGAGATGGGTGCCAGGTTCAAGTCATCTGAATAATTCGGAGTTCTCTCTGACCTGGCGATTGGCCCGAAATGCACTTCCACTTAACAACATACAATGCAGTTCTGTTTTTTTGGAGTCGCCTGCTTGTCCCCATTGTAGAACAACAGCTGTAGAGACGACTGATCATGCTTTCTTCGATTGCCGCGAACTCCGCCAGTACTGGTCATATGTCAGCGAGATGATGGCTCGCATCGATCCCGAGCATCCTCGCCCGATTACCGTATCCAATGTTGTTGACAACGTGAGGCCGCCGTGGGACCGGGAAAGACAAATGGTCTACATTATGATCCTGGCCGTGGCGAGAATGGTGATTTGGACGTTGCGTTTGTCTTTTTCTGATCAGGATCTGATCGCTTTCTTTAAACACCAACTACGGGTGACGATCAGATGTGATAGAAGATTGCATCATACGGCATTTGACAGAAGATGGATACATGTAGCAAGTCTTTGTGTACGAAAGGGAGCCAAATTTGAATACGTGTTCCCCGCCTAGGTGAGGAACGCGCAGTTACGTCAAGTGTAATTTTATCCTTAGCCTCTCAGCTAGCTGAGTGAGTGCTCCACCCCCTGATTAGGAAGTCTCCAAGATCCCCACCCCCACCTAATTGCAATTTTTTCTTTTTACCCCTCTCTCTAAATTTCACCCATCTTGGAGAGAAAGAAATCAATAACTGACCCCCCCATCCCCAATCCCCCCAAATTTTCTTTTCTCCATTTAGTCCCATCTAGAGAGTATCCCCACTTAGAGACTGGCCTGCAGGAGCTCAGATTCCTTTACAAACCAAAGTGGAACAGGCAGTCTATCAACTAGATGGGGGTGGGAGGGCCGGGTGGGAGGGCCCTACTAATCATTACTGGAACAATATTTTTCCCCTCTCCCCAGCCCTCGACACAAATGAATTATTGTATTACCTTTATTGTTATCATTTTTGTTTTTACACTCTAATAAAAAATGTTTTAAAAGTAGGGTGCTAAGTAGGACGTCCCCAAGTACGAAAGGGTGAATGCGTTATTATGGTGAAAGAAGATTCTAGCTAAGAGAAAATTTTGTTTAGTTCTAGAGTGACAAGGATGACCAACGACCCCCATTGTTTCCCCCCCTTTTGAGTTGGTTTTGTGCCTAAGTTTTTTGTTCATGTTCATTCTTTGCCTGAATAAAAGATTTAATATCTCAAAGTGTAGTATATGTTCTGCAAATGCTGCACTTAAGGTAATTTGTCCCAGTCAACGGAGGGAAAACCCTCTATACTGGGACAATTACTAGTTTTGGACCCAACCAGAGTGCCCCTTTTCCCTTTTTTTCGGGGAGAAATGACCTTGTGTTACATTTTGCTTTCCTGGGAAAGCAAATAAATACTAATAAAACACTGTCCCACACTCAAAGTTGACGTCATTAACTCGTCAAAAACGGGCACCTGCCAAGTCACATGTTTTTTTTTTTGCACTTTATTATTTTCCAACTGCGCGTCAAGGTTTCGTTTTTTTTTTTTTAAAACAACCAACGATTTTTGTTTTCATTTACTCAAAAACACACACACGTACAAACACCCAAGCAACGCCGAGTACCCCCCTCCGCTAGTCTATATATATAAAAGCAAAAATGTGTGTATGTATGTATATCGCTTTTTGTGTATGTCCACAAAAGAATTTTTTTCGGCGGCTTCTCGAGGTCGTCGCTGATTTTTAAAACTTTTTATATCACATTGAAATCTTAATATCTACGAGTTACGAACAGGGGTCGCCTGTCTATTTAATTTGCCCGACTTTGAAACGTTAAATATTCAACATTTTGGGATCGCCGCATATTGCTTTTGTTTTTTGGTATAAAAAAGCGAAACTCGATTCGAATCCCTGGCCAACGGCCAGTGATCTCTAGAAAGCGATGTAACGTTTTGCAATATCAGCTAACCATCGTCATATCAGATGGTTGCTTCCATTTCGAGACGAGACACTCCCCCTAATAAACGGGGGAGCTGGTTTTCCCCAAAGTTAGGTAAAAACAAACAAACCGGGTTATTGACCTCATTAAAAACTGTCCCGCAGAAAATGTTAACTGCTGAATAGCTATTACTTACATCGTCGTCGTCATTGTAACACTCACACACTTGACGTCATTAAATGTGGGCATCTGTCAATTTTCTTCTTACTTAAATAAAATCAGACATCTTTTAGTAACTCATTCTGGCTGTCCGAGCAGTTAACATGTCATGTTTTTTCACATTTTATTTTCCAACTTCGCCTCAGGGCTTTCTAGTTCGATCCTACCAATTTACCAAAACATTTTTTACCCCCCCCCTCCCCAGTTTATTTTTGATTTAAGAGCACACACACCTCATAACACCCAGGCAACGCCGGGTACCCCCGCTAGTAATATAATATACATAATTTGTGTTTATGTATTTGTGTTCTGATCATAATAATAAAATAAAAATACATATAAAAATAAGAGTGAAAAAAAAATAAGAGTAAAAATGTTAAGAGTAAAGAGTTTGTGATAAGATTTAAGGATAAATTGTTCAGAAAATATAATACATAATAAAAAGATGAATTATAAGTATAAATAAATAAGGAAAGAAATACGACAATGATACAATAAAGAAAATAGGGAAAACAATTTTAAAAACATAATAATATTAATAAAATAAAGAAAAAGATAGAGTAATAAATTATAGGAGAATAAATCAGTACATAGTATAACCATAGTAATAGCTTAAAAAAATAAATATAAATATACAATAAATATAAATATACAATAAATATAAAAATAAATATAAATATACAATAAATATAAATATACAATAAATATAAAAATAAATATAAATATACAATAAATATAAAAATAAATATAAATATACAATAAATATAAATATACAATAAATATAAAAATAAATATAAATATACAATAAATATAAATATACAATAAATATAAAAATAAATATAAATATACAATAAATATAAATATACAATAAATATAAAAATAAATATAAATATACAATAAATATAAAAATAAATATAAATATACAATAAATATAAATATACAATAAATATAAAAATAAATATAAATATACAATAAATATAAATATACAATAAATATAAAAATAAATATAAATATACAATAAATATAAATATACAATAAATATAAAATAAATATAAATATACAATAAATATAAATATACAATAAATATAAAAATAAATATAAATATACAATAAATATAATATAAATATACAATAAATATAAATATACAATAAATATAAATATACAATAAATATAAAAATAAATATAAATATACAATAAATATAAATATACAATAAATATAAAAATAAATATAAATATACAATAAATATAAATATACAATAAATATAAAAATAAATATAAATATACAATAAATATAAAATAAATATAAATAACATTTATTAACTAATAAAAATATGTAGAATACTCAGTAAAAAAATAAACTAGAAGATATGGATGAAAGTAATTGTAAGAATAATGATTAATAATTAGAATGACATAATAGGAGATAAAAATTGAAATACAGCAATAATTATGAAAGTGATATGCACGTTAATAGATGTTACATAAATAACAGTCAAATAAATTTAGAAGTAAATAAAAAACAATTTAGATTAAAATATTTTTTCTAAAATATTTAAAATTTAAAAAACATGTTTAAATATTAAACATTTTAAAAACTTAATAAATTAAAAAAAAATTTATAAAAATCTAAAAAGTCTGAAAAAAAAATTAAAGGATTACTAGCAAGATAGAATTAAAATTAAAATAAGAAATAATAAATCTAAGAGGGTTATGAAATTTAAGAACAAACAGACAGATGGTAAACTAAGGAAGACAAAAGGGTAAGAGATAGTAAATTAGAAGGTAATAAGAGGAGAGACAATGCAATGCAACAAGATCCAATTTCGCGTGTTATATAGTTCCTAAGAGTGTAAGATTGAGAAAGCAATTAAGATAAAGATAGTTCAGAGTTACAAAAGGAAATCAAAGTTGCTAAGAAGGTGGGATTTATAGTGTCCACAGTTAATAAAGGCTTATAGAGCTCATTAAGATTGTGCCTCATGATTGTCTGGTCTGCATGAAGTCCTCATTGGACGCAGCTATCTTTTAACCTGCAAAATCACAGACACAGAGAGCAGCAAGGCTCGCCATATGCATGCGACATTGAGAAAATTTTTGTCCAGAACACAATTTGATTAAAGAACGTTGCCTCTCTCACTCTACTGATTACTGATTCTTTGTGTTTGCTTGCATATAGCACGATGAAAACTCCAGGCTCTTCCAGTCAAAGTCACTTCCTGGCCAAACGGGACGAATATAGTATGGTGATGCCTCACTATGAGACCTGAAGTTATAGAATTCCCAAGTGTCACATCCTGGTCACGAAAGCACCAATATAATGCAGTGAAGAACGTTGTGTTCAACAGTACATAAGTGTACTTCTAGGTGGTCCTAGTTTTGGACACCTAAGAAAGTTCAATTGTATGGTCTCGTTTGCTTATACGATGAGGGGGTCGATGAGCAATTTCTGTATGTCCTGCCTTAACAGTGTCTCACAAGAAAAAGCACAGAAATAAAAGAAAAAAAAATGAATTAAAAAAAGTGAACAACTCCAAGTCTTCAGGCCGTGGATAGTGGGTGCTGGGTTGGCCACTTCTCTCTCCTGCTTCCTGTCTCTTGAAAGAAAATACTCTAATTGGCATCATTCGTTTTTGAGTTAAGTACAAATTCCATACACAACAAATAATTGACTCCAAATGCAAACTTTGGCGTTTTCATTTATAAAGATTAATTATTAAATAAATTCTGTATGCAAAAATGTTATTTTACAGTTATGAAAAGGGCGGGGGGAACATCTCCAATCTGTTTTTTTTTCAACAAGCAGCCTGCTTATACTCAAACAGAACCTTTTTTTCAACAACCGATTGTCTCCTCTCCATTCTCTCTATATGACAGTCAGTGAACGGGGAGTGGCATGGGTGGAGGGGTAGACAGGTTTGGCTTTCAACTTCAACTGGATCTGACTGACTAGACTGGACTGGTGAAGAAACGCTCCACACATCCTCTTATAGGGAGGTGACAGTGTGGGTTTGAGAAGTCTGGGTTTTTCTTTCAGCCAATCCGTCTTCATTAAGTCAAAATTGGATTTGCCCTGATTGGCTAAATTGGCTAAATCATTTGTGCATATTCATTAAGTGATTTTCCCAACATGAACTGATTTTTTTCACATAAGTTTTCCACACAGGTGAAATCCTAAAAACCGTGAACCCAAGGTCATATCCAAGACAAAACAATACTATTGAACATCATGTAACGGTTCTCGTCACAATTCAATATTATTATTAATGTTATTATCAGTCTCCTTATTCCCAAAGTTATTTTTTCTTCTTGTATTTTGCGTCTCTAACCAAACAATTTAGGCCAATAACAGATGTTGCCCGGCGTTGTCACATAATAAAAAGCTCTGATTTAACTTGTAATTTTCGACCATTATAGGACTACTTCGTTTGGTCATACATTAAGAACATCACCAACATGGCCTCCCATAATACCAAAGTCAGCCTGATTGCCGCCATCCGCCAAGATCCCACTGGCGCTTGTGAAAAAGGCATGCTTCTAGTTCCAAATCTGTACGGAAGCGGTGATTGAGGCTGAAAGCGACTACATTGAATAGATGTCAGCTCTACTACATAATCAAGTTACTTGAATTGATTTTTTTCAATAAAAGTTTTAAAATAAAACTGTAGTGTTGTTTTCTTTATGGTGACACTTTTATTGAATTTATGAATTGCAGCAACCAACAAGGACTTTGTGGTAAAAAGAATTCATGAGGCAACGATGCCTCACTTCCAATACTCTATGTTTTGTTATCAAAAACGTCCCAACTGCATTATATGTCTGTACAATTTGTTGTGACCTAAGCTGTAAAATCAAAATGACTTGTGTGTGGATGCCATATTCAGACGTTGGTTGCAAAATCCCACACCCAAAACAATATCATAACATATATTAACTAAAAAGTTAATAATGAATGAAAAGTACGATATCTATCTAGAATTTTCTCCTATTGAAGAAGGTACACGATTGGACGGAATATGTAACAGATGAAATCGATTAGAATTTAAAATTTAATGTTAAAGATCACAGACTGTAAAGTGCAGATGTAAATAACTAGCTAGTCAGAATCAAATGGAGAATTGTTATATATATTGCTATTTATGTTTCAGTGGAAAAAGTCAACCAATTTTATTGTATTAGAAAGATTAAAAAAATGTTGTGTTTATAAGATTTTATTGTGAAATGCAACTGTGCAGGAAAAAGAGTTTGTTGCAGGGGCCATTGTATAGAAGTCGATCTCACAAATTTTAGACACAAAAACAACTGCAATCGACAAAGAATAGACAGATTATGCGTTTTAGTTTTGCTTTTTGCGCTTGGCATTTTAACACATGGACGTCCAACAGTTTTGTATGAATTAAATAATATTGTTCTCGGATTCCCATATATATTTGTGTGGGATATAATTTGGCGATAAAATTGTTAATGTCAAGGCTTTGCAATAATGTTTTGGCGCCTCTCGTCTGTAAGGCTTGTTTATAGAAGTTGATTAGAACGACATTTAATCTATTTTCATACTTATCTTTCACTGTTAACACTCTTTCATGTCAATGCATTTTAGGACAATTTATTTTGCTTTCATTCTTGAAGAATTCTAAAGGGAGACAACTTAAGGAGTTCTTAAAGTTTATAAGTTTAATGATTTTTTTTTAATATGTAAGTTTAATTTTGTAAAATTCCTTTTTTTTTTCTTTTCAAAAAGTTTGCAAAAACAAAATAAAAGAGAAATGATACTTACGTCTTGTGAGCTCAGCTTCGGGGGAGATTATGCTCAACATAAGTGAAGAGCCACTCGTATTTATGGTCAGAAACGAACGTAAGAGGATAGTAGGAGGTTATTACAACCTATTTATTCAGGTTTTGCCATTTTCTTCTTGTTGTTCCTAATTTTGTTATCAAGCAGACCAAACCTTTGGTTCTTTTGCTATCAAATTAGATTTTTATTGTTGCCAGGCCTTGTTGGGCTTAAAAAGCATTTCTTTTTTGCAACCTCGACTGTTGCTGCTCATCTTTGGTAAATAACTTTTGAGATATTTTTAAAATGGAATGCAGTTTTATTTTTTTTTAAATTATGCATGCGCCAACAAAATCGAAAATAATCGATAAAATAAATATTAAAAAAAATACATTAAAAAATGGATAGCACGACCAAGACGATATGTACACAATTTGCAAATATAAGAATGTTTATACAATAGTAAAATTTTGGGAGAAAGAAGATTTAAGTAGGAGGTTTCTAATAGGACATAGTGTATTGCGCAAAACGATACCTCCGAAGTGTCAAACACTGTGTTATTTTACAGAGAAAAGTTGAGCATGGCGCCGCTGCGCAAACGATGTGTTAATTCCCAATGAAAAAAAAAATAGGAAAAGGTAAATTTCTAAAAAAACACTTCTTTTTTTGTTTTAAATTTGAATATATTATTTATTGATCTTTTCTTTTTTTTAAATTTGTGATATATAAAACTTTTGTGAGTGAATTAATTATTTACTTTTTAATAGACATTTCAAAATGGGGGGGGGGCGTGAATAAAAAAAAACGTTTTCTAAAATATTATATTCAGTTTATTGGAAAGAGCATGACATTTCACATTGACCCTGAAAATATCGTAAAAATAGAATCCATAGAAAAGTTTTGATATAGATTTTTAAAGTTTAAAAATTGAAAAATACTTAACTCGAAAAATTCAATTAATTTCATTACTGTTTTTTAAAAAATAAAAAAAAATAATATTTCTATTACTTTTTATACAACTTTAATAGTTTATTTTGGAAGTATCCATAAAGAAAATAAACAACCCACTTTTAAAAGAGAAATTACGAGTTTTTTTAAAATATTTTATTCGCAATTTCGTGTTAGGGGTGTCAAGAATTTCCCCCAAATTCTGATGATACACCTACTGGAACAATAATAATAATAATAATAATAATAATAAAAAAAGGATTAAAACTGAACGAAATTTAAATTTCGTTTCGATTTTTAAAACAACCTCAAAGCAGCGCTTTCAAAAGTTTTACCCAAAGTTCGGTTTAAAAAGTTATACATTTTCAAAAAGTCGTCTTTTTTAAATCGTACATTTGCATACAAATACAAAAATGCCTGTCGTCATTTATTACATCATTCTACTTATTTTAAATAATTTAATTTATTTGGATTCAGTAAATGTTCAGATAATGTTTTATTTCATGTTATTTTTAATTTAGTGTTTTTGTTGTTTTTATCAATGAATTATGTGAAGCTTTAATAATCCTTGAATTATCTCCCCTTAAAATTCAAAAATAAAAAAAACAAATAATTGTCCTCCAAACCTAAAATCGTTACTTATTTTATTTTATTTTTTTTTGTCTAAAATGGAATTATATAATCACTATACGTGTTAAAAATTTGGATGTTTCGTTCGTCGGAGGTACGATTTCAGGATTTCACCAGTACGAAAATAATACATTGTTTTTGGTCAGACAAAATGTTAACCGTTGAAGTGTTTACTTCCGAGTGACTATTATTGTTTTCACATTCTTTAATTTTTATTTATTGGGAACCCGTTTCAAATTCATTTGACTTATTGAGACGTTTACTTTTTCCTAGTATTCGGACATTGCTTTCATATTTGACCCTGGTCATCAAAATTTATGAGATTATTTTCTCTCAACTCTCCAACATGAGTCGAATAACTTTAAAAATGCATAGAATGTACTGTATAAAAATCAATTCCTTACTTTTTATAGATAAGATTGAATTAGGCCTAATTCTGTCATATTATCTCTACTAGTTGGGTGACCTGATGTTGTCTGGAAAGGAATTGATCAACGAATGTTACATACTCCCATATTTTTATTGGGGAATCGATGAAGTAGACTATTTTTTTTTACATAGGCGTCACCATTTATCAAGGCCAAGAGGCGACTCGAGGATAAGGGTTAAAGAGTGTACAGTAGAAATTGGACAATATAGTAACCGTTAGTAATGGAGATTCGGTAAATTTGTTAACTTATATGGAACGGCTCATCAAAAAATTGTTTATGTTAGACTTGAACACAACCATATTGTAGTCAGCCGGA